>NC_136734.1:37407805-38007805 GCF_936440315.1 Barbus barbus
AATTGAGATTTGTGCATCATCTGAAAACTGAAGGAATAAGCTTTCTATTGATGTATGGTTTGTTAGGATAGGGCAATATTTGGCTGAGATACAACTATTTGAAAATCTGGAATCTGAGGGTGCAAAAAAATCTAAATAGTAGAAAATCGGCTTTAAATTTGTCCAAATTAAGTTCTTAGCCATGCATATTGCATATCAAAAATTAAGTTTTGATATATTTACAGTAGGACATTTACAAAATATCTTCATGGAACATGAGCTTTTCTTATTGTCCTAATGATTTTTGGCATAAAAGAAAAATGGATCATTTTGACCCATACAATGTATTTTTGGCTATTGCTACAAATATACCCCAGCGACTTAAGACTGGTTTTATGGTCCAGGGTCACATTTGTGAAAAATCATGTAGATTTCTATTGTTTTTGAAGTGGAAAAAACGGCGTTGCGTTCCTTTAAGAGTACTTAGTCTGAATGAGGCTTGTCAGCCCAAATCCGATTTTTGTGATCATATTTAAATAGTCTGAATGGCAGCGAACTACATGAAATCCAATTTGTTCAAATTGTACATTCGTATGTGGTTTGGAATCCTATTCAAATCGCATTTCTGGAAATTCGATTTAAGCTTCGTTCAGACTGTCAGCCCAAATCCGATTTAGTCTGGACGGTCAGATCGGATTTAGCGTAGCTTTTTCACGTTCTCACACCACGTAAAACGTAAATACGTCAGATGTTTTTGCAGAAAACATGCTGAACATCTTGTGGAAAAAGAGAAACAAGCTTGTGCCGTTGCAAAGTGCAAGTCAAGCGGAATAAAACAATATACTGCTAGTATACGCACCTCTTTGTGTTTTGAAAGTAGCGGAGACAACAACGACAGAAAAAAGGAAAAACAGCAAAGTAGCAGAGGTCGACTCGGCAGCACGGAATAAAGCCACACATTCAAGCTTCCTGCGTTTCTGCCGCTGCCTCACAAGACGAAATATAATACTACGGTAAGACAACATGTGTATTGCAAACTGTATTGCTGTTACTGTTGTTTTTAGAGTAGGCATAACAACGCAACGGCATTAGAAACCAATGCACATTCAGTAAAAACGAAAGAGCGCTTATGGACACACAAATCGGATTTGAACAGTTGCGATATGCTGTTTGGACAGTCAGTTATTCAAATCCGATTCCATCCGGATATGCACAAAATCGGATTTGGGCTGACAGTCTGAACAAAGCTTACTGCGCTAGGTTTCAGTTCATGCAGGCCCACCGCGTGTCACTCATATTGAGACACATTATGTTAAGAAACACTCTCAAATCCACTTGAAAGCTGCATGGAACATTTTTTCTCATTACAGAATATCACTGTCATGTCACAGCACCTTTCCTCCTGACAGCGATTGAAGTCCAAGGTGACTCGGAGCATTTAACACCTCAAGCATTAATATAGATGAACGCACCCAACGGTGAGCAGGTCAAACGGCTGCCGGGGAGACGAAGCCGGTACAGCTCACCTGGGAGGCCAGGTTACAGCTTCGTTTTCCCGCTCATTAGACCATACCCGCACCTTCTGTCTCACGCCGATCTGTGCCGGGCGCAGGGGGCAGGGAGAGGTCACTCCGCTTAAGTATTTGAGGGCGAAACGAGCCTCACATATATGCAGATGCCGGTGCCTCCTGATGACTAATGTGTGCTGATTGCTCAACAGCACTAGAACTCTGGAAACGGCGCAGGACACGGCGAGCTCTGCAGATGCCTGGATGCTCAACAAGTGAGTAATCAAGAGAAAAGAGGACAAGAAATTAGAGACATTCCTCTACTGATGATGTGCACGGAGGCAGAAATCAGGGGCTGAAAGAGAGCGAGCGAACGAGGGACCTAAATTACCTGTAACTAGCATCTCGAATGCAAGCCAATGCGAAACCTAAAGTCTCCACATCCTTATGAGCGTTTTCCCTCTAAAAATATATCTGTAAAATGATTGCTAATCTATGCAAAGAAGCAATCAGCAGCTCATGCATAATGCATGAGCACGAGAGACCAATTTTAAAACGCTTTCAGATTATTAGATATTATCAGGAATTCAGCAGATGAAATCTGAACACTCCTACCTGCGCGGCTCTAATTACAGCAGCCGAGTGGACAGACAGGAAGGCGAAGCGCCGGCACGGTCAGGGCCTGTCGCAGGTCATTTGCACACATAATTTAAAGCCAAGGTGACCGCAGGACAAATCCCAGCTCCAGGTCCGAGTCATAATAGATGGAGAACGAAACCACAGAATTAGCATGTATATCTCTACCAGTGAAACTGATAGCTGGAGATGAAATGGTTCAATCGCTCTAAGTATAATGGATGATTTTTCATAGCCTACATCAAGATGCTAGAGCTTCTATTTTAATGTATTCAAATGCAGATCAAATCGGTTGATCTGCACGAGATGGGATTGAAGTCGGCACGGATGCCTACTGCTTGTTTCAATTTTTATTTAAATGGGCCCGAAATCAGAGCGGGATGTTATATTCTCCATTAAGCGCTCAAGCAATTGCATTTGCATTGGATTAAATTATGCTTATCTCTGCGGACAGAGGATGCTGTCTTATCGAATGAACATCTGCATTTTAAAAGGAGAGAAAGAATGAAGCGGAATGTTGGATGACTGGAAGTAAATGCTAATTCATTTCCGACACGCGGCCGTGTCCGGTCCATCCACAAAGGCTGCATTTAGACACCTGGAAATCCACCATGCAATCAGCTGTCATTCACAGTGAAGTTATGAAAGCTCAGGAAATTCGGTTTGACAATACAATGAGGAGGAGTTATTTTGTGTATTAGGCCAGTGTGAATAAAAGCAGGACTCTCAAGCTCTGCTCCAAAACCTTTTTCAAAGCATCACAGGCAGGCCAGCAATGCAAAGGTTCAAATTGTAGGCAAATTAATTATGCTGGCTCCTAAAATACCTTGTATTGGACAAATTGTCGACGTATGGAGAAAGCAATTCCAGAACGCAGAGAAAAAATTAATTCAAGGTGGCGGATGAGACATGAGAAACGTTAATTATAACCAAATGTCATTCCATACTTGGATTAATTAAAATTTAATTCAAGAAATACAAAACTAAATGATAGTGGCCTAATAGTTTGGTGGAAATGTATTATTTTCTGAAATATTTGTGTGTGCTATGGACTTACTTAGGAGTATCATAGCATTAGTTTATCAACATGCTGATGGCATGTTGGAGCATTATGCAAATGTGCATGCCCGTTATGTCTTAGTTCCAGTTGTATATTATCCATTAATAATTTATGGAGGGATTTTTAAAAAGAGTTATATCCCATGAACCAAAAAACCAGCTACAAGGTGAATCGCAGAATTACAAACTTATAAAAAAAATTATAATAACTGAAAATTTGGTAAGTCTTTGGATTTAAAGGCTTTTATGAGGGAAAGAACTACAAAAATAATCATGTTTAACAGTGATGCAGTTTGCTTTTTAGAATCATATGTAATGTAGTCCTTCACGTGGAATTCTGCTGTTAAACAGGATTATTTAAAAAATGAATAAATAATGTGGACTGACACTAACAACCTCACAATAGCTCTATTTTTAGAGGTTTAAGTTATTGTCAAAACCCAATTCAAATCAAGTTGCTGCCTTTCTAGTGCACTCCAAATCAGTCACATAGATTTCAGCTAGGATGATGCCTGTGTAGGGCGGCTCACTAGTTTTTGGAACTCTTCGTGTTCTGGGAAGGCTCTTTACTCTTGTGTGTGTGGTTGTGTTTAGAGCAGGTAAAGGTGCCCTTCCCCGACACCCTCCATTCTGAGTCTGAACTGCTTCGATTTGCTCTGAGAGATTTTGACAGGCTTCATGCTCTGAGCGCTTCTACAAAAATCAATGAAGCTCTTCAAAACCTACAGTACAACAAAAGCATTACTCTGCAATTAGATCTGTAGATTTGAGCACCCAAACACTACACTTAGCGCAGTTCAGATATTTTATATTGTAAAATCAATATGGTATATATACAGTAGCACTGCCATAATAAAGAATGTTATGCAATTTCTCTGCTATAAACCCTTAGCGAGAAAAAAAGGACTGTGGTGTTGGGAGTATCAGATGGAATATCATAGTATTCTTGGAAGTAACACAACTATAAAACAGTAAATGTGGTATATAGGTAGTTGATTCATGTTTTATGTACGTTTCATGGACTTTTTAATGAAAAATAAAAAGGGTTCTCCAGTCTCTACATTAATATGAGGTCATAAAAGTTGCAAGCATAATTAAAAGAATGATCAAAATAATACATAAAATAGTATTAAAATTTCATACCGCAGGAGTCTCAACAACCCATAAAGCATGGCCTACTGTTTGATTGCTGTTTTATATTCATATACTATGGTATTTACATGATACTACAAAGAAAACCATGACATTATTATGATGTTATGATGGAACGTTTTTGTTTGTGAAAAAAGAACTTCAATTACAAATTCTATTAACATATACACAGAATCATTTATCACTGAACTGATATGTTTTCACTGAGACTGTGAATAACAATGATATTGGTTCAAATGTGCTCATTCATCAAGACCGGACCTTAAGTGAATTTATCAACCTGAAGTGTCTATAAGATGCTGAAGTCTTGTGTTCTCAGCGATTTATCCCACCAATTCATGCGCACACACAAGGACGCACGCACGCACGCACACGCTCCATCCTCTCGACATGTGCAGGTCTGTGCCAGATTCTTCTGCAGCCGACAGCCTTAATGGGGTCAGCTGACCTCTGCTCTCACTTCTCACCAGGGCCAAGCAGAAGGGGAATGCCTTTCTCCACTCTGAAAGACACACAAACTCCCACACATACTCTCATTTTACACCACCTTGACCCTGACCCTTGCAGCATCTTCTCAAGAGGAGCAGAGAAAAGAGCCCTGCTCAGCTGCAGAGCCACAAGCTCTTGAAGGAAGGTGAGAGGTCACCGGCGGGCAAGACGAAAGCCTTCTCAAGAACTGGAATTGCACCAGGCTCTACCCGTGAAATATCACCAGCCTCGATTTTGCTAAAGTTGCTAGGGTTAAAAATCAATAAGTCTAATGAACTAGAGAGGAGAGGAGAAAAAAGGAAAGAGGAAAATGCCAGGAAATAGAAAAGTGATAGAAAGGAAAAGGAGAGGGGAAATTACAGAACAGGAGAAAGGAAAGGAAAGGAAAGGAAAGGAAAGGAAAGGAAAGGAAAGGAAAGGAAAGGAAAGGAAAGGAAAGGAAAGGAAAGGAAAGGAAAGGAAAGGAAAGGAAAGGAAAGGAAATAATGTAACAGGAAAAGGACAAGAAATGAGAAATGAAAAGGAAAGAATTAGAAATGAGGACAAAATATGAAAAAGAAGGGGGGAAATACAGTAAAAGGGCAGGGAAAAGAAAGAAAAGGAAAGGATAAAAAAATAAAAACAGGAAAAGAAGGGGAAGGAGGTGGAAAGTAAAGAGGAAAATGACAAAAACATTAAAAGGTAAGGAAAGGGGAAAGTAACAGGACAGGAAAGAGGAGAGGAAAAAGGAAATAAAATAAAATCAGGAAAAAGGAAAGATTAAAATGAATTGGAATAGGAAGAGGGGGAATTTAGAGGAGAGGAAAAGAAAAAAGACATGAAACTGAAAAGGGGAAAATAATGGGAAAAGAGGAATGGGAAAATGAAATGGAAAGGATCAGAACGGAAAGACAAGGACAAAACATGAACAGGAAAGGGGAACAGGGAAGGAAAAGGCAACAACAACAATAAAATAATAAAAGCAATTAGGAAAAGAATAGAAAATTAGAAATGGAAAAGAAAGGTAAGATGACAACGGCAGGAGAGATGACAGGACAGGAAAAAGGAAAGGAAGGAAATGAATGGAAAGAGGAAGGGGAAAGGACAGTAAAATAGAGAGGGGTGATGAATGTTACTTTCCCTGTAAAAGTGGTATCAAGGCAAAGCCTGGTGAGAAGACACTCACACAGCTGGTCAGTCGCTGGCTTTTATCTGTGCGACTCGCTGCCAGCGTGCTCTTCTGCTATGATCCGTTTACTAGTGTCACACAGACAAACGCAGAATTCATATCTATCACGAACAGTGTCACATCCCTGCAGAGAATGAGTCACAACAGCACCACACAAAGCTCACATGCCCAGAGAAAACAGGAATAAAAACACATCATGTCCTCACATTTACTTGAACTGTCACTCTTGAACTTTGGTTAAACGAACTCACGGAGGGGTGGGGGGGGGTGGGGGGGGGGGGGGTGCGTATCATTACGGATGGCAACAGACAAACAGAATAAAGGGGAAAAGGCATGAATTCTTGTTTTATAATATTTCTATAGCTCTGCCGTTTCCCTCCATCCTTGACCCCTTTTCCTGGCTGCCTCTGTTATCTGAAATAATGTCAGGCCATCCTTAGAATCTATTCATCAGTGCAGAAAGAAGCTGTCGCTGACATTGATAAAAAATACCATCTGTGCCTCACAGGGAGGAGAGACAGAGAGGTACAGCTCGCCCCCTCCTCCTCCTCATTCCTCTTCATCAATGCAATTTAAATTGAAAAGCTCAGTGGTAATTAAATTCAAGCTGGGGTTACGGTGGGGGCCGAAGTCGCGGCTTCGACACAACAGAGAATGCGCAGAGAGGATGCCACACGGAGGGTCAAGGTTCACCACCAAAGGCAGCCTTGGCCAGCCAGTTCCCATTCATTCAAACAACCTGTCTGCACAAAAGCCTTCTGACATTTAAAGAAATGAATAAAAACAACAGAGAGAGGGGAAAAAAAAGAAGAAGAAAAAAAAATAATAATCAATTATTCCAGATTTTTCCCCCTCCACAAACTGACCTTTTCTCTCTAACATCCTCTGCCAGTTGTTTGTTGGACAGACTTCAAAACTGCCAATAGTGTTTAACTCATAGCCGGCCCTATGTTCGGAAATGGGATGGAAAAGGAGGAGGAAAAGTCGATAATCATTTGGGGGATCCGTTTTTGTGAAATTGTTTGTCAGCACAAACGCGAGGCGCATGACTATCAGCAGGTCAGGGGGATTTCGGTGGCGGGGGCCGGTCCTGGGCCCCCCCTCTTCTGGTTAAAGCCAGCTTTACTCATTCATCTGTTCTCCCTCGAACGGCCGATGCCGCCCTCTCCTCCTTCCGCTAATCCGGTTACCGCATTCACAGGCAGTACCCTCTCTCTTTTCATTACAGCAGATCAGAGATTGAAAAGCGATTCCTCAATCTGTCTGAGGATGAGATCCAAATTGGATCGGGCCTAAGTGTATGTGGCAGAGAGGGGGAAATGGGAAGGGAAGATGATGCGACTCATTTTTACCCTTTAGAGCTGATGGCATCAGAAAAAGCAATATTCAAAGTGTGTATGTACAGGTAGGTGGCCTGCTTGTGGTTAAATGCCACACGCTGTGATTGACAAGAGGACAACGGCTCACTTCAGGGGTCTGAGGTCACTTCCTTTGAGTGCTGCGATTGTTCTCTCTTAAAACGTCAATGTACTCCAAAGATGTAGATCTGCTATACACAAGAAAAAAAGAAAGCATACTTCTGTTAAAAAGCTGGAGGTCATTTATTTGAATGTTTTTGAAAAATGTCTCATCGGAGCTGCATTAATTTGCTCAAAAATACAGAAAAACAGTAACTGGAACAGTATTGTGAAGTCGAAGTAAGATTTGATTTTAAAATCAAATGTATTTTTGCGATGGCAAAGCTGAATTTTGCAGCAGCTTCAGTGTTATATGCTCCTTCAGAAATCGGGTTAATATGCTGATTTGGTGCTCAAACATTTTTTTATTATTATCAGTGTTGAAAACAGCTGCGTAATATTTTTGTGATACATTTTTTCAGGATTCTTTGATGAATATAAAGTTCAAAAGAACAGCATTTATTGAAATAGATTTTTTATAATAAGGTAAAAGTCACTTTTGATCAGTTTAATGCATCCTTGCTGAATATAAATATTAATAAAAAAAACTAGTTTAAACATAAATGACTAAGCAAAATAATCAAACCGAGATGCATCCTGCACAAAACAGGTAAGTGTGTTCAACAACATCATCGTTAAAAGTCATGTTTAAGCTCTTGAAGTGAAAGTTCAACCAAAAATGTCCAATGAAAGTCAAGTTTTGAACTTCCAATGTGCCTAAAACAATACAAATACGCTAAAAATAGAATTAAGACAAAAGAGGAGGAAAATAAGACTTGCCAGGAAAACTGGTCTGCACATTATGTTCCCTTCACTTCCAAAATGATGGTGGTTATGCGCCTGAATCAAGCTCTCACTTTTAAAGGTGTCTCTGACCTCCCTACGTCTTCTCAAAGTTGACTTTTTCAAGTATAAAACGGCCTGTCCTTCTGCCAGCCTTCGGTTTACAGGAACACATTCATCTCAGTGCAAATCCATTTCCTATTCTCTAGCTCCAGGTCTTGTGTGCTGAAGATAGCCGTCTTTATCTGTTCCTCACAAAACACCACTAAAATTACTCCCCTCTCCTGGGACTGTGGAGAAATGTGCTCAACTTGGACTGTGTCTGGTCGACAGCCAAATGCGTCCCAGCATCCCCTCTTTGGCTTCAAACCTGTTCCGGTGCAAAATATTCTGACAAAGTGCAAAGAACTGAAAAGTAATTACTTTGGGTTTAGTGACAATAATACAACAGCTGTACTCAGTCCAAAATGCTCCAAGCTGTGCTAGTTCTGGTCAGAAATGTGATCCATGTTGAGAAACATTTTGGCAAATGAGATTTTCTGGGAACACACACAGGCCAGACAAAAAAATAATGTTGAGCAAAACAGCTTTTCGTGAAAAATGCTGAAATTTATGAATTGCTATTTTTAAATTAATTCAGTATCATATTTAATTAAATTATCTATTGCATTCCATACATACGCTCTAAAATTGACTGTATTAAATCTGTTTTACACTTTGCTGCCACCTAGTGGCATATAAAACTTTAGAATGTATGCACTCTGAAAGTAATAATACTAACACAATAAAAAAAAAAAAAAGATGATACGGTTATGTTTTAGAGCATTTTCCAATTATATATACAAAATAAATTGCAGTATGATTATGAATTACATTTGTCGAACCAGGATCCAGAGTAACAGCAGCAACGAGCATCTGTGCTTATGGCTGCAATGATGCATACAGTACAGTGTGCTTTCTTAATGTTTCAGTAGCTGTTGATATCTTCAGTATGTCCTGACTGAGTGCTGCTGGACTCCAGGAGCTCCGATGCTGGTCTCCCAGCAGTCAAAGCCACAGGCCTTCAGCTCCTCAACTGTGCTCTGAATCACTGAAGTATCTGTTTCTGCAAACAGAAAAGCCAAAAACGACCCCATCAACACCAAGACCTAGACAAATCACACTCAATGAAACAGGAGCTCCACGGAGTTAAAGCTAAATTGTGAAAATGTGTCATTTTTGCATAATATAATAGGACAATATTTGGCCAAGATACAACTATTTGAAAATCTGGAATCTGATTGTGCAAAACAAAAAACTAAATATTGAGAAAATCGCCTTTGAAGTTGTACAAATTAAGTTCTTAGCAATGCATATTACTAATCAAAAATTAAGTTTTTATATATTTACGTTAGGAAATTCACAAAATATCTTCATGGAACATGATCTCTACTTAATATCCTAATGATTTTTGGCATAAAAGAAAAATCAATAATTTTGACCCATTGCTACAAATATATCCGTGGTTCAGGGTCACATATAATATTCAAAAAGAGTTGGTAAAATTGTTTAAGAAATTAATACTTTTATTCAGCAAGGACATATTAAATTGGCCCAAGGAGACCGTAAAGACATTTATGTGTATCACAGTTTCTACAAAAATATTAAGCTGCACAACTGATAGTAAGAACGTTTTTTTAAGCATCAAATCAGCATAATAGAATGTTTCTGAAGGACACTGAAGACTGGTTGATAAAAATTCAGACTAAATTATATTTTAAAATAAAATCAGTTTTGTAAAATTGTATTATTCCACAATATCACTGTTTTTACTGTATTTTTGATCAAATAAATTAACCTTGGTGAGTATAAGAGACTTCTTTCAAAAACATTATCAACCCCAAACTTCTGAAAGGTATTTATAATATATTATATTGGATTGGATATGCATTTGTGTCACTTGCATAAACAGCACAATTTATCGTCAGGAGCATGTCAAAAATTGTTCAGGAAACAAACTTGGTTCAGATGAAAATCTTGTTTGTACCTCATGTCTTAACATACTTTCTTCGAAGCATTGTTCCAGCTGAAACACAACTTGTTCACATTTGTTTGTGTCAGGAGTACTGACCATATGCAGGTGGTCTGACAATCTGCCAAACCCTCAAACATGATACTCAAGAATCAGTGTGCGTGTGTGTGTGTGTGTGTGTGTGCGTGCACATCACCAGGTGGCTGATGATGTTCCTCTAGAGTTTTAGAAGATGAAACTAGGTGCAATTTTACATGCAAAATACAAAAACAGACCACTTGCCATGTCAAGTGGAGTAAGAATTCAAAGTCTTTTTTAAAAAGGTAGAAATCCAGTTTTGGTTTTTAGTAAACTACCTCATTTAGCAAAAGGAAACACTTGGAGTAAGAGCAATTCTGTTTGCAAATTAAACAAGCAAGAGGACTTTAACTCAAAAATCTTAATTCAGCCTTAACAAGGTGTGCCTAGAAATGACAATGTCACATACTCAAGTTGTTAGGCATCACAAACATCATAAACGTTGCCCGGCTTCTTCTAGCATCGTCTTTCCTTTTTATTGGAGGCTGTTTTTGAGGGTTCCAAGATCCTGATTAAAATTCAATGCGTTAGTGGCTTCAGGCATAAACAAAGAGTGTGGCCCAGTCTGACAGCTGCTGTGTCAAGTTGTTAGCTTTGTCAGACAAGAATGACAAGTGAGATTCACCTCACGAATCACCCTAAACAGTCACGCAGTCTGCAGGGTGCCACCCTCATGGAGACCTTTCAAACAATGCACAGCAATCAGACTGATTAACCACAGGTAGCATATCCAAAATACACACTGTAGGGTTCCAGGAAGACATTTCATACAAAAACAACAACGACTGGTACAATTGTAATAAGCCAGGAGTCAGAATTCACAGAAGGTTATGCTTTTGTCCACACAAATGCATTACAATGCTCTAGCAACCACCCACAGTGGCAGTGATGTTTGAGAGGTCAAGCACCAGTCATATCTTTGCAATAAATACATTGTAAAAAAACAAAATTGTTTAGTTTACTCTGACATGTGTACTGGTACCTGGTCGTAGGAGAGTGATTCCACAGCCGCCGCCTCCTGCCCCTGTCAGTTTGCTATGCAGGCCTCTGGCCAGAGTGACCCTACACAGTGTGTCCAGAGATCACGTTCAGATGGTGCTGGTTTACATCAATCAGCTCCTGAAGACAAATGACACACAGAGAAATGTCTTGAAAAGGTCGATATAATCCATCCATCAGGGCTTTCTCCGAATAAAAATATTGATCATTTCTTTGCTCTTTTGCCACTTTTTCTTTAAATGAAAGTCAAGGGAGGACAGAAAATTACAGAGACAGATAGATTCAAACTTGCATCTCCCTTATGCATGCCACAAATCAACGAGTAAATGCACAACTACTACGCCATGTGTCCCACACCAGAATATCATCTTTGCTCTTGTGTAATATAACAAGATTTGCAGGAATTCAGTGAATAATCTGCTCCTGATACAGGGTGTTCACTACACAACATTTTCTGTTTGTCCCAAACATGATAGATAGGAGTCAGATTGTATGGGATGACTAGGGATATGCCAGTATTAAATTTTCATGTTGCAGTTTAATTGCTTTTGGTATATGGTATTATCATGATATTGAAATTTAGTTGCAAAAAAGTGTTGCCATAATACAGTATAACAGGTTTAATAACTTGTCTTACAACAAAAATAACTGAACATTTAAATACGATAAAGCAATAGATAAAAAATGTATAAAGTTAAACATTTTACAAAAGTGCAAAAGAATTATAAAGACCAGTAGGTATCACTTTACAATAAGATCTCATTAGTTAACCTTAGTTAATGCACAATTCACACTGCTAAAGGTATCACCTTCTCTATGAATGAAAAGCTGTGTGATTGTACCTCCAGTATGTTGTAGTGCTCAGCTGAAGGTCCATGCTTGGCCATCTCTGTGAGAGTCTGTTCACAGGTGCAGGACACAGCGCTGACGGACTCCAGAACTGGCTTCATGACGGAGGGAAACTGCAAAGTAACACGGCACAAAAGACTATAAGGACAGATACAGATGCTGTACAAACACAGGCGAGAAAAACATTTTTCATCAAGAAAAATTATCAGCTTAAGCTTGTCACATCAAAAGATTATTATAATTATTAGAAGCCTTGTGTACATCAGATACATCTGCTACTCAAATTCTTGCTATTTGATAATAATAGCAAGACTCCAAAGTACTATGTTGACTTTTTTTTGCATTCATCCATCCATGATATTGATATTTCTCAACTCTGAGCTAAATCAATGAGGACTAAGCTTTTGACAGATGACTATGTAATTGAGTTGACCAATTAAATCATATGTGAGGCGGGGATTGTGCTTAACTGGGCTGCGTTCAGTCCCGAAAAAACGGTGCAAAACGTTTATTAAATGGAAACGGTGATGCGTTGAACACCCTGTTCTGATGACGCAAGAGTTGCAACTACGTCAGCTGAGAAGGCCATTCTTTGTGTTCTTTTTGAAGAATTTTCAGAGCCTAATGAAATCGGTATAAATACGTGTTTAATACGCTCGATGTTACAGTCACTGCCCTTGCCCTCCAGAATAAAAGAGAGCATCCCAATGGAGTGAAGGGATTTGTGGAAACTGTGGTTGTTAATTATTGTGATCGGACATTTGCCTCGCATTTCAGGTGAAGGATAATCCACTTCTTACCGCCGAGACTGTGTTATGACCTTATTATTTTTATTGTGAGTATTAGACTTATTATTGCTGATCACTGCTGTTGTGCTATGATATTGTAATATTTACCATTATATAATCAGCATAGAAAAGTTTATGAAAGTGTGACTACATAATACAATAGCAAAATATATGTATAGCATTTTTATGTTACATTAATCAGTGTCTAGCACACCTTCCTAAGGAAAGGATATGGACCAGAAGACATGCCAATTACTACATATTTAGACTTAAAGAAGTCCCAGATCTATACTTGTGCTCTTATTATTTCAGTTATTTTGCCTTTAATGTAAATAAACGTGCAAACAATATACTTGCTCTTGTGAATTTATTTTGATGTTAATTACATTTACTTACAAATTCATCATCATCATGCCGATATGCTATGTTACTATAAAACTCTTACGACAAACATGTCTTCTAATATCTTCAATTGTTTTGTATACTGAGCTGCAGTGGACACATATTTAATGACCTCACTTGGACCCGATCTGTCTCTTTAATAGCCCGTGGTTTATATACATGCTGCTGCTGATTGGGCTGACATTTTTGACACACCCACCTAACAAGAGAAAACATATCACAAACCCTGTTGCACACCGTTTCCAGGAAACATGTCGTTCAACCCGGAAACCGGAGCAAAACGTTGTGAGCCTGAACGTGCCCCTGGTTTGTGGGGGAAAACTACAAAAACGATAGTGAATTTTCGCCACCTACTGGACTGGAGTGTGAAGCACTAGTTGACACACAAGAAATGATTTTGTTAAAATTGCCATTTTTTGCTGACACTCTCGGGGGCTGTACTAAGTGTTAGGTTGAAGCATGATGTACTGCCATCATACTGAATTCATCAACTGGATATTCTTTAAATCATCTCCTTTTGTGTTCCACGGAAGAAGCAAAGCGATGCGGGAGTTAATTTTTTTAAACCATTCCTTTAAAGCAAGAGTGGAAACAGTAATACTAAATGTACATTGATTAGGACTTGCTGCTTTGACTAATAATGCCACAAAAGTGTAGAGTATGACCCCTTTAAAGTCTGTCCTGACTCTTTGCTGTTTTCCATCCCGATAATACCGGAATTCCACTTCACCAATCAGGATGTGCCAGCAGTGAGGCTACCTGCTGCCGTTGTCAAGGTAACGGAGCACAGGAGCATTGGCAGAGTGTTTCATTTGGAGCTCTTATAAAAGCCACTCAGCACCGGGCCCCTGGAGTGTTCCTCCCTCTCACACACACCGGCCATTATGCTAATTGAAGGGCACAGGAATAAAAACATGAAGGGGGGGGGGGGGCATTTACTACCTTGTTAATTTTGTCCTTCACTCCAGAAACAAGCACTTTGGTGCTACGTGGTACTTTGTTGTTAGTGTGAAGGATTCTCAGAATGGGGCCCTAGGGAGGAAATGAACCTAGAAAATTCTACTGGTTCGGTAATTTCACTGAAATAACTTTTTATATACTTTTCTGATCAACTGGAACAGTAACTTTATAATGAATATAGTTTTACCAGCTTAGAGGAGTTATATTCCCAGCATGGTATCTTAAAAAGCCACCTGTTATGAAAAGCATAAAGTGATGATAAATCACTAATAAATAAATAAACGAAGCAGAACCATGGATGCATAAGATTGACTTTTAACCCTTGTGCGCACAGCATTGTCCATCCCTGAAGGGTTACCGTGGATGATCTTTTCACCCATGAACGCCCGCCGGTTAATCAGCTCCATCTCCTCTTTACTCCACCTGCAACACCAACAGATGAAAGATTTTGAATTACCTTAATACGAATACAGTTAACAGGTAGACTGCCTATAGCAGGGGTCACCAAGTTCGGTCCTGGAAGGCCGGTGTCCTGCAGCTCCAACCCTAATAAAACACACCTGAAGCAGGTAATCAAGGTCTTACTAGGTATACTTAAAACTTCCAGGCATGTGTGCTAAGGCAAGTAAGGCTAAACTAAATCAACGAAATCAATCATCAAGTTTGATGACCCCTGGCCTATAGAAAAAAAATTGTAATAAAAAAATAAATGCTAGTTTGTTTTAGAACTTTCTATTCATCAGAGAATCTTGAAAAAAAATGCATAATGGTTTGCACAAAAATATAAAGCAGCATTGCTAAAAATGTAGCCTTGTTTAATAAATTACATAAAAAATAGAAAAAGTAATATTATTTCAAAATGTGTGTTTTTATTTGTTTTGTTCAAATAAAACCATCCTAAAAAAAATACCTATTCCAATCCTTGTTTCCCCCCCTTATTTTTAGCAAATTTTACTGAACAATAATGTAGGAAGAGGACAGAATAAAATAATAAAAGTGATCACCTGCCAAAACACTGCAGCTAAATGTGATCGAGTGTGACCAGCAGAGCAATTCTAAATTTGATCCCTTTTGTTTTCCTTATTTCCTCTGGAAAGTGTATTTTGAAGCACACATTTTCAAATTTTAAGAGGACAGACGAAGGACAAAGACTTAATCTCTGGTAACTTGGTTATTTAATCCATCACCTGAATCAGAAGGGGTGTTGGAGTTTCAAGGGTGGCGTAACCTTATTCCTAACGATCTGGGCTGGTAACCAGAAGGCTGCAGGTTGTTTAAGGAGGACACTCCCTATAATAATTGATTGTACGTCACTTTTAAAGAGTTAAAAGCAAATGAAACAATCCTTACTTACATTATCTACATAAAAGGCCCATAATCCATTGTAATGAAGTGTTACCTGGCTGACTCCTGCTGTGGTGTAAGAGGATATGATATGGTTCCTCTAGCAGACAGCAGAGCGGCAGACAGGCAAACATTATAGGCAGCACTGGAGCCTAAACCAGCTCCTGTGAGCAACTCTGACCACACAGACACCGTGATACTGGCCAGAGACCTGGAAAAACAAAAAAACAGCAGCAAATGTCAACAGTCCATTCTACAACAATGTTCAAAAGCAGCTTTCAAATACATACGGTCTTAATAAATGCTACAGAGAGTTTAATGGTGTTCTTACTCTGCAAAAACAGACAGGTATATATAGAGGAAGGCCAACACTGCCATGCTTCTTGTGTCTGTGGAATCCTCTGAAATCCCTGTGAATTCACGTAGTCTCTTCAAAAGATCTGCATCAAGTTCCTTCAGGCCTCCCTGCTCTGCTGAAACAACGGACAGTCAAAGAAACATGGGCCGGAGATGATTGCATTATTACTTCAATGAACAGTCCAAACAGAATACACAGGAGTAAATACTAACAGAATTTTCATTTTTGGGTGAACTCTCTTTTTAATAAAAATCAAATGTCCTTCTCCACTCACCTTTACACCCTGCTAGAAGAGGCTGCAGTGCAGTTATTTCCCAGGACAGAAAAGTGTCAATATTGGGGAGGTTGATGTGCACTTCACCGGATGATGTGGACTGCAGCCGCAGGAACGTGCGCAGGTTCAAACTCACAGCCAAGGCAACCTGTTTAAGGTTGATTGAGAACAGACTTTAGAACCATTCATTAAGCAATTAAATGATAACTATTAATTAAATATTGCATAAAAAAAGTTAAATAGCAGCTGACACTGTGAACTGTAACACAGCAACAGTTCTGACATGAAAAAAAATACATATTGAATAATGGTGACTCTTAAAAAAAAAAATTACACAATGATACCATTTCTACCCCCTTTTAGTGATAAATTATTACATCTCCCAAAAATGTCAACCTACATAATACCCATTTTCAGTCGCAAAATGGAAAACTATACATTAAAAAACTATAGAAATATTAAATATTTACATAAACTGAAAAATGAAGACATTTTCTATATGATACCCAAAATGTAACCCACACACAGTAAATCACAAATTATTATATATCCCAAATAATTTCCAGACCTTAAAACTTGTCTTTAGTTTATCCAAAATCCTAATCAAAATATGCTTCACTGAGTTACTATGATTTTTCTAAACCATTTTTTAATGCATCTTATTTATTACTTTGCATCTTAATTATTACAGTTATAAGATATTTCTGAACAGCTGTATAAAAAACCAAAGCTTGCTAAAATCTCATATTTCTGTTCATCCACCAAGATAAATCCACTACACTTGTAGCCGTTTTGCTAAATAATCGAGAACTCCTGCTGTAAAGCGTCAAACCCATACACGTGAACTGTCGCTGTAGCCTGGACCAATCAGAATGAACCTCTCACATCGCTGACTCTAAACCGGCCAATCAGGACGAAGCGCTCATAGTCACCGACTCTCAAAACACCAATCGCATATCGCGCCACATCGTGTCATCGGTTTCGTGATAGAACTACCTTCTACGGGCAGCAAGAGCTGTCAGTAACTCATAATAGTAAACACAAAAGCGCGTTTGGAAATGTTTTAACGTCAACGATGTCGTTTTTCGTGACCAAGTGCACGGGTGTTCACCGTGCCCTTCGTTTAGGGACATATGTGAGCATAAAGCAGATGCAGCCTGTGTGTAGGGATGAAAGAAGGTAAACAAAGAATGTTAAATCCCATATATTCAGGCTAATCAGGCTAAATGTGTGTTACCGACGTTCTCTCATTTTTCTAAGGTATAACAGCACATCTGAAGAAAACAGACGAATTCCCAAGATATACACAAAAACCGGAGACAAAGGTTATTTAATTTCATACTACAGACGTGATTATTGACTAACATGTGTTGCATGTTCAATTGGAAGTGTAGGGTTTGTGTAAACATTGTTTTTGTTTTCGCTGTCTCCCCTCATTAGGTTTCTCCAGTACCTTCACAGGTGAGAGGAGACCAAAGGAGGATCTTATATTTGAGGCTTTGGGAACAACAGATGAATTATCATCAGCAATTGGGTAATGGATAGAGTTAATGTAGTGTAGTGTGTGGGGCAAATGACTAAAATCCTTGTAGTTCATTTCCAGCAAAAGAAAAAAAAAAGTCTCTGGTTGTCTCTCTCTTTCAGGTTAGCCAGAGAATTTTGCATCGACCGCAGCTATTCATTCACTGATCAGCTGGAGAAGGTACTTTTCTCTCTCTGACATTTAATAAGAAGCATGATTTTAAAGGAATAGTTCACACACACAAAAATTCAAATGTATTTACTCAACCTTAGGTCACTTGAGATGTGGATGAGTGTTTCTTCATTGGAACAGAATTGGAGAAGTTTAACATTATATCACTTTTTCATCAGCTGTTTGGACGCTCATTCTGACGGCACCCATTCACTGCAGAGCATCCATTGATGAGCAAGTGATGAAATGCTACATTTTCCCATATCTGTTCTGATAAAGAAATAAACTCATCTACATCTTTGATGGCCTGAGAGTGTGCATTTTTCAGCAAATTAGCATTTTAGGTGGATTATTAATTTTACTAAAGTGGCCCTGAAAGCATTTGAAAACTTAAATTACTCTTAAAAAGCTTAAATTTTATTGCTGTTATACAAAATCTGCAAATAAATCATTCAAGGCCTTTCCACTGAATTCCTTTTCGGAGTGAGTTTTGCAATTACTTTAAACCAGCTGGTATCAAGTAGATTTTTTTGGGATGTGCAAAGTCATTTGACCTCAGATTTGAAATGTTTTCACATAAATGGCACTTGGTTTATATTTTGCATGGCTTAAGTGTCCGTATACCTCTCTGTTCTGTACAGATCCAGTGTGTACTACAGGACGTAGGGTCAAATATTGCCACTCCCCGGTCATCAGCTAGAGACAGTCATATCAGTAAGCAGAATCACAGGACATTTCTAATGTATTTAATCGTAAAGGAAAGTAGTAAAACATAACCCTTATGATGTTTTTGTTTCAAACAGATAAGACAAAGTTCAGCTCTCAGGCTGTGATTGAGCTGGAGAGATGGATTGATTCGTTCACAGAGGAGCTGCCTCCACTCACTAACTTCATACTTCCTGTATGTTCCAGAAATATATATGATTACATTTAATCATTTAGCAGATGCTTTTATCCAAAGCGACTTACAAATGAGGACAATAGAAGCTAATTCTGATTGCATAATCTCCACAGAGTACCTGAAATATTGATATAATGTACCCGATTTGGGTTGCTACATACATGTTGCTGACAAATAATATTGCAATTAAAGTAATTACTAAAGAGAAGCCATTTAATCTCACACTCAATTTGCAGTCAGGAGGAAAAAGCAGTGCAGCTTTACATGTGGCCAGAGCAGTGTGTCGACGGGCTGAACGCTGGTCAGTCTGACATACGCAATATTTAATATCAGTTCAACTTGTTACCTCACCGCTGTGTCAGTGTCATAGGTCTTACATTATCTATTACAGTGTTGCCCCTGTTGTCCGTTCGGGTGAGACAGATCCCGAAGTTGCCAAATATCTGAACAGGTATGAACCTATTAGTCACTATATATAATTTTTAATTTGGATCTGTGAATTTTATTCAATGAGTACTTTTGAGAATTGTATTTAATTTATTGATGTAAGTTTAATCAATGAACACTGTTTGCTTTAACAGGTTGAGTGACTACTTGTTCACGGTGGCTAGATATGCTGCAATGAAAGAGGGCAATGGAGAAACCATCTACAAAAGACCTGAATAGGGGAGGAAGAAAACATCTCAGAGTCTCATCTAGAACTTGAACCATGTTGCTCTTGTTTCCAAGTATAAATGTCTAAATACAAAAACATTGGTCAGGCAGTTTGTCCCAGAGGACACTGTACTCTCTATTTTTGAAAAACTATAGAGGGAACATTTTTTAATAAATATATATATATATATATATATACATTACAAATAGCATTACGAATGTCTTTACTGTCACTTTTGATCAGTTTAATGCATCCTTAAATAAAAATTAAATTCTAAAATAAGTTTATTTCTTTAAAAAAATACAGGTAGCATTAGTGTTGTTTTCTCTGTTGAATGAATGACTTCTGTTTGCGTTATTCTCATGTAAATCACTGGATAAACCTGATCAATTGAAACATTCATGTGTAGCTTACTATAAGGAGACGGTAAGATAGTGTAGTATTACCGCTACATTCTAGTTGTTCAAGGCTGCATACAACATCGCGTTTTACACTACAGAATCAATTAATATTCCCATTTCAAAACGTACAAGTTTATACATGTTTAAAAAAATAGTTTTTATATTTAAGAGACTCCACATGGAGGGTAAAAGGGTGTTTTAACTGTGGCAATGAAATCTAGAATGATGATCATACTTTTTAACACGTTTGCACTGTTTATGCGCTATAATTTACCACAAGGCAAACAAATATGGATAAATATCCTATATATAATCTTTAAACAATAATTAGAATTTAGGGTTCAGTTAAGGGTTAGGTATCCAAATAGGTACAAAACTGTCACTCTTTCAAAAGGTACTAATATACTTGGGTACTAATATGAACTTTTACAGTATTAATATGTACCTTTAAGATGCTAATACAGCCATTTAGGGGTAAATAAGGTACAAAGATGTAAAAATAAGGTACAGCCCCAGTGAAAGCTTTGTACCTTTCTTGTATTTTTTTACAGTGTACTTTTTCCCTGTGTTTTTCAGTCAATGGCAATGCCACCTTGTTACATCTATTGTATGTGGACTGTTGCTTGAGTGAAATGAATGACAAAAAGCATCACCTGGTTTTACAATCTTCGTCTTTTGACTGCTTGGCACATTTGTAAAGGCAAATACTAATAGCTTGCTAATCTTGTGACAGAGTACACCAGTTATGGCCTTCGTCATAAGCTACTTTTGACTAGCTGAGACAAGACACGATGTGAGGCTTTGTCTTGGGGAAGGAACATGTTTCTCTGGCAAGCGTCTGGTTTGTACACAGAGTAATCCACGCGAAAACATACAAATTCTAAGCTAGGTTTTATTAGGCTATATTTCTCTTCTACCATTTCAGTCTTTTCTCTCAGTTCATACCCAAATGCGTTCCATACATTAGGGGCTCCATTCATTTCAAGTTGTCAAGGTATCGCAGCTGACTACATCAATGTCAAGTTTGACTAGCATCAGCTCTGACATCACAGTTCCAAAGCAAGGCTGTGTGAGAAAGATCACAAAAGTGACAGTAAAGGCTTCTACATTGTTACGAAAAACGTTCTAAATACTGTTCTTTTCAACCTTGGAACTCATTGATTCTGTTTTAAAAGAGATTGTGAATTACAAAATTGGCGTATTTTTTTACTCATAACTGCACTTTATATAATAAACGTAGTTTGGGGATTTAATTGGTAAAAGAGATCTAATAAACTAAAAACAACTGAAGATTCTTCTAAGTTTTTAGATTTGGATATTCAAATTTGTATGTTTGACAAGTTTACATTTTACAAAGGAAATATTACTGTACACATGAAGAACTTTACAATGCCATTGCTTTTGTAATATACTGAGTATATAACAACCTGCAGTTCATGTAGTGCAACCAAATTCAAAAGACACTTCATCATCAGGCAAAGGAATAGAGACCAGACACTTTTAAGGTTATTGCATCCCTATCAGAGAGAGAGAGAGAGCAAGAATCTGTGACATCATGTATTTCAGCTGAGTCGTTTCACCAAACAGAGCACAGTCCATAAAGACTCTTCATTCATGTGAATATTTTTGCATTTACAGCATTATGCCAAACACATTCCTCATCCACAACACCAACCAGAGCACTTGAATATCTTTCAAAGGGAACAGCATGTTAATATCAGTTCATTTAAATACAAAACTCTGCTATTGGACTCAGCCTAAGCCCTTGTGCATTAGGACAGTACATTTATAACTTAACATTAACAGCAATGCATACAAAAAAAGTTACATGAGCTTAAAGCCAGTTTTCAACATCTAAAAAAGACTCTACATCAGAAGATACTTCCATGCCTTGATTTATGGAGAGCCGGGGGAGGCTGGGCAGACAGATAATGTTCAACTATAATTTTGCATATACGGCATACAACGGGAAAGAGGGTTTGCATACAATAAATATTCTGGAATAACTACAGCTGATTACTGCTTTTTAGAGACCTGAAACCAAGGGTGAATCTCATGAAGAAATGTTCAGGACATAATTCATCTCAAAATCAAAAGGAAAGCAAAATAAGAAATTATATTTTGCATTAACAAAATGAAGCTTGATACAATGATTAAAAAAAAAAAAATTTGTTTCAAATAACATCCATGAATAAATACTACCATGATGTTTTCTTGATGGTCAATTAATAAATCCGTTAATAAATCTTAACGGACTTAAAAGTAGGCTTCACTTCCTTTTCTACAAAACATATTTTTTCAATGTATTTCCTTTAAATTTGTGTGTGGGGGGGGGTTCAACCCAGAAATTTCTAAACAAATGAACCCTAACCTTCTTTATAACAAAAGAAAAGAAAAAGAACAAATAACACAACGACATCAACAGCAGACTATGACCTTTGTGACACGGACATGGAGTCATTTGAATCATCCAGTGACATCATGCAAAGGGAGATTTTTTTTCTACTTGGAATAACATTTCATGAGATTCCACTGAGCCCACTGACCTTTCAGCGAAGTCACTGCAACACTCTCCCTTTAAGAAAAAAGTCCCTACGAGAGCTGGTTTGATAGCTAGTCGTCTTTACTGTATGGCTTAATTCCAGTAGTATAGACTGCAACGGTGAGCAAAGAGTTAGCGGGAGATGACAGGGAGAGCGGTTTGTCATGTGATGACTGGTTACTTCTAAGATGGAGTAAAATTCTTTTTAGTGGTTAGCCTTCATCAATTAAAAAGTCCAAGACAAGGAATTGATCTTAATGAATAGATGAGTTTGACAAGAAGACAGCATATTAGGACTGAAAAGCACGAGCAGAATAAAGAGTATAATATCATGAGCAATAAGAAATGTCACCATGACATTAGGCCGATTCTGGAAAGGGCTCTGTAGTGTATGTGAAGAGAAAGCAGGAAAGGAGAGGTGTATCTCTGCAGGGACATCTCTTGTCTGACATAATGCTGGCTCTGACATGCTGTAGTCGATCAACAGTGCTGGGTTTCCTCTTAAAGCTCGATCCTCAAGTCCAGCAGAAGTTTAGCACGCTTGAAAGCATTTTCCGAGCAAACAGGCAAAAGCCTCCTTTGTGTCTTGAGTTGCATGGCTTGCAGTGCGTTAGTATTGCTTTCCTGTTCCCTTCCTGGGGAGTGAGCCACGGAGACCTGAGAGACAACGCTGAACTGTTTCTGCAGATCTGTACATCCACCACTGTATCTTCTGTAACTTTAAGAAGAGGTTTAAGAGTGTTTGTCAACGAATGGACGCTGTGCTCAGAAGCCCGATTTAGTTATTCTGGATGAACAAATGAAGTTGATGAATCCAGAAGGATCCTGACTTGACAACATTAAATTGAGCTGGTTTAAAACTGATTGTATAAGGCGTTTGAGGCTCTTTTGGCTTCAAATGCTGAGAATGAAGAACATGACACTAAATATGAATCTTTAAGTGGTTCAAAAACAATTCTGTAGGTAATGTTCAAGACTTTTTAATATACTTCTATGGTTGATCTTCTCCAAGTCTCTAAGTCTGACTGGACACATTTAGCTCAGTTCCACGATTTTAAAAAGTTAGTACGTTTCTTCATTCACTTGCCAATTGGTAGACAAGACAGAGTACAAACTGATGAAAAAAATTCTCCTTGAGCAACTCAAGTTTAAGGGCCTTAGCTGAAGGCCAAAATGTCAACGAAGAAAGATTGTAATCATTAGGTCTCCTACTTCAACCTTTGTGAGGCCACTTTAGCTCAGCCACTGCCAGTTTTTGCATTTTTGTAGATGTATGAGTTTGTATGGGTGGAATAAACCAGCACACAAATATGTTTGGTGGGTTATGAAAGCTCAAAACCAGTGTTCATGCTGATCGCGTAGCGGAGTTTGTCTCTGAGGATGCTCTTCTTGCTGTAGTTGGGCAGCTTGAGCAGGTTGAAACAAGTGGAGGATGTAGGGAGGCGACCACCTGGCTCCTTCTTACGAATGGTAAAAAAGCCGCGCAGAACGCTACCTAAAGTGTCGCCTGTGTCCTGCGTATGCAATCAAACACAAAGAAGCATGATGAAGAAGCTACACAATCTTTGCAGAACAATGTATGGAATAAGAAGATGGGGTGACGTCTAACCTGATCATCTGACACTTCCACGCAACGGATGGAGAAAGGGGGTTTGAGGTAGGCAAATCCAAGCAGAGGAGGTCTTGAGCAGCTGGTGACAAACTGAGGAGTAATACAGCCACATTACAGATTGCAATAAACCTTTAAATAACCCAAATAAAACCTTCAAGATGTGTTAAGTATTACCTTCAAGAACATGGCTCTCTCCTCAGGGGAAAAGTCACTGGAGAGAATGTCCCACAGCCAAAGAATGACTCTGTGGCTGCTATGGAAACCTCCATAGTACACAGTGTGCTTCCTGGGAGAGACAGAAAATCACATGCATCATCTTGAGTAACCTTTTTAAGACTGTTCTTCACAGCATGTGATTATTAGTGCTACATGTGGACATCATTACAATTTGAGTGCTGACTGTGGGAAAGATCTGCACAGTGGTTATAATCGTGGTGAAATGTGTTAAACTTTGTGCTTGTATGGGCTAGCAGAAGCATTATAAGATATTTGAACAAATCCGTGAGAAATTATAGATGATTTAAAAAATTAAATTTAAAAGCCAGGGACCAAAAATAATACAATTTTATTTCAGAATAGGGGTGTTGCAATATACCAGTACTGATGATAACCATGATATTTACAGAAATTAAACATAGATCATTACGTTAATCATTATTATTATGTTAACACTATTCATATAACCATAAAGTAAATAACTGAGCACCTATAACTATCCAGCTGACACACTAACATAGTAAGTGGCAGTATAGCACATTCAAAGGTGCCGTTTTTGCATTTAAAAATATGAGATGAACATGATGTGTCTGTACATCTGACTAGTGTATTTCGAACATCTACATAAAGAAGCAATGAAAAAGCAGCGCCATGGAATGCAAAAGTGAAATCTGTGTGAATGGCCCTAACTCTAGTTGCCATCCATCAAAAAACTGAAAAAAGAAGATGACAATGCAGTGTATAGCTACTACTGCCGCACAAAATCATGTCTGGGATGACAGAAAAAATTAAGGCATTCTACACACAGCTAAAAAAAAAAAAGCTAGCTCATCAGTGTGGATGCTTTTTTGGATTCTGTAAAAAAAAAAAAAATCCATTGATGAATAATTTTTGTTCACTGAAGGTGTGATGCATTCAAGATGCTTCCAGCCTTGTTGACTATATAGAGAGGAATGTAGGTTTGATGCACTGCATCATTCTTTGTTTTTATTGCAAACCAACAAACTGACGTGCAAAACTCTTCTAAGCCATTGTTAAGATGTGCAGACTCACTTGAGATCATCCAGGTCTATCTCAGCGTTGTCTCCAGAGACGAGCCTCTGAACCTCAGGGGTGGAGAACATGTGCAGCCACTCTGGGTTGATGATGCTGCGGAAGCCCCTGATGAATGCAGCCGTCTGCTCCTTGATCTGGGTGTGCATGCGGAAGTGGGCCATCAGGTGGATGTAGCTGATCCTGGAGGATGGTTAGCAAAAAAATAAACATTGTATCGACTTTTTTGTTAATGACAAAACATGAACTGAAAAAGAGTCTTCTATTGTGTCCTATTCTAAGCTTGCTGATATAAGAGAATCCAATTGTGAGAGAATAAATAGATAAGTTAAGTATTTGTCTGTAGTTGCAAATCCCTAATTGCTTTTTGAACCGCTCTGCTTCCAATACTAATTAGTTTTTTCATCGGGTCGTTTCTTCTTATTGTAATGGATGTGAACAGAAGGCAGCACTGCCACGAAAATTATATTTACACTTGACCGAAGAGACAAAATGAACTCACTTGTTTTCATTAGTGACAGGCATGGTCTTTCCACCAGGAATTAGCTCATGACAGACTAACTGTGAAGAGACAACGAAAGGAAATGAGTGCGCATATGAGAGAATGAGGAAAGCTGATAGTGTCAAAAGAACCAACAAAATTGATTCAGCATTTCAGCTGAAACAAAAGTTGCTTACCTGCCCCATCGCCTCTTCATCATAAGACAAAGTCAGACCCAGATCACTGACGTCCCCATCATAACGCTGAAAAATCAAATCAATAAGTGGTCATGGATATCAGTACAAGATCAAAACAAATACAAACTGAAGAAAACTGCCTGGTTTTTTAAATTCATTAATTAGTTATATAACAAACATACATTTAAGATTAAAGAAGGGTATAGGTTGCCTCTAATGCTACATTGTCAGATTTGGTGACTGCTGTTTGTGTGCAGCTGTTGGTATCGGACCAAAATGCTTTTTAGGGTATGAAACAACAGGATTTAACATCACTAGAGTAAAAATTTAAAGCCATTTTGTATAAAAAAAATCTTTGAGAGCAGTAACTTGTAATACTGCCTTGTCGGATTTGGTTACTAAGCTGTATATCTGCAACTGTTCATGCCAGACCAAAATGCTTTTAGTGGTATGAAACAGAGAAGGTCAGACAACACCAGAGTAAATCTTGATAACATTAAAGGTATTGTGTGTGAAATAAATTGGATTAACCGATTTAGGTAACAGATTTTTGGTAATGTCAAATGCTTCTTTGTCAGATTTGTCGAACCTGCCGTTTGTATGCAGCTTTTTGCATTAGACCAAAATGTGTTTTAAAACGAAAGAGACTAGGCATCACCAAAGTGAATTTAAAAAACATTAAACCAGTAACAGATTTCAGTAACTCCTAATGCTATGTTGGCATATTTGGTAACCCTGGTGTTTATCTGCAGCTGAACATTACGCTTTTTAGGAAATAAAAATGTTTAGACATCACTAGAGTGAATTTATTAAAGCTGTTCTGTGTGAAATAGATGAGGGTAACAGATTTCATTAACATTTAATGTTGCCCTGTAGGATTTGAAGACACTGCTGTCTGTGTGCAGCTGTTCACAACAGACCAAAACATGTTTGGGGTATGAAACAGAGGAGATTAGAAATCACCAAAGAGAATTTGGGTATAACATAATAGTTCAGATCTTTCCAAACTCTGTACGAATGTTGTAGTAGTCACACTGGCACTGACCTTAATGGAGGTGAGGTTTTTGTAAAACTCTGAGTCAAGAGAGGGCAGCTCATCTATGGAGCTGTAGAAGGTGCTGTGATGGTGACCCAAAACCTGACTGAGAAAAAAAGAGGCAAATGGCACGTCCACTACTATGCCTTCATACATGGCCTTTCCAAGCATCTTCCCAACAAATTCATACAGCTGAAGGTGGTTCTCGTGGATGCTGGAGGTTGGGGAGGGATATAATCTCTCATTCCCACTGGTGGTCTGAAAGAGATAGATTGCTGATTTTTAGTGACAAAGTAAGGTAGGTGTTATGATTGTCTGCAGCTTTTAGCCTTTAGAGAGCAGTGTATACCTTAAACAGATTGAGCGCTGGGTTGAAAACCTTCTTGATGATTTCTTCTAAGAACTCTTTAAACACACCGTCCTGGTCAATTCCAGCCTCATCCATGCCTAAATCATTCACAAACTTCACTCGGATCACTCCTTTAATGGAGTTGACAGGCAGACGCCGCAGTTGATCATAACCATCCTATGGAGATAAGGGAAAAAGAGAGAGATCATTATTATTTTTCTTAGTTTTCATTTATGCATTTGCAAGACGCTTTTTTTGAAAACGATTTACATTGCATTCAACGTATACTTTTTATTAGTTTGCTAAAAGACGTAATACAAATTATGTTCATTGTGTATCAGTATTTGAGAATGACGAAACAGCCATTACCTCCAACATGCGTGAGCGGCGAATGGTTATATGAGTCACATGGGGAGAGGCGGAGCTTGTTTCCACCAATCCTAGAGTCTCCTTCTCTTTTGTCACAATGTTACGGAACAACAGCACCCTCTGTTACAAAAGCAAATCCGTACATTTTGACATTTTGAAAGCTAAAATGACGATGATTTTGATCTAACTTGAAATCTTTATGAAAGGAAGACTGAATCTTTGTATGATCCTTTCATTCATGACCTGTTATGACCCATGAGCATTAATAATCTTCCGTTTTGAGTCTGATTCTCACATTTTTGTGTGGGATGACATGAGGAATGTACTGAAGTAGCAGCTGTGCTCTTTTTTTGCCTTTCTCCAGCTCTTGAAACAACAGGCTGGGCTTCAGGTCCCTGTGTTACACATACAGAGAAAAGAAAACAAATGAGACCTATTTTGTAAACCGGGGCAATTAACTTTCCCCTATATCAAGTCAACTCAAGTCACCTTTATTTATATAGTGCTTTTAACAATACAGATTGTGTCAAAGCACTTAACAGTATCAAATTGGAGGATGGAGTGTCAGTAATGTATAATAATAAGATTAAACACTCAATTTTCAGTTAAAGGCATTTCATTATTGAATTCAGAGATGTCATTGTCTAGCTCAGTTTAGTTTAAATAGTATCTGTGCAATCAAATTGACGATAATCGCTAGAAATTAAGTGTCCCGAACTGAGCAAGCCAGAGGAGACCGCGGCAAGGAACCAAAACTCCCTCTGTGACAGAATGGAGAAAAAAAACCTTGGGAGAAACCAGGCTCAGTCGGGGGGCCAGTTCTCCTCTGGCCAGGATATTATTGTTTATTTATTGTAATAATTAAAATTTTAAATATATAAATGTATTATATTTTTATTTTTATATTGTTGCAATTTCTAACAATAAAAGTATTATATAGTTAGGTATTTTATTATATTTTTAGTTATTTTGTTTTATTTATAAACATAATATTTATTCCCTATATGAGAATAATGATCAGTAATTTGTTTTTGAATGAACCCAGCTCCAACTATAAAGTAAAACAAGAAAATAATTTGACTCAAATATACACAGCATGTGAGGCTGACACACTTGCGGAGCCAGTGATCTTCAGGTGTGAATCTCCTGCGACAGTCCCGCTCATAGAGAACCATCAGCCAGCCGTGAACACTGTGGAATAAGTCCAGCTTCTCTCCTTTAGCATTCTCTGAAACAAATGAATGACCACAAAGAAAGCACATTGTCACTGCCTCCAGCAGAGGGTTCAAAACAACTGTGATTTGTCTAAATTAAGCTTTTTACAGTCTCTGCACTGGCTACCTATTAAGTTCCGTATCAGTTACAAAATATTATTACTTGCCTATAAGGCCCTAAATGGTTTAGCTCCTGCGTACCTAACTCGTCTTCTACCACGCTACAATCCAATCCGCTCCCTAAGGTCGCAAAACTCTGGACTTTTGGTAGTACCTAGGATAGCGAAGTCCACTAAAGGAGGTAGAGCTTTTTCACATTTGGCTCCCAAACTCTGGAATAGCCTTCCTGATAACGTTCGGGGTTCAGACACACTCTCTATGTTTAAATCTAGATTAAAGACTCATCTCTTTAGCCAAGCATTCACATAATGCATCTTATAATCTTGTACTGCAGTTATATCTGATCAAATGTACATTATTATTATTCTTGAACAAATCATTTTTGCTTAGATGGAACAGCAGCGTCTCTATTTGTTTCTCTGTTTCTGCCACGGGGTAACTAGGAATTACTGGTCTGGATCCAACCCTTAAATGATCTGAGATGACCAAACACCTGAGAAGAGATGATGCCAACCCACAGACAACATACAGAATTACCAAATTTTGCCATAAGTTAAATATATTAAGTTTCTACAATATATAAATATATTGTGGAAACTTAATTTCCTGTAAAGCTGCTTTGCACCGATTTGTATCGTAAAAAGCGCTATACAAATAAACTTGAATTGAATTTGCAACAAGAAAACAAGGCTGGAGAAAAGAATGCATACACATACGTAAAAAAAAAAAAAAAAAGTCCCTTGTTGCAGAAACAAACACAAGGGCTAAATAATACCTGCTCACCTAAAATACCATCCCAGATCATCTTGTAAATGAATGTGTTGAGAAACGAGGAGATGGTAACAAGCTCTTCCATTTTAAAAGAAATCTGTTCCTCATACACCTCTATGTCATCCAGAATCCTGTAATTAAATTCATTTTCAAATCAACTTTTTCACTCACAATGTTGTGCTGATAGATTACAAATTAATCTATCAGCACAACATTGTGAGTGAAAAAGTAATACATAAATAAACATATAAATATATAATTCAAATAAATGCAAAACTGTCATCAGTGGACTATACTGCACTTACGTGATGAGATGTCTAGAGCAGTCACAGAAGAGCATCAGCATGGCCAGAAGCTGTTTGGACTCCTCCGTGTCATTATTGAGACACTCCAGGAAGAGTCGGAGTCCCCCCTGAGGGCCAAGCTCACAGATGAATGCCCACAGCTTAGGCAGCAGCTCATCCAGATATGTCAGTCCTGGAACCAGAGTTTAATTTGAAACATAAAATCAAGATCAACAAGAATATTAAACAAATTTATGACATATGACAATATTTCAAAGACCTGTTTCACTGGACACTACTCTACAGTGGTTTTGGGCCTACCCTACAAACAACTAATATTCTGCAAAAACATCTGACACAAGTATAAACCTTTTTTCCAGGATGAGGATAAAACATTATGAAGTGTTTGCTTGTGTGAATGTGCATTCATAGGTGTGTAAACAGCATAGACATCATCAATGGTTTCATATGAAAAGCATGTACCTGTGAGAATCTGCAGGCGGATCTGCGTGAGTGTGGTGAGGGCCGTCTGATACAGCACACAAATACTGCACACCTTCTGGACCTCAGCCGAGTCCACACGCTTCCCTCCGACCGGTTTCAGGATGTTCCGCACAGATGCAGACTTCTGGAACGCTCGCTTGAACAGATCTATACGTGTGGACAGTTTAACAAGAGTTCCTCAGTGAAAACAGGATGAAGAGAGAGCTTATGACTTGCAACACAGTACTGTTTTACAGCTGTTTACTTTGTATCCTTGGTTTAACCAGGGAAAGAGCACTTAAAACCGACTCAGAGACAGCAGTGTGGCATTCTTTAGACCAACCTTTTTGACTCCAAGGCACCCAATTTAAAGGCCCCTCAAGATATTTCTAATACTACTGTTATTGTTTACAGAAACCAGGATAACCAATATATTAAAATATTTAAATAAAATAATTAGAAGTAATTAGAATAATTAATTTCCATAAATCACAATAACTTAAAGTGATGCATTGCGGTCACATAAATAGCATTAAAACATTATTAAAATGATATTTTCTCATATTAACAAAATCTTATATTGTTAAAACAACATTTTTCTTGTAATAACAAAATATTATGTCTGAAAAATGATATATTTTTCCCGTTATAGAAGATATTATATATCGTTGTTAAAACTACATAACATTTGATCTCGTGGCAGAAATGCATCACCGTAATAACTGAATGTCTAGTTTGTGATTACAGGGTTTTTAAAATATTTTTTATTTCCAAACAGCAATTTCCACCCAACAAAAACATTATAGGAGCTTGACAGAATTTACATAAATTTTTCAAATAAAATTAAATAATATTAGTTGTTGTTGTTTTTTTTTACCATTTTTCATTGAATGAATTAAAATATGATGAAATAGGATTGACTTTAAGCTGTTTTAGCTTTAGTTTTAAACCTTGTATTCTCTTATTTCAAATCATGTTAAGCCATCTTGTGACCCTTTGGAAGTGTGCAGAGGCCCCCTAGTTGGTCCTGGCCCATGTGATTGAGCACCTCTGCTTGAGGCAACTGATAGTTAAGTATTAGTTTAAAAAGTGGTCATAAATTGGGAATCATTTTGTTTGTTTTTTTTTTTACAAATGGGCTTCTGATAACCATTAGAGACAGAGTCTATGTTAGAGACAGAGTCTATCTACCAAATAACATTTGTTCTATGCATCCTGTAACAATAGAAATGTTTAGGAACTAGTTTAAAAATAGGTGTTTCTCACTTTTGACAGGCAGATTATTCTGTAATGAGCTTGGCGGAGGAGGGGGAGGTGGAGTGGGATCTTGAGTTTCAAGCTTTTTGCTGAGAACATCACAGAAGAGAGTGCAGATCACTGGAACTCCCCACAGACACTGTAACTGCTTTGTTACCAACGGCATAGACTCATTAAGCCTGAAGAGGCAGAAAAAAGAAAACAAGGGAGTGAAAGAGAAAGAATGCTTAATAGGATGACACAACAGAGAAATCCAGAAAGTATAATCAATTGCTGTATTTTGTCAACATAACATTGACATACCCATAGTCAACAGTCTGGGAGAACCAGCCCAACACTGGGTGCCAGTGTGTGAGATTGGATTTCTTCTGAGACACGTATCTCTGACAGTATGACAACATATCTGTCAGATCCCTGACAAAGTGACCTGCTTCCTGCTCTAGAACTTTTACATTAAAGTATCCCAGCTGAATGAGGTTACCTGGAAACAAAACATATAGAGACGATGAGATAAATGATGGAGAAATTATAAACTAAGAATGAAAATGGCCCAGCAGTGTAATTGCATCCTAAGAACTGATTCCGTTCACCAGTCCACCATTGTTCTGCGAATCGAATACACACTCCATGAAGTGTGTGTTTAAAACACACATGCTTACCCAGTAAGCACAGAGAGTGGCTTCCCTCCAGACAAACACAGATATCCAAGCACTGCTCCTCTCGACTTAAAAACAAGACAAACTTGCGAAAAAGGTCATGGGTTTGGATGGTGACTATACACTGCAAAGAGCACAAATTCAGACAGGTGAAATCATATTCTCGCAATTTTTGTTTTGACTTTGTAAGATGTGAGTGCAAATGAGGTGTAATTGTCTATCTGCATGTGTTTATTTCTTACATCTGGAGTGAGCGTGTTGAGGTGCGAGATGAATGCGGGAACAGACATGATGTGGAGAAGGAAAGACCTCAGCAGGTTGTCTGAGAAATGTGCAGCGATAACAGGCCTGAAACACACCGGAATCAAAAGCTCATCACATTACCGGTCACTTCACAGAAATAGAGCTACTGATGTAATCAGACTGTGAGATGTCTCAGAGAGCAAAGCCAGTTCTCATGGCAACCGACCTGAGTGACAGCGTAAAAATGGCCGTGAGGGTTCCTTTGGAAAGGGAAGGTCTGGATCTTGCCAATCCATTTGTAAGTAGAATCTGTAAACAGCAAAAATAGTAAGAAGCAACTTATCCCAACATTTACTACTATTTTACTAACAGTTTATAAATCACACTAAAGCATCATTTATTTTATGCTATTCACATCAAATAAAAAAAGAGAAGTTACAGTGTTAACAACATACTAAAATGTATTCAAACGATATACTACCAGCCTGTGACAAGATTCTGATTGGATGAGCAGTACCTGAAGAACAGAGTAGAAGCCCTTCTGATTGAGATGTCCCATAATGTTCTCACAAATTCTGTTTAAAGCAGGCTTGAGGGCCTCTCCTTAAGAAAATAGAGAGGAGCGTTAGGCAGGATTCTAAGTATTTTAGCCTGTAAATCATCTCACCAGCTCTGATCACACGTGATACGAACCCTTCCCTCGGATGATTTTCCATGTCGATGTGTCAGTGAAGGTTATCAGCATTGTCAGATACAGCGTCACCATTTTATTATCTTGCAGTATGTCAGGCTGCAGAGAAACGGAAAGCAGGAAATAAGCATTCTTCAAGAAGCACTTCCTGATCTGTATGTACAGATAACTGAAAAACTCACACAGAGTAATTTATAGATATTCAACAAACAGATCAGATGTGTATTAACTACGATTATCACAAGGAAGTACCTTCAGTTTTTTCAGAAATTCGCAAGAGACCCAGAGCACATCTTTGATCTGTTTCAGCCAGGGAATGGTGAGATCTTTTGAAAGGGCCAGGGATACATACCATACCTAAAAAAATAACAGCTTGTCACAACAATGCAAAATTGCTGAACTATTATAATGTATGATATGATAAAGTATGTTTCAGTCATCGCTTGGTTAAAAACGTACTTTAGGTTCATTCTCCACATCCATGCTACTTAGTATGATTCTACACAGCTTCTCAAACCTCTGTGTAAGCAAAAAAAAAAAAAAAAAAAAGCCATCAATAATAAGTAACTAATCAAATCCTCTTCCTATAAAAATCTTAACATTATGTGATGCTCACCAACTTATCCTCCTTGCTCAGTATAAATAATACTTTTCTAGCAATTTTGAAGATGGACAATGCATTTCTTTTTGTTGAACCTGCATCGCTGACTGCAATGAAGTCATCGACCTCTTTCCTGAAATAGAAAATGTGAAAAAGTGATAATTCTGTGTCAGGGTACATCACTATGCTGACAATATATTTTCAAACAGCAACTACTGTGAATGCCATACAATTAAAAGTAAAACTGAAATAAAAAACATTTAGAAATATTAAAAAAAAGAAAAGCACTTGATTAAAAATTTATCTAAAGTTCCATCCATCCATCCATCTTCTTCCGCTTATCCGGGGCCGGGTCGCGGGGGCAGCAGTCTAAGCAGAGATGCCCAGACTTCCCTCTCCCTAGACACTTCCTCCAGCTCTTCCGGGGGGACACCGAGGCGTTCCCAGGCCAGCCGGGAGGCATAGTCTCTCCAGCGTGTCCTAGGTCTTCCCCGGGGTCTCCTCCCAGTGGGACGCGCCCGGAACACCTTCCCGGGAAGGCGTCCAGGAGGCATCCGGAACAGATGCCCGAGCCACCTCAGCTGACCCCTCTCAATGTGAAGGAGCAGCGGCTCTACTCTGAGCTCCTCCCGAGTGACCGAGCTTCTCACCCTATCTCTAAGGGATCGCCCAGCCACCCTGCGGAGAAAGCTCATTTCAGCCACCTGTATCCGGGATCTTGTCCTTTCGGTCATGACCCAAAGCTCATGACCATAGGTGAGAGTAGGAACGTAGATTGACCGGTAAATCGAGAGCTTCGCCTTGCGGCTCAGCTCTTTCTTCACCACGACAGACCGGTACATCGACCGCATTACTGCAGAAGATGCACCGATCCGTCTGTCAATCTCCTGTTCCATCCTTCCCTCACTCGTGAACAAAACCCCAAGATACTTAAACTATCCTGCCTCAAGTGGAGGAGTTTAAGTATATCTAAAGTTAAAATTAAATATTAATAAAATTAGGGTTAGGGTTATATAGTATACCAATATTACTAAAATATTTTTTTTTAAATAGGGTTATTATTATTCATGATGTCAATGTGAAAACAACAAAGTATTTTAACACAATTAGCACTTAATAATTTCCTGTGTTGTTTTAATCCTAATTTTTACTTTCTTATCTCTAGCCAACAAAATCAGCAAAGACCTTCGGTTTGGAATAATTTTAACTATTGCAAAGAACGGTTCATTTCAGCCCAAACCTTATTTCTCTTTGCAGTCTGCAACGGCAGAGAAATCTTCTGACCAGAGCCTGGATTTGTGTGGCAGCTTTCTCCTTCTCTTTATAACCTTTCCTTTCCTCCCGTGCTATCCTGGCTTTATCCAGGAACTGGGATTTGGAGATTTGGGTAGCGGTGAACATGTTTTCACTCCAAACTGTGGGTTAAACATTATAAAAAGTGTAAAAATCACACCTGAGAACAAACCCAAAGTAGATGCTATGTACGCAAGTGCAAACAAATTGGATTCAACATTATTTTCAAAGATAATTAAGAAAATTAATGTCTCTCAAATACAATTTCAAATCTCACATAAACACACAAATTACCTTGCTCTAATGTAGTGACTGGTAATTATTCTGCTTCCACAGGTCACATGAATACTATCACATATTCACACTTGTTGTTCTGGACATCCATTGGACTCTACACAACAGAAGAGTAATTTTCTTTGAGACATGTAAGAAAATCAATCGCACAAATGATCCATTGATTTAAGCACATGAGTCAAACCTTCATTAAAATGACTCTGGAAATGATAAGTTAGAAATAAAAGACAGCTTTAGACACATCAACAGATCACATAGCAGAAAATCAGACCAAAACAAGGCAGAGCCTTTATATCATCAACACTTTGATTACACCACAGGATGAGCACTCCACGGAAACAAAATTAGCATTTAACATCTGGTTTAAATTTGTAGAACACTTACACCAAAATAAAAACAGTGCTCTGTGAATTAATTGTACCTTCAGAGACAATAACATTCACACTAACGTTAGCTATCCTGCTAGCAAATACTAACACAGAGCTGGCAACGCTTGGGAAATGTTGTCACTTGATAAATGTGTTTCAAATGAAAAGTAAAGAAAGTCTTTAGGGTTTTCTCGAAGGTTTCATTTACCTGAGCGTTTGAGAATAATAAGAAAACTGATGTAAACAAAAGAGCGACCCAGACGCCGCAGCTCTAATCCATGACCGGTGTAACCTCCTAATCCTTCCGGAGGAACATCTTCGTTCCGCATTCACACAAAAATATGGCTCGTACTTTTTAATTTGTCGCAGTGCATTGATATCGTTTCATTGTTGACGCGATATTACACTGAACTATTTTAAACGTTTTAATTTGAGGTTTGGGACAGCAGGGAGCTGGGATTTTGTAACTATTTGTGATACAGCTTTTGATGTACATATATATATAAACAACTTTTTAATTTTTTTATTGCATAAACAAGAACAGATTTAAAAAAAATGGTCAAAGTATATTTGCTAATGATTTTTAAAATTTGTCTTAAATTATTTTGGTGTTTTTAGTTGTTGTGATATTTGGAGATACATATGTATCCAAAAAACATTTTATTATGGCATCTAAAAAGTGCCTGATGTCTGAATCGTATCAGACACAAAGTTAGTTAAATATAGAACCACCCAACACTCACAAATTAGTGTATAGTTACAATCACAGGAAGTGAGAAAATTTACAGGATATTGGACAGATGGAGTTACTTCCCATCTACTGTAATAAAAAGCGCGTTCATGTATTTTTTGCTCCAAACAGCCAATAAGCGCGTGGCCTGAAGCCTCGTGCACGAGTCTGGGTTGCGACCGGAAGTGATCTAATTCCCGTTTCAAGAGGCCCGAAAGAATCGGGGAATTTCTATGGTAAATAACGACATTTGTCTGATGTTTCATCTAATTTGTATGCTTCTATCGGTGTATATTTTAATTGTTAATTATTGTGGCGTGTAATTAGCTTTTTTACTTGTAAGTTCGTGTTTATTTCCTTAAAGAAATTGAGAGAACAAGATGGTGTGCTAGTTTAGCGCATTAGCTCCTCTGGTTGTCCTTTTCTTATTTAACTAACGTTAAATTAAATGATTTTTTTTCGTATTCAGTTACGAATCATGTAATGTTATATATGGGTTTAAGAAAAAAACCATCACAGCAGGTTTTGACATGAGGTCATTAAACCAGTCTCATTGTGTTGTGAACGCATTGAAGGAGAGACGAGTTAATATCACGATTTAATGTTTTACAATCTATTAGTTTGTTAATTTGGTACATTTAATAGAATTTAAGAGACTTGTGGGAGTGTGAGAAGTGATATGCACCGCCCTGCTAAAACTTTTCAATATGTGCATAACTTTTTTTTTTTTTTTTTGATATTCAGAACAAATTTTATTTGTAATTTGAAGAAATGTACCCTCACTGTGTTCATACACATTTCATAACACTCAAAATTATAGGGTAGTATGTGTGTATATTTGCAATGTAGATGCATACACTATTAATCCCCTGAGAGAAATGAGAAAATAGCGCTTTACTGTTATTCTGCTACATGTGTGGACATAAATTTGACTATACATATACTATAAATAGTTGTCTAAAGACGCATAAATACTGTACATTAAATTTTGGAAGAAGCAGCACATAGTGCAAGATGATTTGTAGTGCAATGCACGAGTAAACATACGTTATCATATTTGTAGCAGGGAGTGTTTATAAAAAGTGTCTAATGTACAAGCAGAGAAAAGAGCGTGGTTCTATATGTATGTATTATATGAGAATCCTGCATTTTCATACTTTTCTTTCCTGATTTTCAGGAAGAGATGTCAGGAGAAAGTGTGGTGAGCTCGGCTGTGCCGGCAGCTACAACACGGACCACCTCCTTCAAGGGGTCCAGTCCTAGTTCCAAATATGTGAAGCTGAATGTTGGAGGAGCACTGTACTACACCACCATGCAGACCCTGACCAAGCAGGACACCATGCTGAAGGCCATGTTCAGTGGCCGTATGGAGGTCCTTACTGATAGTGAAGGTAGATGTACTGTAATAGCTACTGCAGAAGAGTTAATTTAATATTATGAACCATATCGATGCAAATGTGTGCTTCTGCGGTGTTCAAGACACACTTTTCATCTCTGATCTTTCTCCAGGCTGGATTCTGATTGACAGGTGCGGGAAGCACTTTGGGACCATCCTGAACTACCTGAGAGACGGAGTCGTCCCGTTACCTGAGAGCCGGAGGGAGACGGAGGAGTTACTGGCAGAAGCAAAGTATTACCTGGTGCAGGGCCTGGTGGATGAGTGTCAGGCGGCATTACAGGTACAGTATCAGCTACAACACATTTAAATAGTTTGTGCAAAACTGAAAATTCTCTCATTTATTTCTTGTTTCAACCCATTTTTGTTCATCTTCAAAATGCAAATGAAATAGTTTTTATGAAACCTGAGAGATTTATGTTGCTCCATTTATTAGATGTGTAGCAAAGCATCAATCAAATGACGATTCAATGCATCAACGCAATGTGTAAAAATCGAAATATAGATAAACAGAATCAAAATACAGACTTTATCTATCAGACTTTTATAAAAAAATATATACTTGTCATAGAGCAGTCAAGTTATATCAATATTTTTGATGATAAATCTGTTTTTCTATAATTTTGTACATCATTTTGTTGTGTATGTCCTAATGGGGATACTACATGTGCACATTTGAGATTTTTTGACTGTCGTCAAAGCATGTCTCATTGCACAAGCCAATGATCTATGATCCCATGTGCAACTATTTTTTATTATATTATTAAAAAAACGAAAGTCTATTTTTATTGCTGTGGATGTCCCAACTACAGGATTTGCAATTTTCAGAGAGTTCAGTTAAATGTTCGTGTTTTCATTTGTGAGTTAATGAAAATATAAATGGTTGTGTGCCTAAATATTATAGCGTAATATCAGAAGACTTGGATATACTTGGAATATTTCAGAAGAGACATCACATTTTTGGTGTAAATGACCAAGAGAAATTTCTCAAGTTTAATTAAAAAAAATCTTAATTTGTGTTCTTAAGGAGAACGAAAGTCTTATGAGTTTGGAAAAACATGAGGGGGAGTAAATGATGACAGAATTTCCATTTTTGGCTATCATTTTAAGTAAGCATATATGTTACAATATTAAATAATTTTTTTATTTAGACTTACATTCTACATTTCTGGTTTACAAATGTTTTCAGAACAAAGATGCGTATGAACCATTCTGTAAAGTTCCACTGGTGACATCATCGAAGGAGGAACAGAGGCTCATCGCTACTGCTAATAAGGTACAAATGCTTTATCATGTCAGTCTTAAAGGAATACTATTCGCTTTCACCGAGAACAGACCCTTGATTTGTCTTTCTGTGTATTTGCAGCCTACAGTCAAACTGCTGTACAACAGGAGCAACAATAAATATTCATATACAACGTAAAGAGTTTAATTTCTTATAAGGTTTGGGTTGTTGAGAATCTTACAGTTGAGCTTTTACCTGATTGGATTGCTCTTTCTCTTTGTAGCAACTCTGATGATAACATGTTGAAGAACATTGAGCTGTTTGACAAGCTGTCTCTGAGGTTCAATGGCCGAGTGCTTTTCATCAAGGACGTGATTGGTGATGAGATTTGTTGCTGGTCCTTTTACGGCCAGGGCAGGAAGATTGCAGAGGTGTGCTGCACATCAATAGTCTACGCCACTGAGAAGAAGCAGACAAAGGTAAAGGGTGATCTGTCCGTCACATGATTAAAATCAAACTTCTTATACAGTCTAGCATTTTCTGTTTTCAAAACAAAATCTCTTCATTTCTGGGTTAAAAAGTTTGAATTCACAGGAAGTCTTGAAGTCACAGCATTAAATGTTGCATGCATAGCAAAAAATATATATATATTGATGTTTTCCAATACAAATATCTAAACATCCTTGGATTTATACTTGAAGCAAGCAGTTGGCAACTCTGGTTTTCTGACAAATTAAGTGACTTTGATTAAATCAAGACATCTTATATCATCTCGATTCTCAAGTAAATTATCTTGATTTACGAAACTTACAACATTGGCACTGTAAATGATAACTGAGGAAGAGCACGTTTGTGTGCAAATTAAAATAAAAAGTATGAATATTTGTTGGAAGTTGTATATTCAAACTTTGATGTATTGAAGCCTGCATATTGCTGTATTGTTCTGTTAAATTTATTCTTTAGATATTCTTTACTTTGTTTTAGTCTCTCATTTACCTAACTATCTAAAAGATAAATTTGTCCTAAATGCTTCTGATAAGTATATATGACTCACTTTTTTTATACCCTCCATCACAGGTTGAGTTCCCAGAGGCTCGCATCTATGAAGAGACCCTCAACATCTTGCTCTATGAGTCTCAAGATGGCCGCGGACCTGACAATGCACTGCTGGAGGCCACAGGGGGCGCCGCAGGGCGTTCCCACCACATCGACGAGGACGAAGAGAGGGAGCGTATTGAAAGAGTGCGGAGGATCCACATCAAGCGCCCTGATGACCGCACTCACCACCACCAGTGACCCTGCAGTTTCTCCTCTTTTCAGTGCCTTAACAACTACCAGCGCTTCGGTTACGTCCCTGTTTGCAAACAGACACGTCAGTTAAGTTTATCCCGAGTCTACTTCCTTAGAGAGACAAAGGGATTCTCACAGAATCGCTAGTAATGATAATGTTACGTGAATGTGGCATATAGGGCAGTGCAGCATTGACCTCAAAGGTAAATTGTGCATTTTTGAGGACCTCACTAAAAAGATGCTATGATGGTGTAAATGTGAGCAGAAGTGCACAACAGATGGTTAGTTTTACTGCATTCGTAACATTCCCTGAACATGTTGCCCTGTTTGTTAATCATAAAGCAAATTCCAATGAATATATCAAGTCGATCAGCTAAACTGTCATTTACTTAGGTTTGCAGCAAATGGATATTTTCCAAATTTAGTTGTCTGCCGTAGTATTTTTATATTTGACATTATTTACCATATTTGTTCTGTTCGAGTGAAGACTGTAGGGTTCCTGGTGCCTTATATATTAATCCTGTTCTTTTTTTTGTTTGTGTGATAGACGTTGGATTTTTGTGGCTTTTGAGTTTAGTTTATCCCTCTTTTCTTGTTTTTGTCGCTTTGAACTTAAGTGTTAGAGCCAGAATTTCACAGTGCTGATAGTGTGTCTTACTGAGATACCGTTCTTGAAAATGTCGGTGTGGTTTGACAGTCAAGTGATCAGTGAATTCAGTGAAGGAGGATATTATTATTGCCTTATTAGAAGAATTCAGTCCTTAACTCACATTTTTACACTCATTAGAGAAGCGTGTCATACAAATTCTTATTATGTGTGTGCAAAAACATTTATGCACTCTGTCATTTGAGGATTGTGTGTATGTGCTGGATTTTATGACAGGTCTGTATGAGTTTGGCCAATAGAGGGCAGTGTAGTGTTATGGTGTTTTCACTCATGTACATGAGGCACTTTTTAAAAGCAGTAATTGTCAAGTTTTCTAGCCCCCTTTAGCTACAATCAGTAAAATGATTATTCTATTAAATACCTTTCTGCTGCGCTGTATTAAATTCCATCAAGTTAATTATGCCTCTGGATTTTGCAAGTGATCTCATTCAAGCAAAGAAACTGAGATGTAGTCAGAAGCGTTCGGATGTATATCTGTAATTGGGAAATGGACACCAAGTATGAGTGTGTAATCAGAGACCAGACCACATTAAAGAAGCTCCAGGACGTACGCGAGTATGGGCTCTCCTCTGCTGCAGCATCACAGATGGTTTGCGATTATTAGTTTTATTAAAGGTGTATTTAAAAAAAAAAAAAAAACCTATGAAATCTGTAATACTGTAGAGGTTTGCACATGAATAAAAATGTTTTACATACAAATTATTTATACACACGTTATCACAAATAAAGATTTCTACAAATTTTGTAGATCAAACTGCGCATTTGCTTTGTATTTTATTTCTGTGGTTTGTATGCATTGGTATAAAACAATGTTATAAATATGGCTCAACAACAACGCATGAACATGACCAAATAAAACATTCAGTTTACAAGAAATGTCAAGAACAGCAGCATTTATCAAAACAACAAAATATATTTTTTAATAAATGTTCTATTTGTACACAGTGCTGCTTTGAATCTCCATATATTGAGTTAGTGTGTGTGTGTGTGTGTGTGTGTCACAGTTTGGGGGATGGATATTCCCCCAAAGATTCTAATTCTATTCTGTATGATTGACAATTGGACTTCATACATTAGAAAGATTCTGATTTACCTTGATACGTTCATGTCGTATAATCTGAAGGACCCTCATATCGATGTCTTGTTCCTCTAATAAATTCAAGAAAGTACATAAGGCATACAAAAGGATCTGTGCAAGACTAATTGTTTATGTAAACTACTGACTGATTCTAGCATCCATCCAAGGAACAGCAATGCTCGAAGGGTAGCTGTCCTTCTTTCCCTTAAAGATGGCACTAGTTACTATTTTTATTGCAGCTGTGAAAACACATTTTCATCATTATTAGCCAAAATTAGCTGAAACTCTATTTTAAAGACTCAAAAGCCTGTGACAACAGTGATAATGACCTGTGCTTTTTTCTGTGGTGTAATTCCCCGCACATACTTCCTCACCATCATTCGTGTGTTCAGCTGTCGCAGAATCTCTACAATCACAAAAGCGCCAAAGATATCCCAGTTTAAAATAACACTACACATGAACGTTTGAATACAGTTTCCTCAAAAAGTGTTCAGACAATTGAAGATTAGGTCAAATGGCAATAATTGTGATGCAACTTTTAATGAAATGCAATTCATAGTTTTAAGTGTGGCTGAAGTGATTAACGGAATAGTTCACCCAAAAATGAAAATTCTGTCATTAATTACTCACCCTCATGTCCTTCCAGACCTTCGTTCATCTTCGTTCTAGTTTTCTATCGTTTTCTTTGCACACAAAAAGTATTCTCATTGATTCATAAAATGGTTGAACCACTGATGTCACATGGACTATTTTAACAATGTCCTTACGACCTTTCTGGGCCTTTAACGTGTCAGTTGTGTTGCTGTCTATTCAGGAACAGCAAGCTCTCGGATTTCATCAAAAATATCTTAATTTGTGTTCCGAAGATGAACGAAGGTCTTTACGGGTTTGGAACGACATGAGGGAGAGTAATTAATGACAGAGTTTTCATTTTTGGGTGAACTAACCCTTTAACGAATCTGTTTAGCTATGCATTGAGCATTGTTTCTGCAGATGTCATATTCCACTTTTCTTATGTTTTTGTGTATGCCTCTTCATTTTAATATAGATCTTATGATTCATTTAATCATTTAATCAATGTATCTGTTTCGTGATTTTAATAACAGAGAATTTCTGAAAACCTCTGTCATGACTGGAGGAGGTGTCAGCCATGTGGTCTTGTCCAGGACAGTCTTTGGTAAGTTGTCTTTCAGTCTATTTAGGTAGCTCTGTCTAACGAAGGCCAGGTATTCGGAGTTGTCAGTAGTTTTTGCCTCTCGACGTGTGATGTAACCCTTAATAAACCTGCAAGCATAAAAATAATTTCATTATGGGAATGCCATCTCATCCCTTAAAGGTGTAGTTCATCCTCAATCATAAATGATGACAGAATTTTCATTTTGGGGTGAACTATCCCCTTAAGTGAAAGGGCATACACCTGGTCAATAAAATGTTTTTAATTTTTGTTTTTTTAACTAATATTACTGTTTAATGATTTTGACAGCCCAGGCTCTGTGATCTCTCTCTTTGCGTGCCTGCACTCCTCTCCAGCATGTCTCAATTTTTGTAGCTAAATGTTGGCAAAAAAAAAGGCTGAATCATATGTATGCTATATTAAATATACTTTATGTTGCAATGAAGTGTCATAATATTCTGTAATATACTATAAATATCAGTTAAACTATTAAATCAATAAATACTGTTACTTACCAGCTTCTTTCTGTTTGGCTCTGTAACCTTTGTATTTGGCCTGTAATCTTGTAGCTGTAAAAGCAACATTAACAAATGCTTATAATAAAAAAAAATAATAATACAAAAAAAAGTTTCTTTTGAATTCTCTGTTGCTTACCCAGTTCATGTTTGCAGATTTCAAAAGGCATCTTCTGTGGCAAAAAGTGTCCTGGCATATCGTATGGATATCATTGTCCTTTGAATATGAAGGGAAGTTCAGGTTTGTGTGATGAGAAAACAGATCCTAATTTTTCAGTATTAAATTGTGAAGGTACTGTAAAAGCCTGAAAGAGCTCACCTGCCCATTTTATACTCATCAGGCTATAGTAGCCTAGAAGTTTTTCCACCCCCTCTGCAGGTACACCTCTCCAGTGGGGCCAAGTGGCAGGACAAAGAGCTTTGTACCTTAGGAATGTTGCATTATATGAGCATTTTAAGTCTATTAAGTGTAAAAGTCAAACAGCTTTCATATTTGAGTATGTGATGGTATTAAATGGCTACTGTACCTTTGTAGAAAAACCTCATATCTACGTCGATAAGCAAATCCAGCTCGTCTGACCCTCCATTAACCCCAGATATTTCCCCTGGTGCCTGATCAGAATTTCATCGAACTTGCCTGTGAGAGGACAAACAGAGTAAAAGAATCTATCATTCTACATTACCCGAAATAACAAATTCAATGTACACACGAGTTCTTAGCATTCACATACAGTTTCTCACCTGACTGTTTATTGTCATTGGACTTGAGGCAGCGCACATCCCATGCTTCCTTAGCGGTCAGAATCTCCGTCAGCCGCAGAAGACTGTTCTTAAACCGAGTAGCCACCTACAGATTTCACAATTCAGATTGAAGGAGATTATGTCCATTACTTAGATATGATGTGAGTTTATTTATTTTATTTTATATTTTTAAAAATTTGTATTTTTGATTCAAAATAGTAGGCTACAGTACTCAATTTATAGAAATGCTATGATTTATAAATACTGTGTGTATTTAAAGTATGGAAATAATTCCTTCATCACATACAAAATTAGCAGAATCCAATCTGTGACTGAGTTTCCCATTTCTTTATTTTAGGGCTTTCAAAACGATTAATCACATTAATCACAAAAGTTTGTGTTTACATAATATATGTGTGTATTAATATGTATATATAAATACTTGTATATTTAAGAAGAATGTCATATCTATTTATATATAATATAAATCATGTATGAATAGGACATATGGGTACCAACAATACAATGTGTGCAACTTCCATTTCATCTTTAAAAAAATGTACCATCCTTACTAGCTTTTGAAAACAATTTAGTGTACATTAATTGAGTATATTTCAGTATTTTTGGCACAGCAAGTGGACTCACTGTCTCAGGTCTTCTCCTGCTGTCTCCCTCAGTGGCTGGAAAGCACTCCTGTATTATAGGGTTCTTTGACAGACGCACCACCTATTGGTTACACACAAACAAATGCACATATAAGGAAACACACGTGCGTGCACAACACATTTACGGCCATTAATCTTGTAGGGCCTAAAATAAGAGAATGCAAATAATATGCTTAAATTGCACATCTGTTAAAATAATAAATTGTGTTTGTATATTAATTTTCTGTACTGATAATAAATATAATAAGTACACTAAATTTGTACTTAATTTCATTCTTCTCATGAATTTAGCAAGTTTTATGGATGTATGTTTTCCTACAACCTTGACATTGCTAGTGCTACGGTCTACCTGCTAAGTACAATAACACTCACTCAGTGATTCAGGAACTTAATTTGTATTTGACCTGGATAAAGAGTGAGTAACACAACATCACAATCTCTGTCTCTCTCACACTGCTGTGCACTTTCATCAGGCGTCAGTCAATGAAAGGCTTAAGAGAGACAATGTGGCCAAACCAGGGGGTGAATGCTTCAGTTTCAAATACGACAAAGTCTGGCTGATTCTTCCTCGTCAGAGGCTTGTAGTGAAGAACCAAGCTGCTGATAGTTTCTAGCACTACTGAATTAATTAAAGCAGAAGAACTCTTGTTTAGTGCCACATACAATATTGAGGTGTCGATAAAACACAAACTCACGTTACAAAATGGGGATGATTTCCCATTTTTTCTTCAAGCTTTTCAAGAAAAGTGAGATCCGTGGCATCACCCGGCCTCATACACTCCTCATCCTGAAATACCCAAATTTCTCTTATGCAAATGCTCCAGTTAGATGCTCCAGCAAATGCTCCAACAAGCAATCTTTTATTTCAAAAAGTATCGAAGTAAATGATATCTATCTTCAGTATGTTACCCTTCAGTGTGTAAAGACAGTGTACTTATTATTCCATACCAACACAGAGATGATTCCTCTGTGCTTCTCTTCCACCAGATCACAGATGATTATATTGTTGAAGAACTGCACCGGCTCCCACTAAAACAGTGACAGAGAATGACCCTTATTCTCTTATTCAAGCTCAGTATATCATTCTATAATAATGTTTGGATGATGAATGATCGATTTGTTTTAGCTCACCTCAATTTCTTCTGCCTCATATTCCTCCTGTTCAGACTTCAGAGTCAACTGAATGAAGAGCCGCTGTAGCTTCTCATTGCAGTAGTTAATGCAAAACTGCTCAAAACTAAGCAAAACATTCATAAGATCATGCACACAAATGATCTATATATCTACACAATATTGCCAAAAGTATTGGGACACCCCTTCTAATGAACAAGTTTGACTACTTTAGTAATTTCCATGAGTACAAATATTAATGTGTAAGCATATAAAGACATTTTAGGGAATTTTGTGTTTCTAATTTTTTGTTTCCGACAGTTTGGAAAAGACCCTTTTCTATTCTAACATGACAGTGCCTCTGTGTATAAGACACGGTTCAAAAAGACATGATTGATTCAGTCAGTGTGGAAGAACTTGACTGGTCTGCAGAAAGCCAAGTCCTGATCCCAGCTGAACAGTCCAATGACTTGTATATACATTATATGGGCAAAAGTACTGGGACACCCCCTTCTTTAGAACAGAAAAAGGTACCAAAACTGTGGCCAAAGATGGAAATATAATTCATGTATTTACAAAATTGTATTTCCATCTCTGTTGCAGCATGACTGTACCCATGTGACTAAAATAACTGTACCCTTATGTACTAGTCATTGGTGTTTGGTGATGAGTTTTTGGCTCAAGGTCTGCATTTAAAGTCACACCAGAGGAGTTCAGCTGGGATCAGGAGTTGGCTTTCTGCAGACCAGTCAAGTTCTTCCACACTGACTGAATCAATCATTTCTTTTTTAACCTTGCCTTATACACAGGTTAGAATATCCTTGTCAGGTTAGAATAGAAATAATATCATTATATGCTTAAACATTAAGATTTATACTCGTGGAAATTGCTAAAGTAGTCAAACCTGTTCATTAGAAGGGGGTGTCCCAATACTTTTGGCAATATTGTCCATCTATCTATTGATCTGTCTGTCTGTCTTTCATCTATCTGTCTGTCCCATTTATTTCCAAACACATACCTGTTAACAGAGAATACCTCCAATCCATAGATGTCTAACAATCCAATGACTGTCTTCCTCTCAGAATCCTAAGAGAAAAAAAGGCAAGTCATTTTGGATTCCATGATAGTTCCTTTAAATCTGTCTAGTAGAATTTAGTAAAAAGCAACAATATTTCCATCTCTTTAAAATGGAACAAACCACATCCAGTGACTTTCAAATGAATTATACCAGGAGATTTGCAATGTAACCAAACATTGGCCTCAAATCATAATTATTTGAACTTTTTTTCCTGTTGTCCTCTTACTTTATTCTCCAGAGATTCATTGATCCTGTTGACTAGCCATGTGAAGGCACGGCTTTCACCAAGCATCTCTGGCATAGATAGCATGCTCAACAGTAAATGGACTCAGAACCTGGAGGCCAGAAAGACAGCTGTCACCTGCTTCAAGAATCATTTTGGATAAAAAGACAGTACATCATCACATTACAAAATTATTTTACCTCCTCTGATTTGGCTTCAATCTTCCTGAATGTCAGAGCTTCTTGAAGGGCCTGTACATGGATCCCTAACAGCTAAAAATAAACACAAAGGAGCGATGTTACTCAGATATCACTTAAGAGTATGTCATTGTAAACTAGTATTGAACATAAATAAATAAATTGACCTTGGATACCCAACGCAGTGCCGCATTAGAGTTTAGAATAGCATAACCTTTGGGGTCTCCATCAAAGTGCACGTTCCCCAGATGGAGCACACTAGCTATAATCCCAAAGAGGTGCTGAGATATTAAAGATAAAATGTATCTGTTTATGATCAAAGTACTTGCAGATCAGAACATTTATACACAAAAATTGTGCTTCTCCTTACCTCAATGTCACTAGCATCGAAGTCAATAATGTGTTTTTAACAGTTTTCCAGTCATTCTTGGCATTAAAGGAGCTCACATTCAAACATTCTCCCTATTAAGACAAAAAAAACAAAAAACGCTGGAGAGTCTGATTCTGCATAGATTTCACTTCTTATTTTGGGATGTCGCTTTATATGTATTGGCAACAATTGGGATTTTTAAACAATGAAATATTGTTATCGTGTTAATTGGGTGGTGTCACAATATACTGTATATTTAAATAATGAATAGTATACATAGACATATAGCCCAGAGCCATTATGGAGTATATATACTTATATATATACACACTGTATTTTTATACTATATAAATATCACAAGATTTCTATATATATCATTATCGTGATTTTTGTGGCCACGACAATCGTGTAGTGAAAAATCTGATATCGTCACAGCCTTTTTTTTTTGCACATCAGATTTAAAATTGGAAATCATACCTGCACTAAATAACTATATTGTTTAGTGTCCTTCTCCAAGCCCAGGTGCCTCAGTAGGTCTTCCTCTCCTCCCTCCACCAGCTGGTAGAAAATATGAACGTTTCTCTCACCATGGTTTTGGTGAACCACTCTAGACTTTTCCAGCAGATAGCTGAGGATGTGGCCACCAACAGCATCTCCCTACGCATTAAAAGGAGCGTGAATCTTTTTTAAACATGCAATATTATTTAATGGGATGAAAGTAGTAAGGTATTTGTCGATACCTGACAATCAAACTGGATGTCCATATAGTTCCCAAAACGGCTGGAGTTGTCATTTTTCATTGTTTTTGCATTTCCAAAGGCCTAAAATCACATGCAATGAATGTAAAGCATATATAGTGAATGGTCAGACACATTCTGAGAATATTATTGTTGGACTGATCTCTAGTACAGGGTTGGGATGAGCATGCGGTCTCTCACAGTGTCCAGTAAGGTGGAACTAGGGCAGCTGACTGCATAGTACTGCAAGATCTTCTTGGAGGCCTCAGTTTTACCCGCTCCACTTTCCCCAGATATCAGAATAAAGTTGTTGTTGGCTTCTGATAGCATGGTGTGGTAGACATTATCTGCTAATGCATATCTGAGAAGGACAAAAAATGTGATTTTTTTTTTTCTTTCAATTTTATTTACAAATATCTAAGTTACTGGTTTGGCAATGAAGGTAAGTTAAATACTTACATATGAGGTGGCAGCTCAAAGAAGTTCACCCCTCCATTTGTTTCCTGGTGTAGATGTCCAATTCTTTGTATGGGTTTACAGATATCAGTAGAGTACCTATGTAAGTCTGAGAGTATAGAGATGCTGAGATGTCATGAATTTAATCACAATGTAAAAAGCAAAGTAACCTTTGTTTTTGATGTCTGACTCATATATCAAATCCTCTGTGAAACGTTTCTTCAGATTGTCCAGGAAGACTGTCTCACTGTTGTGGGCATCAAGAAGCACAAAGTCCTGGATGCCAACTCGGTCTCTGGCAATCAGGGCACCCTCCAACTCCAACTGACCCAGTTCAACCTTTCCTTTCTCCCAATCAGACAAGCACAACACTGACCATGACCCAATGCAATTTGTTTACACTGACCAAGTCTATAGGATTGTGTCATTCTGCAGCCATAGAGTTCAGAAGCTTAGCTTTTAAAGCAGCAAAATAGGCCTGAATATCAATTTCTGTCAAATAATCAGTGACTCGTTTCAAAAGAAATATTGGCTATTGGATGAAGAAATATCAGGGTTAATAGATGCTGCATTTCTTCAGCAATAAAAACCAGCAGTAAAACTGAGCCATCTAGTGACTCTTCAACTTTTCATTAATAGATTTTCTTTCATTAATAGATTTGTTGAGACTGAAAATCGGGGTCTAAGGTCTCTGATTGAGTCACAATCACCCAACCGCATAATCCCCTGCTGATGTTTAACTAAGTACTTTATAATGCTGCTCTCTATTGTAGAGGCTTTTGTAATGAGATATCACCTGCAATGAGTAGACCTATGACTGACAGCTTTGCTTTCGCTAAGAAACCTGTTTAAATAGCATGTTGTGATTTAATTTATTCCACCGACCATATCAGATAGCATTCAGTACACCTTAAATACAGGCGGCCATATCTTCCAACTTGGCACTAGCAGATACTTTCGAAAACCAAGAGTGCTTGTTTTCACTCCACTGAAATATTTCCTGAGATATAGGTTTAATCAAAGCCAACATCAATAGTAAAGCGGGTTTAATCAATGCCAATATCTAGCAGTGTGTGAATAAATGTCAATTTATTCTCGATATTGTAAAAAAAAAAAAAGTCTATAATGTTAATACATAGAAGTCTTTGGTTTCTTAAGCAGCTCAGGAAAGGGTTTAGCCAAAAATTAGGCAACTGAACTATTATCTGCAAAAACCACAATCCTCAACCAAATGATCAAACTTTGTTCAAGTTACTTCCTTAGTTCAGTGTCTGTCATTGTGTAATAATAAAGAGAACAGAGAAGTGCATTTCTCAATATGTGAAACTTTCGAGGCATGCATTAATCCATTCCTTAAAATTGTGTATTTTTACATGCTAGATATTTTTAGGATTGCCAGTGGTCTTTACTTTTCTTCAGAATTTGTCATCTTCACATTTTTTTTTTTAGAACACAGGATATTTGACTTTCATATAGCGAATTATAAGAAGAAACAGAAAAGGAAAAAAAAAAAAAAACTAAGTCTAATCTAACGACTAGAAGCCCCCAAAATCTCCTCCGCCCCCCCTTTCACCCCCATAAACCTCATTAGCTCTGAAAGAGGCCAGTTTTTTTGTCCTGTAAATTCCAAAGACGATGGACAATGAAGAAGCTTTTAAAATGCAGTCTACATTCCATTACACATATTCTCTCTGCATATCCTTTCAAAATTTATTCATTAGAAAACATTTAATGTCACACCGAATTTCACACTGGGCAGTCCCAGGACAATAGATGAGATTTGGCCTATTTGGGCTGGTGCGGCCTGGTTGGATGTAGAGGGGGAGAGGGCAAAGGAGCAGAAGAGGGAGAGAGAAAGAGGGAGATATGAAGGAGGGACAGAGGAAGGGAGGGAAGGAGGGAGGGGTTGCTTATATTTGTCTGATCTGAGAGCTTCTGAAATGAGGCCTTATTGAGACAACAGGACAGACTAAATTGTGCTGTAACGGTCTGTGTCCCGCTGCTCGCTGAGACACTCATTTAGCATGCCCTTGGGGCACACAATGGAGGCTTGTTCTTAACAGCACAGTTATATGAACACCGTAATCAAGGGTACTGTGTTCAGGAGGGGGACGTGTTTCTTGGATGGGAGATTTTCGTCCACCTGTCCGCCAATAAAATTTTCATCCCACCACATGCAAGTCGTGAATCACCACCCACCGCCTCACATCAACTTCATACTTCCCACTATTTCATGTCCTCGCCGCCAACCCCAAAACAAGCCCCTCCCCCTCTCGCCCTGCTTTAAGCCAAAGGGGCAGGTGAACAATATCATTGAAGATCCCCCATTTGAGATGTCAGAACCAATCTCAATCTTGGCGTTATTGTGGAGACTCCCCCTCTCTAGTTTCTATCCCCACATGGGAACAAGCTGAACTCAATGTCACATGAGGAACAATGGACAGAGGGGATGCTAATGTTTAGAGTGTGACACTTTCAGTGTGATAAGACGCATGGACATTGGCACAGGAAAAGCCTGTTCCTCTACTCCAATGAGAGACTCAGGCAAAGATGTTACTCTCATAGGTCTGAGGAACCTGTATGGTTCACATATACAGTCAGAAGTTTGGACACACTCACCCATTCCAAAAAAAACAAAACAAATAAAAGTATGGAAAAATGTTAATCAAAACTTGTTTTTTTTTCCTTTGCCTAGATTCCTGATTCCAGATTAGTCAAGTGCACGAGGTGAATCTTGGAATGCTAAATGACTTAAAAGAGTTCCCATGCAAAAATAAATAAATATGAAAATATTTTCATAATTTCATAGATATTTGCCAGCCAATTTCTAAATCAGGTAAACACTAAGCAGTCACACCTTACACAAAACTATTATGGTCAACCACATTTTAATAATTGCATAGCCTGCAAGAAATGTTAAAACAACATTGAGCCCCAAAGTCAAGAGATCAGTTTCTTCAGTCAAGAGAGCAGTAATTGGGAGATTTAATCTTTCTCTTCTAAAGAGAATAAAATAGACATAAAGACACAAATCATTTAAGTCACAAGGCTGGTCACCCTTATGTCACATCAGGTGCACTAGTTCCCCTCTTTAGTATAAAAGCTATTGTCTTTTAATTAAGAGATGGTCCTTCAACCTGGTCTAAAATGTCAGTCGCGGCTGAGTTGAGATGACCTCCACCAAATCAGAGAGGGAGGGAAGGAGAGAAGGGAGAATGGAGGAAGAGAGAGAAAGATACAGCAAAGACGTCCTACTCCTCAGAAGGCCTGGCCAAGAATAGGAAAGACTAGACATAAGGGGCAATAGCACTCTCCTAAAGTGAACGATGAGGTCTAGTTACATCTCTCTTTCTTGGAGTAAAGGAACCTGAAGTTTTGACAGGTTTACACCTTGTGATTAATCAGCTGGGTGAAATATTGGAAATTGTGCTAAACACCAAAGCTTTTACCACCGTGACAGAAAAAAGCAAACAGGAAGCAGAAACTGAAAAGAGCACATTAATGATCACTTTGAATTCTGAAAATATTGCTTCTTTTGATATTTGCTATTCATCATCGCTATTATTTCTATGCCATTGTTTTCTTTGCTGCAGAAGATTGCTGGCTGATTGTAAAGATAATAGCAGTTAGAACCTATGTTCAGTAAAATATAAATGTTCATTCAAATATCTCTAGATACATGCAAACAGATCATACCTGCATCTTTGGTTAGCTGCCGATCAAAATATGGGAACTGCTCACATCCAGACCAGTGCTGTCTTAAATAGTCCTTTCACCGTCCAGCTAGAGCTAAGCAAATCAACCCAACTTCTGCCATGGAACACCTCAAAATCCCACTGTGGATCTAAAAAAAACAATCTTGATTTAAAATTTTCTCCAAAACTCATCAAAAGTTCATTCCATTTTTCTAACAAGGCTTGCAAGCAGTTCAAACTAAGGTGGCTCAAACGTGGAGAGGATGCCTATCTTTTATTGCTGCGCTCTTCGCAGTAATGACCCATGTTCTGGTTGCAGGACCTGGGTATTTAATGATTCATGGCCCAGTCAGGAGGGGGTTCAGAGAACCAGAGATCTTATTCAGTGCTTACCTAGGTGTCTACCACTGCACTGGGTGTAACACAAAGATACAGAAACACAATCCGTGGATATCAACCCTCCCCCAATCCTCTACCTCTGCTACGGTAAAACCAAACATTACAACAGAGCGGCTCCTGTTTCTGATCTTTGATTAGGGAAATAGATTAATGGCTAATTAACTACTGCACATTCAATCAGTGAGTTTGAGAGAGCCGCTCAATAAAGTTGTCATCGGGGCAGACGGCATGCAGTCCTCCATGCTCTTGGCCACTTGAAGCCAGCTGGCTCAGGAGTCAACGAGCAAATGTTAGCCATTCAATCACAGCTTGTCTTGAAATTTAGCAGGGCCTATAAACGATCACTACATGTGGTTCTTGCATGGACTAGACTGAAAGAGGTCTTAGACAGTGATGACTATGAAACCCAACCTTATTTTCCCTTTGTCTTTGTTATCTGACTCATGCATGAGACGACTGACTGGTGTCTCTTTTTGCTCCGCTAATGACCCAAATAATCCAGCAGAAAAGACTGAGTTTCCTACAGCACTTGCCTTGAATCTCAAGTGTGTGAGATATACTGTGTCAAGCTTGACAAGCATGTGATGTTCAGTGTCACTCTTGCTAATTTCAACAAGGTGACATGTGAGGCCAGTTTCCACTGGATTGCACTTGAACTTTCTTGTCATCTTATATTATCTATTATGAACAGGGTATGAACTTGACCCTTACTAAACGAATAATCACTGTACAATACAACTTATCAACTTATCCCACATTTCATGAACAAATGAATGAATGAATGAATACATTTAGACAGAAGTTACAGTGATGCACTTACAACGGAAGTGAATGGGCCTAATTTGTAAGAATTTATACGCAGAATTCCGAAGCTTGTAATTTTATAAAAATGCTTACAATAATTATTCTGTCGAAACTTTATTTTATTTGTAAAGCAGCTTAACTCATTGCATTCTCATGGCATTCTGCTGTCATTGCAATATAATTGTAAAATTGGATATAACTTTACACAGAAATTATATATGAATTTCACACTAAAACCCTGCTAATGTTTATGTCTATACTACTGAAACAGTCAGTATATTAACAATAATGCATCAGCCCCATTTACTTCCAATGTAAGTGCCTCACTGTAAACCAGACTGACACACTTTTAAAGAAAAAGATGGACAAATGGAGATGAACTTTTCTGGTAATAAATTATTATATATTAAATAATTAAGGCAATCCATCTCATGAACACTTGACAATAAACGCGGAACACACTCTATCATACATTATTTATTCAACACACTTTTTTTTTCTCATTTCTAATTTGCACATATCAGACCTGAACACACATAGTTGTCTATATTATATATTGTGTTTTTGCTGCTTTGTACATTGCCTTTTGGTTAATTGTTGTTATTCTTTTATTACCTGTGTCCTGTCCTGTTGCTGTCTTTCTGTTGCACTGTGGAGCTTCTGTCACTACAACAAATTCCTTGTATGTGTAAACATACCTGGCCAATAAAGCTCATTCTGATTCTGATTATGTCACAAATGCTGTTGACTGAGTTTAAAGGGATAGAAAATTCTATCATCATTTACTCACCCTCATGTCATTCCAAACCTGTATGACTGACTTCCTTCCGGGTATATTTGTAGCAATAGCCAAAAATACATTGTATGGGTCAAAATGACAGATTTTTATTTTATGCCAAAATCACGATATTAAGTAAAGATCATATTTCATGAAGATATTTTGTAAATTTCCTTCTCTAAATATATTAAAACTTAATTTTTGATTAGTAATATGCATTGTTATGGACTTAATTTGGACAGCTTTTAAGGAGATTTTCTCAATATTTAGATTTTTTTTGCACCCTCAGATTCTAGATTTTCAAATAGTTGTATCTATCCTTAAAAAAAAACATAAATCAATGGAAAGCTTATTTATTCAGTAAATGTATAAATCTCAATTTTGAAAATTGACCTGGTGTTATATGATTGATATGATTGGTTTTGTGGTCCAGGGTCACAAATAAGATATTGTGAGAAATGTCTCTGTCATTTTTTTGTAGAGTGGAAATTTATGGTCACCCCAATTCTTCTTTCGTGTTCCACAGAAGGGTGAACTATATATTTACATTGAGAACAGAATATTACTTTAAACTTGTTCAAAATAATAGTTTGCTCTCATCAAATAGCCTTATAGTTCTGTATCTATTGCAAACAAGTCCATTGCATTGTACAAAGGTAGGACGACACACACACATCTATCCACAGTCATATTAAAAGTTGTCCCATTCACAACCAACCTCTGTTGTCAAGGCTACCTTCGCCCCTTACACCACAGGCCCGTTCTGCTCCACCCCCTCCCCTCCCCTCCCCTCCCCTTATAGTAATGCTTGTCCAGCCTTAACAGGCTTTGTGCTGCCCACTGGGCCCTGATGCAGCACGAGACCCAGCAAATCCTATTATACAGGAGTCACAGCACTTGATTTTCCCATTAGAGATTCCAAGCGGAGAATAAGGGTGTATTATAACACCGGCTTTGCCGCGTTCCCACCGAAAATCCCACCTCGCTCTCTCGTTTTCATGGGCTCTTTTCTTAGTATTAGCTATGTTTCATCGGTTCTTTTACTGTGGGATTCTGATGAGCAGTAAGAGCTAGGGGGGGAAAAAACAATAAATAGAAAAGCTTAGCATTCTCCATAACAGTAGTTTTCATATTCTGTAGTTTTATTCATTGGATTCATTGTGGGTAATTAATGAATATACAATTAAAGCTTCCAGACTTATGAAAATTTGATTTGTAGTGGCTTTTCAATTTAAAGATACTCTCCATGTGCCAATGGGAGCATTCCTTAACTACTTTTTCACACAGGTTACCCAAGGCATCTTCAAACAAATCAACCAAAAGACAACCGTTTTGACATAAGCCAAGTGGGACGACACAAGTCGTTTTTGGAGGCGTTGGATGAATAGCAGAGAGAAGAAAGCTTTCATTCACTCTCCCTGTCAGAGTTTAGATCAGCCACGACCTGCTGATATGACCAAAGGTCAAGACTAGTGTCAAGAGGTGACCTGATTGGTGACCCCCAAGACGTGGTGTTTGAACTGGAACTTTGAAGGTCAGAAAAGAAACAGAAGAATAGGAGGTGACCACTAACACAAGGGGGCTCAGTCAATTGATTTGAGAGTTACAAATGTTTTCTATGTAGGGCTATTGCATTTTTGCTAGTCAGTGATGTTGCCATACAGATTAAGTTGTATTAATGTTATGAATTAGGTTGTAAAGCTTATTCACGTTTAACACAAGAAAATGTATTGAATTCTGCAACATTACCTAAAGTGTTTTAAAGTCTTTCCTCACCTCCACTTATTCGGGTAGTTTAGCCATATAAAGCCTACTGTTTCATATTTGATATGCACATTTCTAAGGCCCCTTAAAAACTTAGTACACAACCTACTACATGCCATGTGTCATTTGATTAACGGTTTATAAGGTTTTTTTTTTTTTAGCAGGCAAAATACCTTTTAGTAAAACTGTAATGTCCACCTTCAGGTCATGGTACATGGTCTTTCTGCTGTGAAATCTTTAGTGATTTTTCAAATCAACACTTACTGTACTGAAGAAAATTTTTGGCAAATTTTCATAAAAATAATGCCAAAATATGAGTATCAAATGTCTGTGATATCAGGCCTTTGAGGAACATCTCTCAATCACCATTATATTGATAAAACTAAAAACTGAGCATTTATACATCATCTTATTAATACATATGCATTTTATGCAAGTAGTCTTTCTTCTGTGGAAAACAAAATATGATGTTTTGAAAAATGTGTTAGGTTTCTCTCTCTCTGTATACAATGAAAGTCAATAAGAAATGATAACGTTGTTTAGGAATGAAAGTCCTTTTACGAAAAACTTGTATTCCTTGTCTTATTTTCCTTTTTGGGTGCAAAACCTGTTGCTAACATTTTTCAGATGCTTTCTTCTTACACAACCATATTTGTCTCAGCAGACCATGTGGTCATTAAACCTTCTTTAAGGTTTCCTAATGAACCATCTGACCCATCAAAGTCAGATCTTCTTGAGACAATTAGGCTTACTCTGCTGTGGTCCAGTGTTGCCCTGGGTTCAGTCTCGGAGACCGCAGTCCTAAAAAGGTCAGGTTTCATTAGTCTAAGACACAGAAAGAACCAAGTGAGAGGTGAGAACAGACAAAGAACGACCTCACTCTACAAGTGATTGAGTTAAAACAATATCAAAACAGCTCGATCTGAAGTGCAAAACAGAGTTGTGACTTCTGTTTGCCCTGTTTTTCAACAATCCTAAAATTAGTGAAAAGCTTCAGGTAAATGCAAGATGACAGTTTGTGTCAACAATATAAAGAGGAAGTTTCCTAAAGAGCTTAGAGAGTTTCTACCCACAAAAGTAAATACATTTTTATTATATAAAGTCATAAGTCAAGTTGCATGTATATAGCATAGGCTATAAGTTGTTAAAAAGTAGAAAATCTAGTTTCAGCAATAATGATAATCTAACTGATTTCAGTCACTTAATCAGCTTCTTAAAATAAAAACATAAAAACTACATAAAATAGAAGATAAAATAACTCAAAACTGGCCTTTCTTGTCTAATAACAAAGAGACAAAATACCATTAGGGTAATACACATTAAAACAATGCTATAAACATTAGGGCTAACTAAACAACTTGACTAACATTAAAACACTAAAGAAAAATAAAAGTATGATGCGTCTGGGAGCGTCCTGTTTAATCTAAAAATTATTTTGCATGACAGTTTGCCTAAATTAACCCATCTGGCATGTTTTAGGCAATATAGTAGGCTATGTTTACATTATCTTTGCCTTAACATGACAAACTTTGCAAATAGTGCGTGCAGTGCAGCGGCTGAGCCTGGAAGAAGCACAGCGCCCTCGCGCTTTAGGACCCAGCGCGCTTCTGTAGGAGCGTCTTTTTGTCCGTTGCAAGTGCGCATTGATTGGGGCCATTGTGACTTCGCGATTTACCATCTGTGGTGTCCCATGTGGTTCAAGTCAATTACCGTCACCGGCCGGATCACTCCCCACAGGATTTGAAACCTATATTTCGAAATTCAAAAAGTTTCCTGAAGTCATGTTTAAAGACAAATAAAAAAATGACCAAATTATGAATATCTGTGGCATGTCTTGGAAGTGACTTCTGGGTTCCACTCTCCACTATGCAAATATTAATCTTACATTTATTAATTACAATAATAGTTATAAGAAGCAGTAAGAAATAATTAGATAGGTGCACGCAGTTCATTTGTTGCACTCAGCATAGAATAAGTAACTAGCCTATAGTGTCCAAGTGCCCCGCGCGCCACTCAATGCGCTTTTCGCGCTACATTGTAGCAAACGACGCGGCTTCAAAGGCGGTTAAATCAAGATCAGAACACTGACCTACTGCTCTTATCAGGACAGAATCTCTCACAGACCCGCACGGAGAGGATGTGTCTTTATTTAGACCTGTATACAAATAATGCTTCTACTTATAAATAGGTGAACATCAGAAACTCTTATTTGTGTTATTTTGTGTTGCCTGTGGCTACAGAGGAACATGGAAATCACTGCTCAATTTGTTACAGGTCTCGGGTAGCTACATAGAAGTTTATATTCGTTTTTAGGAATCCATAGTGTGTAAAACAAAGCTTCCAGTAGAAACAGAGGATTTTGTCTAAACTCTGCTTTTTTCGTTTCTATTTTTTTGGGGAAAAGAAGCTGCGCACCTGTGGACTACTGCGCAATAGCACAGAGAAAAAAAGGCACATCTTTGAGGAATGAACGTTTTGATTAAATAAAAGCATCGGAAACCAGGTGAGATGCTCTGGCAGATGATTTAGGTGATTGTGGAGGCAAGGCAACAGCTGTCAGTCAGAGCTCGGACCCCCTCCTCTCTTCACGCACTGCGCATGACCGTCAAGAGAGAACCGCACAGACGAGGGAAATTTAAAAAACGGTTTTTTCTTGCGGGACAACAAGTGCCCCGACAAACAGTAGAGCTTTCCTCTGTCTCTTTATCCAACACTTTCTATACAGCAGAACAACTGCAGCATTAACAGGTAAGATGCGGTTTATTGCATGCTTTTATTATTATTTTTCAATAAGCCAAGAGAATGCGCACCTATTTTGGACTGATATATCACGCAGCATGAACACTGATGTGTGGCATAAATATCTGACTTTAATAGCTGGTGTTTTGAAGACCACTGCAAAAAGATTAGGAAATACTTAACGCTTTTTGGTTTAATTAAGTATTACTTGTATGAAATATTGAGACGTGCCAGCAGACTGACAGGTAACGGTGACTGATGACATCTGATGATCTCCGTTTAGTCAACAAAGCAAATATCACATAAACACTGGATTGTAAAAATAAAAAAAAATTTAATCTTTTTTTTTTCTTGCTCAGTTATTGTGGCTCTGGTTTTTGCAAAATTATTAATATTTGCAAGTTAATGTGTTCTCATATAAGATGTTATGCATGTTGCATGCACTTACTATAATAATAACAATTAATTATGTATAATTACATGCAAGTAACCCTAGTCCTAACCATATAGTAAAGACATGTGGCTAATTAATATTACTCAGTACTTAAATGTATAATTATACTGTAACAAGGACACCTTAAAATAAAGTGTAACCTTTTTTTTTTTACTGTGTATTTGCGTTTTCACGCATTTCTAAAATTCATTTTTTTCCTCTGCTTTGCATGGTTCATTTACTTGCATTTTATCTGCCAGAAGATGATTGAAAGTGGAATTACAAGCAGGATGTCAGGAATTCATGAAAACCCTGTACAAAGTCACCACACCTCCGCACAAGACTACAGGTAGGGGGTGATTTACTTTGATGGCTGAACCCACTGCTTTTGAACCTTGAGCAGATTAGAGAATAAAAAGATCATTTCGGGAAGAGGAGCAGCGCTGCTAATCTTAATACAATCTCCACCTTCCCTATTCTGTAAAATAAAGGTGTGTTTTGAGAGGCAGGGAATTGGGGTTTGTGAAAAAACAAAGGAGCGAGAGAATACATCATCTTTGCTCTGAATGGATCTGTCAGAAAGCATCAGCTCTGTTTACACGCCCGCTGTCGGCACACGGAGGGATTGAGGACCTTGGCGGGGGCCCCCACGGGTCACCAAGGAGAAGTGGCTCCCAATTAGAATGTAAACGAGGGCGACTTGAGCTGTGATAAACCGTGACTGTGTGCGCCCGCCTCCCCCTTTCTGTGGGACACGTAAGGGTTTGCATCAATGAGCAAATAAAATCATTTTTTCTTCCACTTGTATAACTGCACCCTAATGACCGTAAACTGTACAATGCACAGCTGGGTTTACAATTAGACTTCAGAAATGCTAATAAGCACAAGGATGTAGGCCTCCTGTCTTGACGACCCTAAATTTGAGTTTATGTGGCATGTAATGAATTCTTTCCAAAATCAAGCCCCCTCTCCTACCAATTACTGAAACACGGTTTTTAAGTCAGTACTATAACAAATACCATTATTATTCTTTTACTTTATTATATATGTGCATCAATCTCAGACCTGCAGTGCAAGACAACGTTTTCTAAAACTAAATGTTAATGTGCTTCTGATGTTACAGTACGGCCTTTGTCTGGATGTTCTTCTTGGCAACACTGAACTGTCGGTTATAGTCACATCAAAATCAGTTTTAGATCTGTTTTCTCAGGCATTGTGTGAAAGATTCTATGCACTTACTATAATATTTAAACAATAATATATATAAAAAAAGGTATTATTATTTAAATGAAATATACACAACATGAGGGAGTTTAACAATTGTTGTGGCAATTAATTCCATAATTAATTACATGTAAACGAATAAGCTTGTGGCAGACACTTCTATCCAAAATGACTTACACAGCTTTCAAATGACAAGTATTTAAGTCGTTTAGGATAACATTTCAGTGTTAAATTATACTTTTGAAATATAAGGTAATATTGGCTTACAAAATTAAAAGGGAGCAATATTAAGGAGGAAAACAATATTTGAAAAAAAAAAATTCAGCTACAAAATGGAAAGGTGCAGAAATCAGTTTTAATTCCATTAAATGTTTGCACTCAACAGGAAAAGCCTGATTAACGCTCATCAATAAGAAGCAGAACTGATAAAGCCAGGTGTTAAACTGTCCCATTCCCTTCGCAAGGTGTCTTTTTCATGTCTTTATGTGGATCAGGAAGGCATTTCAAAGCACAAGACAGTGTAGTGTTGACATGTTCGGTGTCTAAGGTTTCATGCTAGTGTGTGTGTGTGTGAAAAGGATAATTATTCAGAATATCCAAAACCAGAGCAATCAGGGTGCTCAAGGCCATGTCCCCAAGTTCTTCCTTCAATGCTGTAATTTATTCAGGTGGCAGACTGTGTGTGCAGTTTGGCTCGACCTCCCAACTCCTTCAACGACCCCCTCCCAGCTACCCCCCTTTGGTACTGTCTGATGCCTCCAGGCGGGGGGGATGGGGCAGAAGGGGACAGGGGTTGGGTGGAAAGGGACAGGGAAACAGATGGCATCCTATTTTTCTCTGTTGTGTGAGGCCTGTCATTCCAGTAGATTAATGCAAGGGGTTGGTTAAAAAAAAAAACGGTAAAAGACAATCAAGGAAGGGTCTGGGGGGAGTGGGGGGGGCGATAGAGCCACGTGCCGCTGTGCAGATTTGTCGTTTGGAACACAATAGGTGATCATTTTTCAATGGGGCTGGACCAACTGTTGCAGGCAACGTTTGCCACATACCCATGTTTCAAATGATCTCATGCGTTGTTTACATATGATTCAGCCAATGACAGTGAAGAAGGCGGTAGTCACCTGACCACTGTTAGAGGTTGGTTTAATGGAGAGGGGAGCACTGAAGTGTCCAGACACACAAAATAACTGAAAAGTGAGGGTTGTCATAGCGATCCCAATTATTGGACTGAATAGCGAGTGTGTAGTGAAGTCTGGAGAGAATACAAGAGGGTTTTTCTCTGCTTTCTTGATGCTTAGTCCAAATGAAGAAATGGCAGAGTAAATAATTCTCCCTGCACTGGATTAGATTAGAGGGTGAGAGTATTTTTATTTCCTTCCCCAAACAATAGATTTACACACAGACTTTACTGTTTTGCTATTTACAAGAAAACCTGTTGAAAGAGAAAAGAATAGAATTAGTTTATGTAGGCCAGAATTGATACGAATGTAACATTAGGAACTGACAATTATAAGACCAAAATCAATTGAAGTGTAATTGTTTACACAATTCTCTTTTTTCACATAAAATTCATATTTGTGCTTTTGTACTGAGAGCTATATGCTGTGTTTTTGTAGACTCCTGACTACTGACCCTTCGCAGCTGAAGGACGAGCTGCCCGGTGATCTTCAGTCCCTGTCCTGGCTCACCTCTGTGGATGTTCCCCGACTGCAGCAGATAGGATCTGGACGAGCTGATTTTGCCAGTTCTGCTCAGAACAGCCTGCTGGAGCGGCAGACAGGTCAGGAGCTTTATAGACCGTGTATGGTTAGAATGGATTGAGTTAAAAATGGCAGAAATGGCAAAAATCTGAATTCATCCAACAACATCTCAAGACATCAAACTGGTTATCTTAGCCTTTAATTTTAAAGGCTGTTATTTATTTGCATTCAAATTGATTTGTTTGTCATTTTTATGTCTTTAGCATATTTGCCATTTTGCATTGATTCTAAGGATTTCTTTTTTTTTTTTTTACCAAACCTTTAGATTATTCTCTGACCCAGTTTTTTATAAATATTAAAAAAAAGAAAAAAAGCTGTGCCTTAAAGGGTTAGTTCACCCAAAAATAAATTCTGTCATTAACTACTCGCCCTCATGTCATTCCAAACCCGTAAGACCTTCGACCATCTTCAGAACACAAATGAAGATATTTTTGATGGAATCTGAGAGCTCTCTGACCCTCCATAGACAGCAAAGATGAACATGAGGCTAGTAATTAATGACAGAATTGTCATTTTTGGGTGAACTAACCCTTTAACAGTAGTAGACTGAATCCCTACAAAACACACTTTGCTGAAACTTTCAGCTCAGCTGAATAGCATGACGGTACCAGTAGGAGCAGGATCTACGATTCATCTACAGAGTGAAATGCCGCATAGCCCTCTGGCCATCAGTAGCGTGAGTGATGTTTCAGATTTCAAACAATTTCATATTACATATTCAACCAATTCAGAACAACCATTTGTAATAGATCTAAAATAATCTTGTGTTCATAGATGTATTCTGTGTTGTATTTGTAGATGCCCCAGTTTTCTCCTGGGTTTCCGTGTGCTGCATCAGTGTACCAGACCACCCCTCAACAAGTTCTCACTTTCACTCAGGCAAACCAACAGGTTGGTTCCAGAGTTAATTTCGTTGACGAATAATTTATCATAATTGTCGTCAACGACATTTTTTTCACCGACGACAACAAAAACTATTTTTGAATGACAAAAACTATGATGAAAATCTATTGACATATTTGAGACGAAAATGTTAGGGAGGGACGATTTGGGAAGAGATTCATTCAGAACATAGTGCTGTAGTGCGTAGTTAGGAGGTTAGATGCATAAATATGAACCGGCAGGACATAAGCTATAATGCACTCATAAAACAATCAAAAATGTCAATATGTGGGAGCAAGAGAAGAGCAGATATATGGTTAAATCTGACGACGCAAGAGTGAACTCAATTCGGTCCGGTTTTCTGACCGCAGACACTGAAGTATACACACACAGAAAGCACGTCTCACAGCGCGCGAGTACTCTCGAGTCACATGAACAGAGAATTACACATAAAATGATGTCGAATTGTCCGTTTTGACGAGTATTCACATAAACACAGTCAATTACGTCTTAAGTGAACGTAAACAGTAGGGAGAACGTGTATCAGTACATTGCATCCATTGCAGCTGTGCATTCTATTCAAATGACTAAAATATGACTAAAACTAAATGGTATTTTAAATCAAAAGGCTATGACTAAAACTAAATAAAAATTTGCTGTCATAATTAACACTGGTTGGTTCAGTAATTGGGATTATATGTAAAGACTGTTCAAAATACTAATATTATATAATATCGTAATACCATTTCTGTTATATTCTTTAGTGTTCTCCCGGTGGACTTTATGGTAACTACAACAGCCAGAGTCTGTTTCCTCAACCCCGTATTACCGCTCACAACCAGGACATGCAGCCCAAGACTTTTCCTAAACCCATCTACTCCTACAGGTGAAATAAGGTTCACTGCGACAGCCTCTGAAAAACATTACGATTCTCTGGAAAGGGAACAAGATTTTATTTATCTCAAGTTGACTATGTTTGATATCTTTTCTCAGCTGTCTGATTGCCATGGCTTTGAAGAACAGCAAAACCGGCAGCCTTCCTGTTAGTGAGATCTACAGCTTTATGAAAGAGCACTTCCCTTATTTCAAGGTGAGGAGTTTATGCAAAAGAATGCCGGCGAATAGATGGACTAAGCCGACACACCACAGAATCAAATAAATGTAACTTACAATATACTGTACTGTCGATTACTGCGCTTCTCAGACAGCACCTGATGGATGGAAAAATTCTGTACGCCACAACCTGTCCTTGAACAAGTGCTTCGAGAAGGTGGAGAACAAGATGAGCGGTTCATCCAGAAAGGGCTGTCTTTGGGCACTCAATCCTGCAAAGATCGATAAAATGGAGGAAGAGATGCAGAAATGGAAACGCAAGGATCTCCCAGCCATCCGTCGCAGCATGGCTAATCCAGGTCTCAAATCATTGACTATTATCATCTTTGCTCTGACAACCACCCATAACACTCTAGCATCACAGCAGTGAATTTTCTTACATTTAAGGCTGGTTAAAATCACTCAGAACAAAGCAAACTCGTGCAGAAATACGCGCCTTGTTTCTAGGAAGACACGTGTCAAATGAAAACGCTATGCGTTCTAATATTGACTAGAAATGTCAAGCATGCTTCATATCCCCCCCAAAAAACTGGAGCCTGTGCCCATCACACACTATGAGATTTTCAGTGAAATCTGTCAACTCCTACTGCTCTGATATTCTGCAACTAGCATTGACTCCTCCACACTGTAAAAGGGGGCAAAACTTTGGTAAAGATTAATGTAGTGTATTCCAGGCTTCAGTCAATTATCAGATACTTTTATCTATAGCGATTTACAGATGAAGAGCATTATAGGCATTTTATCATACAGGAACCAGCAATATTTATAGTACCACTATGCAAAGCATAGGCTGAAGTAGTACAGACACTAGAGCAGAAAACTGTAGAAATCTAACCTGTCATTAATATTGTCCTGTTCTGGTACTTTTTCTTTTACCAGATGAATTAGACAAACTCATTACAGACAGACCGGAGAGCTGCAGACAAAAGTCCATTGAGACTGGCATGACTCGCTTGCCCAGCTGCCCACCAGGGCAGACCCTCCCGATCCCAGCGCAGATGCAGCACCAACCAGTGGTCACTCTCTCTCTACAGTGCCTCCCTATGCATCAGCACTTTCAAATGCAGCTCCAGAATCAGTCTCGCTTGGCTCCGGCCTCCCCTGCTCCTGCTCAGACACCCCCTCTCCACACCATCCCCGACCTGACAAACAGCTCCCTCCCTCAGCATCCTGCCAAGCAGCACAGCGACTTCTACACGGTTCACGGCACTGACGTGAATTCAGAGGTGGACGCTCTGGACCCAAGTATTATGGACTTCGCCTGGCAAGGTAACTATGTTAACAATCAACTAATGTTAAAATATTGAAAGCCACAGAACGTTTGATTGTTTCTAAGCTGATATCTAGCACAGTTCTCCTCTTCTGATTGCAGGAAACCTGTGGGAGGAGATGAAGGATGACAGCTTTAACCTGGAGGCATTAGGTACACTCAGTAACTCCCCGCTTCGGCTGTCTGACTGTGACCTGGACACTGGCAATGCAACGCCTGTGTCCAATGCAGGAGGACTGCCTTACCCAGACCTGCAGGTGACAGGCCTCTACTCTTCATACTCGGCTGTGGATGCCCTTTCTAACCAGTACATAAACACACAAGGAGGAACAAAACCTATCGTTTTGCTTTAATTGCACCCGCAAGAAATGAAACAAGCTAAGCTTTACTTCCCAGGACCATCTATAAAGCGTTCAATCCTAGCTTTCGTGGTGTGTCAGACTCCAAAAAAAACATCCTGCAACACAGATTTCTTCCAAGGCAGCCAAAAATTTTTTTTTCGTAAAATTATTACAACATCAGAAAGAAAACATCCTGAACAGAAATGAGTGGCATGCATGCTGACGTCACAGTATTCAAAAGGTGTCATTTGCATTGACTGTATTAATTGCATTAAATGCAATGAGTTTGAAGGGACCAAATCAGCGGGGTTTTTTTTTTGAGAATTTGCATGGTTAGGGAGTATTGATAAGGAGTTTAAAGATTTCCTCTAACAGCGCAGTCCAGTGCAGATACTGGCATTGCGGCCGAACATAATCATTGAAACTACAGTGTTGTTATCATTATACCCCTAATGCAAATTGTGAGTTAACAACACTTAAGGAGCAAAGATCAAATCATGGGAATTATGATTTTGGGTGTTGCCAAGCTTCTTTCTGTACCATAAAAGGAACTTGTTTTCTTCTCATTTTGTCCATGTAACTGTTAGCCTTGTAACTGTAGTTGTGTGTCTTTTGTTGTACTGTGATAGACACTGTATCTGCTCTTTAATGTTTGTTTATTATTTATATTTATGAAAAGAGCTGAAATGGTGACATGAATCATTTTTTATTGTACATATCAAAATATTTTGAATGCAAGCAATAAAATTTCACATTCAGATTGAAAGATGTATTCATTCAACTTCATTCTTAATGACTTTTTTTTGTTTTGTTACCAGTGTTGGGAAGGTTACTTTGGAAATGTAATAGGTTACGGATTACCCCATCTAAAATGTAGTAAGTAGTATAACTATTTCAATTACTTTATTAAAGTAAGGCAAGGCAAGTTTATTTATATAGCACATTTCATACACAGTGGTAATTCAAAGTGCTTTACATAAAAGAAAGTGAAATAGACATTAAAAATCAATAAAAACATGGAAATAAAAATAATAAAAACAAGGAATTTTAAAATGATATAGTCATATAGTCAAGTAATGTAACTGATTACATTGGATTACTTTTCTAAATTTCTACTGTTTCCAACTGTTAATCACTTTCAAACCTGTAAACCAGACAAGGTTAACCTAATAGTAGTATTCAACAACGATTTCTGTTCGACTTTCAAAATCCTTTATAATTTAATTTTAAAGACAAAATCAGACTTACTTTGAGATCATTCTGAAGTTAAATACAGATTTAAAACCGTAACAAGAAATAGTTTAGTAGCTATGATATGGTTTTTGAAATCAAATCTTTGCATAGGAAACACTGACATCTAACAATAGCTTGGAAAAAACAGTATATGAATAAAGCATATACTGTACATAAACCCAAATAGGAAATAAAACAGTTATCGAATAAGCATGCGTCCAAAACTCCTGAAACATTGGTCTCATATTTTAGAGTAATCACTGCAATTCATGAAAGAATGGATGTGGATGTGATTAAATTATGCAATGTAACTAGTTATTTCCCAAAACTGTACATGACAATCATATACAGTACGTATGAATTGTATTGCAGGGCGGCATTTAACTGAAGCAATATTAGTGACAATACATAACTGAAATGCCACCCTGCATATAGAGTGTGGCTAGAATAATTTGGAAAAAATACTGTATATACACAACTGAACAAAATGTTGACCCATCTGTATTTCTAAGATTAAGATAATTATGAATTGGAAAAATGACCACAAACTCACCAAAACACAGATTATTTAATGCATAATCATAAATCTCTTTTTAAAAACAGCCTGATAAAGTCAGGCACTTTGGCTCTAATATTAATCTGATTTGTATGTTCTAAAAACACACAAAATCGATTTAATGCATTACATCTGATCAAGAAGTCTTCTTTAATCTGAATCAACAGCTGAGTACAGTACAGCAGCAGTAGGTACACAAATGTATCCATTCATAGAACCAGCACATACTGTATGGCTGCGTTCATATGAACAGAAGAATTACCTGCAGTCGTGTGAAATAAACTATTCTAACAACCAAAGTTCAAGCCATTCAAATATTCAGAGGCCCTGATATTGATAAATAACACTGGATAACTACTTTCATTATGTAATATTTTTAACACCAAGCAGATTAGTTAATGTACATTCAATATGAACAGATATGAAAATCTGAATGTATATTAAAAATAAGCATTATAGTATTTTGCATTTACATTTATGCATTTAGCAGACGCTTTTATCCAAAGCGACTTACATTGCATTTAAGTTACAGTTTTTACATTTTATCAGCTCTTGCTTTCCCTGGGACTCGAACCCATGACCTTGGCGTTGCTAGCGCCATGCTCTACTATTTGAGCTACAGGAAATTTTGCAATGCAATGATTGTTCATAACTACTGTATGTTATTAGAAATGAACATTACCATCAATAATTCCCCTGATATCTACACAGTGACTGTATTTAGGTGTAATATTGTTACTTCACTCTAACGATAGAGATTTAGTAGTTTGTTCTGCTTAATTAATGTTGCATACATTCCTGAGGAAGTGCTACACAGCATGAATGTTCGCTCCAAGCATCGGTGATTCCCTAAAACCATCTAATATTCAGTCTCGTCCACTCAATGTACATTCATCAGTCGGTTATTTCCACGGAAAGGACACAAAGGAACAAGTGTGAACAGATAGACGCTGTATACTAGTTTCCCTCTCTTGAGAGTGAGTTTAAAGAAATGCTCTGGTGCTCCATGAGAAATGTTCATCCTCACATAGTCACTGTGAGTCACGCTAACAGCAACTGTGCAGTAAGATGAGTAGGTGGACTATGCCATTGCTGGACATTTAAAATTGTGCGTTTAAGGCTACTGACCAATGTGTTGATCCTAAGAACCGACCAAAACTTTTTTTTTTAGTTTTAAAGCACTATTATTTAATAATACCATTTGAATATCATCTCACTGTAGGTTTATTTAAATGGCATGGATGTGATCAGCTGGTGGTAGAGTTGTCCAAGGTGGCCAGCAGGTGGCAGACTTTGGCTCTCTGTGAGGGAGTGATGTTCTGTGCCATCTGGATGATGCAGTCCATGGTCACTTCTGGGTTGGCTTGGACTAAGCTAAACATATAATGCAGGACAAGTTTTAAAAGAGATTTGCTTATACAACCAATGACTGTTTGCTGGTCATTGTGTCTGTGCTAAATTTGACTTAAAGTTTGATTGTTATCATAAAGGTTTGAGAATCATATTAGATTTGAAACCAGGAATAGTGTTGGATGCAAAGCTTTGGCTTTTCAGGGTTTTTTTTGTTTTGTTTTTTAGAGGTTTAGAGGCTTTTTGGAGGTTTGGGGATTTTATTCTGTAGTGACATTAAATTGATCAAAAGTGACATTGTTATACAAAAAAAAAACTACATTTTAAATAAATGTTGTTCTTTCATCTTTCTGTTTATCAAAGAAAATGTTTCAGTTTATCACAAATAGGGCCTATTATGCAGGATAACTGTTTGAAACATCAGGATCATATGACACTGGAGTAATAGCTGCTGAAATTCACCTTTGATTCCTTCACAGGAATAAATTACATTTTAAAATAGTAAAAAGCTCTTTTACATTGTAATAATATCTTACAGTATTACTGTTTTTTCTGTAATTTTGACCAAATAAATGCAGCCTTGGTGAACATAAAAGATACTTTGAAAAACAAAAAATATTTAAATACGCCTAAATTACCTGCGGATGTGTTTGAGAGCGTAGTCCCTCTTTAAGCATTTAATGTTCTCTCTGATGACTGAACGTGTCCCATCCTGCTGTGACAGATGGTTTTCCAGCCACTCTACCACCACTTTGTTATTGTCCCATAGATACACCTGAAAGATCCAATTACCGAACAATTACTTCACACGGGATAAATATCAACTTTATCATAGTTAAGTTTGATGAAGATACATTTTAAGTTAGAGTTAGCTTAATTTAGTTAGCAAAGCTTCACTACACTGCCCACAAATGCTATTTTAGTATTATTTATTACAGTATTTATTAACATTCTGAATTAAGTTTTATTTGTATATTTTCCATTTTCATTTAAAATTTAAAATGAAATCTTTCATTTTTATTTCTGGTTAAGTTTTAGAAATTTTTATACATATTCATTTCGGTTAGTTTCCGAGGCAACATATTTATATTTTATTACAGCTTCCCCGGAAACTACTTTTAATAGCGTTTTACAATAACTGTTGCTTTCTTCTTGGCAAATCATGTCAGATCCTAAGCTGACAAATGTCTGAATTTGTGTTATAAATTGTTGACTTCAGAAAGAGAGAAAAACAGAAATCTTCAGTTTTTTGTTTCCCATCATACATGGATAAAGTGTCCTTACTTTTACAGTCCCTTCTGTCTCCACAAACCAGCGGCGTAACATGGACTGTATGTGGCCGTTGCTCAGATCTTGGTTGGCCTGCATGATCTCCCCCTTCACTACCTCCTCCAACAGCAGTCGCCTCAGACGCCAGTAAAAGAATGACCTAGCGTTCTTCCAGTCCAGGATGTCCTGGAAACATTTGATTAGGTGAAAAAGCAGAAAGGCCATTTTTTAAAACTAGTAAATTTCTTGCATGTGATCCACAGCTATGGAAAAAAAAAACTTCATAAAAGGGGACATATGGGGCCTTATGTGCCTAATGTTTAGTTTGTTTATACCGTGATGACACCCTTTTCCTGCATTCTTCCTGGAGTGTCATGAAGGTCCACAAACTGCACTGCAACCTGGTGGTAGATGGGAAGAAGGAACTCCTCTCTAGACTTCAGTTTGGCCTCCAAGTCTTTGCGCTCCTGGCTTGGTAACTCCGGGTTGCCTACATGGAGTACAACAGTAAACCGTGTGTCACAGGTAGACATTCCCTGGCCCAGTGAGGAAATGTGTGTTCAAGTGAAGTGAATTGCTATACCTAGCTGCTCAGCCAGACGGGAATACACCACATCAATTCTTTGTATGGTCTTTAGCAGGTCTTTCTTTCTGAACTTTATCTCTACTGTACCCTCAGCCTCTAGAACACCCCCTCTGAAGAGGAATTGAGGTGAACAGTCAAATAAGATCAATGGGCAAAAAGATTTAGTGGGAAGCTGTATAGAGAAGCTCACCTGCTTTCTCGATCTGCATAGAGCTCCATGTGCTGAAGGTTTATAGTGGGGTCGATCACGACCCATGATCCTCCTCTCAGCTCAGCGTGGGGAGGGATGTAAACCAGTACAGGCTGGGTGAACTCTCGCAGGGCATCCACGATATAAGAGCCAAATTTAAGCACCTGGTCATACATATCTGACACACAGAGCATTCACGCCGAAAGAAAACCCCTTAAAACTTTGCAGATACACTGCCATTCAAAAGTTGTTCCTGAAAGTTTACATGCTCACCAAAGCTGCATTTATTTGATAAAAAATACAGTAATATTGTGAAATATTACTACAATTTTAATTAACGGCTTTCTATACGAATATATTTTAAAAAGTGTAATTTATTTCTGTGATGGCAAAACTGAATTTTCAGTAGTCAGTAACTCACATGATCCTTCAGAAATCATTCTAATATGCTGATTTGATGCTTAAGAAACAATTCTTATTATTTTCAATGATGAAAACAGCCGTGCTGCTTAATATTGTTTGTGAAAACCATGATAGCATTCTTTGATGAATAGAAAGGCCAAAAGATCCTCATTTATTTCAAATAGACAGCGTAACTGTCACTTTTAATCAATTTAAAGCATTACTGCTGAATAAAATTAATAAAATACAAAATTTATAACCCTAACCTTTTGAACGGGTCCATTAAAATGCAAACTCATGAAAACCACCTATATACCTTTCATGCCTCCAGAGAAGCCTCTCCAGTTGGCAAACACCATAAGTGGAAGTTTCTCCCTGTTGAAATCCTCAATAGCCTGAGCGGTTTTATACGCCGAATCTGGGAACCACACTTGACCAGCCTGCTGATAGATCTGAGGCAGAAAAGACACTTTAAGTGCATAATGATAAGAATAATTGGGACATTCTAACAGCAAACACAGAGAAGACTTAAGGCAACCAAAGTCAGGGCCTAAAAGGTTCATAGTGTCAGGACTCTGACCTTTGCCTCTGAGTCCAAGTTGGCTGGATCTGCTGGAATGGTAACCTCAACTGTGCGGGTCTCAACGGCAATGACACCAAGAGGAATCCCACCAAGCCTGTAGGACATTCACAGTCTCATTCAGCTGAGAATATTTAGTTAAACAAAATGTTTGTTTGACATCTTCCCTTGTTCTGTCTTTTACCTGGCTCTGCCCACCACCACTGTCTGTGCCCAGGTAGCCATCACCTCCATAAACGTACCATGGTCAAAGAACCCACTCTGCCATGCTCCCTTCACAGCTATCAACACAAATTCAAAGAAAGAAAGGCTGAGTTTGCAGTATCATCCTGAGCTCCCATGCAGACAGGCTGAGAGTATGTCTATGTTCATAACAGATTGTGTGGATAATTAGATTCTTACTGGGATGGGGTCGTCCACACAGCAGCCAGCGAGGGTCATAGGGTGCTTTTGTGGGAACAAAATCGATCTCTCTCTCAACTGGATCAGTAGGAGGCATTATTGGGACAGGACTTTGATTGCTCTAAATTATAACAGCAAACACAAGTAGGGTTTGATGTTAATTTAATCGAACACAAAAACACCTTTGGCCCTTTTGTCATTTGGACTAACAGCCCAAACTACTTAAAGTCATGCTAAAGATTACATCTAAATCCGGTCAAGATCATAACTGGACAAATATATATGATTTATTTATTGGCATAAAAATTCAACCTTGAAGATTAAACCAATTCACCATCCATCTTTCATTACCGTAAAGCTGAAAAGTGCAACATTATTATTTAAATTGTAATATATAAATAAAGTACATATACACAGCCGTTTTGAGTCAGTAAGATCAATTATAAGGTCCCTTAAGCCTGTCACTTAAAGGGATAGTTCACCCGATAATGTAAAATTCTGTAATTAATTACTCAACCTCATGTCGTTCCAAACCCGTAATACCTTCACAGAACACAAATTAAGGTATTTTTGATTAATTCCGATAGCTCTCCGATAGCTTTTGGGTGAACATCCCTTTAATGCATCTTTGCTAAATAAAAGTATTTGACTTTTTAACAGGGGTGTATATATAAATGGTAGAATTTGTGCCTTTTTGTGCTTATTTAATTGAAAAAAACTAAGCTGCTTTTTTTTCATGATTTGCTAAATCATGATTTCTGTTTTTATTATTATTATTTTGGGGATAAATATGAACTGGGCATGTTTTTTTTTTGTTTGTTTTGAGATTCACCATACAGTATCTATGAACAGACTACCTTTGGCATGTAGGATAGCCACTGTAGTATAGTTAGCACCCCTTCAAAGTCATCTGGCACGGTGTTGTGCGTCACGCCATTGTTTTGCATGATCTGAACCCCTCCCAGCTGGTTATTGGAGGTGTAGACTTCACGACCCAGCACCTACAAAGAAATACAGAATTAAAGAATTCAAGACTTAAATCACTGAACTAAAGTGGCGTCACCTGTTATCAAGAATAAAGGAAACACAGCCCACATAAACATGACACTTAACATTTTAAGGTGTGACTGCAGATGTGAAATTCCACACCTTGTTTAGTGCCCCAGCCCCCGTCAGGATGATATGGGAGTTTTCCACTTGAATTACTCTTCGTCCTAGACGTACCAGATATGCACCAATTCCTATAGCACGACATGTGATCTACAGGAACACAGAATGATAACTAGATGACCAAAACATAGATAATATATTATATATTGCTTATATAATAAACATTGGCATTTCGTTCCTGGTACACTGTAAATTGTTTGATGATATTATGGGTAGATGTTAACTCTTACCATGCTTATGGTGATGACTTCCTTATAAGCCTGAGAAGTTTCTCCAGCTATGGTGCCAGAACCCCTCAGATTCTCCACTCCAAGACCCTCTTCCTTCCCTATGATGTCTGTGATGATGTACCTGAGACATTATTTGAACACATAAGAGCCAATGAGAGAGAGAGGTGTTTGGGTATAGGTCTTTCTGTGCATACTGAAACCAGTAGGTTTACCTTGACTCTCCTCCCTCCTCTACATGGTGACAGTGGACAGAATTAGAGGAACTGATGCAGGTGTAGTCCTGAGGCGTCAGATATAGGTATTTAAAACCCTGCAGGGGCAAAACGGAATAATAGACTTAAACAAAAGCTGTGTAAACAATACAAAACTGCATCAAATTGGATTTATAAAATGATAAAACCCAAGAGTCAGTGGTGGTTTGATTAACATTAGCGATATTACAGCGAAATTAACACGAAACTATCCAGCCAAGCAATTGTAAATTTGACCGCACATTAAGCATTCGGTCACCTTATAAGGGTCATCTCGGTCGATCCAAGCCACTTGAAACATGTGGCGGATCTCCTCTGCCAGGCCAATTCGAGCTCCACTATTGGCTGCGATGTAGATACGTGGAATCCCCTCTGCTCTGGCCAGCTCAGATGCCTGTAAAAAAAGCTCATCCTCCTGGGGCCCAAATGAGCCAATCATATGGGTAATATCATTACAGATCACAATGATATCTCGGCCCTCTGGGTACTCTGGAGTCTTCATTTTCATGCGGAAAGCCACCATACCAATCTGGAAAGGGAGGACAAACAAATGACTTGCATAGAGCTCATCCATTTACTTCATTGTTGCGAAAGTTATTTACATTTACTATCTTTTCTTTACGAGGTAAATTATTAAAATGTAAACAAGCTTCATAATTCTGATTGATGAACAGCATTCTCCTATGCTCCACAGAGAATTAGTCCTGTGCAAGAGAAAATCCCTCAAGGAATATTGCGAGAATTCATTGATGCACCTCATTGTCTCCTGGTAGTTGGTTCATCTGCACAAGTCTCCCCTGAGAATCCAGGACCAGTTCATTACACATCAACACGTCTTTAGGGTAGCTGTCTCCTGGTCCCCAAAGCTTAAACAAAGCCTGGCAACATAAAGAAAAGATAATGAGCTAATATCAATCCAACAATACATTCCAGAAACAAGACTGCCACACTCACAGCGAGAACAGGTTTAATTGACGTAACTGAATCACCTCACCTGTCTGAACATCTCAGGGAAGTCATAGACGTACGTGGTGCCAAGGGTCTGAGCCTGGAAGCGTTTGGCCTGCAGTAAATCTTTTGTGACATATGGTGTGTTTATTAGCATACCGTGCAGTGGACCTTGCTTGTCTCCAAATGACTGGAACATTATCTGCAGAACATTATTACAAGTAAGTATTTTACAAAATCCTTATTTAGTAAATTATGAAAAAATGGAGAAGCCATGGGGTCCTCAAATACTGTTGTGGACGGTAGGTGGCCTTGGAGTTAATAAGTTTGTTGCACTGTTACAACAGCAATATTCAAAGCAAATACTTATGAGGTAATCTATTCTAATACAATCTGTAGTTTCTGATTTGATTTCTAGCCTGTCTCACTCAGTGGACATACTGTTTCGGTAATTTGTTGTTTACAGTAATGCAATACAGCTTTTATCTACTTGAATGGGGGAAACTTAAGACTGAAACCCTCAAGACCATGACCATTTTTCCTATTTTTAGATGGTCAAGTTAATTTGGTGATCAGTAGTAAATCAGGTTCAGTTGGCAAGAGGAAATGAAAATGCACTTTAGAGCACAGACAAATATAGATGAAAGCACATATACGACATTGAATTAGCCACTATTTCTGCAAGCTATACTCAAACTACACTCATGACCCTGTGTTGTGGTTTAGCAGTCTTGCACCAGTTGGTGGGAAGAAAACGGTCAGCTGAAGAAACGCTACCGAGTACAAAAGCATATTGATAAACACAGATCTATGAAACAGCTGCTGTTGTGTCTGAGCTGATGTACCACTGAACTTTTGACCTTTAAATGTTCTGCACTTGAGCAGTGACTCTCAAAAACAACTGGGTCAGATATCAGTCTACGTACATTTGAAATCCGTAACTGAAAAAAGAAAAAGTAATTCCTTCACACATTTATTCCTCCTTGACTACTCTGTGTTATGCCAATGCGTCATGTGATATAATCACAATCCGGTGAATGTAGATTCTACCTGTCCAGTGGAGGGGTCAGTGACCTCCTTGTATAGGCTGATGTCCAAATAGTAGCCGGACTCATTGGTGACGAAGAGGCGGATGGGAATGACATCTTCATTGGTGGTGAGGCGGATGTTGATCTTCAGCTCAGCCTGTAGAACGCGCAACTTCCACAAACGACTACCATACCGCATCACCATTGAGCGGACGGACTCCTCTATCTGTAGGAAAAGATGACAGAGCAATACAGCTCAGGAACACTGACAGTAGCTATGATTTAATACATTTAAGAGTTAAAAGAAAAAGAGTTTTATGTTTTTGAATCTAACCTTCGAGGGGTCCATAATAACAGTGGGTACAAAATTGAGAAAGATGTGATTGCAGTCAGTACGAGTGGGTATGTTACTGAAGGCCACTTCAAGCTCATCCATCGCTTCCAGTAACAGCCTCTCTCCTTCATTCTGCAGGTACTCAAACGAGGCCTCCTACAGGAAGAGTGGGGGAAAAATAAATGTGTTTTATCAAATTTAGACCATATATAAAAATACCCATCAACAACCTACGTAATTGTTTTCATTATATGAAATAAGAACCTTGGATTTCTGGTTTTACATTTAATATTTATGCATTAGTATTAAGATTTTAACATCTATTGTCAATTAATTTCAATTGGCAAGTCTGAAACAAGTGTAAGTTGGAAGCAATTTGAGACAATGTACATCAATATATAAACTAGCATTAAAATCTTTGGGTTCAATAGGCTTTTTCTGCAAGAATGCATTCAATTTATCAAAAGTGACAATAAAGACTTTAAAATTGTTGCAAAAAAATCTATTTCAATTAAATGCTGTTCTTTCTACACATTTTTCAACAAAGAAATATGCATCACAGTTTTCACAAAAATCTTACAATACACTAATAATAAATGTTTCTTCAGCACCAGATCAGCATATCATATCAATGATTTCTTGAGGACTGTGTGACACTCGAGACTGGAGTAATGGCTGATGAAACGTCTTTCAAAAATATACATTTTTTAAATCTTACAATTCTAACCCCATATTTTAAACGCTAGTGTACTATAAACAAAAGCAATTTTGCAAATATGTGCAAAAATTCTATTCAAAATAGAACATTTTAGGATTTATTCCAAGGGTTATTCAAGCATGTATTGATGATGGTGTCCAGTTAGACTAATGTAATTACATGAGTTCTGACCCAAATATTCACACTGACAAAATAAAGACAGCTACATGTTGCTACAAGTTGTATATTGTAGCTTCATTTCCATTAAATATATTTCATACTGTCTAGTAGTTTTATTGGTTACCTTGGTGATGAGGTCAGAGTGGCGAATGATGGCTCTGATAAAGAAACGATAATCTGTGACCTCTGCCCCCTCTTCCACACGAGCAGCACCCAGGTACAGTTGCATCCTGTGATGGGCACAGGGAACGGCCGTCAGATCAAAGTTACGCATACGATTCAGCTCAAGCTGGAAGGCCAGAGCAGGCTCCAGGTTACGGTAGATTCGGTCTTCATGGAACTAAAGAAAAAACAAGGACAATGTTCAGGTGTTACTCTACAACGCACATTTTTAAATGATCGAATCAACAGATGCATCACTTACTTCATCTCTGGCCCTGAACGTGAAGTACTTTGGGAACTCCCGCTGAAGGGGAAGATTTATCATTTTAATCTTTTTTAATTGACAACATATTTTGTCATTTATGCATCTGAGCATTCACCTTTTGAGCAACTAAAAATGTGATTCTTCTGATTCCATACTCATAGAGCAGAGTTTTCTGAAATGAGGCACAAAGAGAGTTAAGTCATGGAACAGCACGCACAGCTAAAAGGACAAGACTTTAACGTACTTACTTTAGAATTAGCAAAGACAGTGAAAGCTTTGACTAAAGCATCATCATCTTCAGTGTCTGCTTGTTTGATTGACACATTTATGATGTGTATGGGATTTTCCTTCATGTTCTGAAACAGAGACAGACCATATGTACAGTGATATCAACCATTAACTAAATATTGTGATTCATAGAAAAATGAAAGTCATATGGGTTTGGAGTAAATTACATATTTTTTTATTTTGGGGTGAAATATTACTGTTTGTTTCTAGGGATGAAACGATGCAGTCTTAGACGTTTGACAATCAATACAAATACGTGACGATTCAAGTTGGTTGAGACATTAAACAAATCGCAATACAATTGAGTTTATATGAATGTATCTTTGAGGAGAACTGACTGTCTTTAGTAAAGTTCAGATGGTATTTTCTTTTCATCTTGCCTCTGTGCAATGGATATTAAAGAGATGCTTTCTTTACAGTGGCAACCAAACGCTATATTGCCACTGCTTCATAAGCGCCACCAGCTGGCAGAAAAGTGAATTTGCGTTTTCATTCAGCCCATCTGCTGTTTTTGTTTTTCGTGCAGATATGTTTTATGTAGTACAGTTTCACAAAACTAAAGTCTGTTTTTACTTCAAATTTTGAAATTGAATAATCTAATTTAGATTAGAAACTGCTCATTCTGCATGTACGCAGTATCTTCGTTTGGATCGTGATTAAAATGCAGTGATTTTCCCTAATTTTAAATGGAAATGGCACATGAAAATGAAAAAGATTTCATTTATTTGTGTTATATATTTGATTTGGGGTTTGTTTTGTTTTGCTATTTGACATTTCAGTTTCACAAAGAAATGTGTAGCATTTTGTCCAAGCGATAATAAAAGGACACCTTTTATCATTTGTCTTAAATCTCATTTTGTTCAAAACTGTGAGAAAATCATATTGTGAAATCAGTACTGTGAATCGTATCACATCTTGAGTTGAGTGAATTGTTACATCCCTATTTGCTTCTTCTCCTAACTCTGACCTTACAGCTCTCCCCATCACAGAAGGTGGAACAGCCATCAGAGAATAGAGAACTCTCACAGAGCGGATCTGCAAAGCGGCAGATCACTTCATCAAAACACCTACAATACAATCAAACCACAGATCAGATCACATCTTCCATCATAACCAATTAATCAAAAAAAAGAAGAAAAAAAAGAAAAGAAGTGAAGGCACCTTTTGAAGTGTTCAAAACTATGGAAGGCGACCATGGCTCCCATCCTCTGACAGGGGGGAGACAGCGCCCCCTCCAGGAAGAGCTCACTGCCCTGACGGCGCATTGTTTGAAACTCTCCCGAATCATTCACAGACAATCTGAGAGGGGAGAGGACAGTGTATGTGTGTGTGAGTGCAAACAGGCAAAAGTAGGGAATTATGGGTACCAATTATGGACAAAAAGGCTGAACTAATGGCACTGCTTGTGCAGAATGAAAAAAAAAAATCACAAGTTTAAATGCAAAATACTCCGTGATCTTCCTTATGGTCTCAGCTTGAGCGAAATTGGATTATGTGGCTCATCTAAATTAAACAGGCAAGAGTTCAGGAATGATTGATAAATGCAGTCTACATTTTAATACGATGTTGACCGTTTCTACAATTTAGAATTGTAATATTACCCAATAAATTTAAAATTATCTGAGCCATTAAATCCAAATTAAAACAAATAAAAGGAATACCCTTTAGGCTAAATTTCTTCAAATCATTAAACAGTTGCATCCAGCATGCATTGCTGCAGACATACTACTGTATGTGGTTCTGTACACACAAGGCTGACTGGTTGCAGGGAGGAGCTGTACTCTACCTGTTCAAAGTAGGACTGCTCCCTCTGAAATGAGAGCAGGTGAGTTGTTAGCATTGGATCGTCATCCTCTAACTTTGTTTTTAACATAATCATGATAGAAAGAGATCCAATCTAAGTAGAAATATTGGTCTATAAAAAAATCTAAATAGATTTTAATCATTATTTATCATTAGCTTGATAAGGGAATCACGTTTTGCATTTTATGAGAAAACATCTAAAGCTACAATTCTATATACTATTCATATACAGAACAAGGAATAGTTCACCCAAAAATGGAAATTTTGTCATCATTTACCATCAACTGTTTGCTTACCAGCATTCTTCAAAATATCTTCTTTTATGTTTAACATCAGGAAGAAACTCGTATAGGTTTGGAACAACATAAGGGTGAGTAAATGATGACAAAATGTTCATTTTTGGGTGAACTATCCCTATAACGGGATTCAGTGTGATTGACCAATCTGCTTTGACTTGAAGGAAACTATATTTGAAGAAATTGTAAATATTTCTATAAAGATTGTGAATATTTTATGTTTTGATGCTTTAATATTTCAAATCAACATGAAAAGGTGTTCACAACCCATTTTACTTCCATAATGTGACATATTTCTGATCATTAAATGTTGATGAAAGAAGAAAAAAAAAATCAGTCACAAATGAGGCCAGAAAATATGTAGAAAAGTAAACGGGGTCAATTTTGATTTCATGTTGACTGATACATACAAAGAAAGCAGTGTCTATTTTAAATAATTAAAACCTATAATTATGTGTAAAACTAACTGCAATCACTTATGTACCTTTTTCTTTCATACTCAAAACAAGTTGATCAATCACCCCAGTGTGATGGTGTGAAATCCATTTGCCCCTGTGCTGTGCTCAATACCATCTCCCAGTATAGCTTAGTAAAGGAAACCCAAACCAGGCTTTACACCAAAGTGGGAAGTTAGGAGTGTAAGACAGAATCTGTTTTTGTGCACTCTTGTTATATATTACTTCATTAAAGAGATGCTAAAAAATAAAGAGCTTATTACGTGGGTTTGGGCACGGACTGGCTCAATGAGGCGTAAGGCTCTCTTTCAGAGGAGAGATACACAGAAAAGAATGTCAAAATAGGAGAATAAATGTTACAAGGGATCATACAGAAACATTCAGACTAGAAAACAGTTGTACTATGTATCCAGGTTAAATTTTATTGTTATTCTATTACATGAACAGTGTGGCCTGTTAAGCACCACAGCTCAGTTCATTAACTACCATTCATAAAGATCATATCAAAAAAGAAGGTCACAACAATCCCATTGTGTGTATTTTGAAGTCATGGGAGTACACTGGAGATTTCAGCATCTGGATCGTGTTTGTAAGCCCTATTCAGTATATAAAGATACTAGATGTGGTTGCTGCTATACCTGTTAGGGTGGGATGATGGTAACATGAACTGGAAATCCACTGCACATGTTCCATCCTGCAGCTGATGATGCTGAAGGCTGTTCAGCTCATACGCTATATATCCCCTCCGTACGTATACCTGAGGAATTCCCACACAATACATTGAAAAGGCCTGACTGCATACCACTAACATTTGGGAAGAAAAGGTCAAGCTTTACTGACCTCTAAGGCAGCCATGCAAACCACCCGGTTGTTGTGATAGAAGAAACTGGGCAAGACGTCAAAGATGGAGGTTTCAGACAAGATGAGTTTCTGCAAATGCAGAATTTAGATAATCAAATATATAAAAGTTTCAAAGCGGCAAAGACAAAAGATGCTTTACCTTGAGGTTCTCGGGACAGAACTGATGCCCATACATATCAATAGCTGATAAAAAGATGGATTCCACCTGGTTATGTCTGAGTTCATATGAGGGCAGATGAGAGGCAATCAAGACCTGAAGAAACAGAGTTTTTATTGCCGGTGCACTGCTTAGTGCATAATGTGTTTGTGTATACTGTATGTTGCCAACTATTGTTTTTCTAAATAAGCATTTTTATTTTAAATAATAAGCATTATAAATTAGTATGCTATTTTGTTATATCATTTTGTTACACAATATTACGTTTTATTTAGAGTGCGACGTTCTGTTTTCACAAAATTCAGCTTTTTGTGTAAATGTTGGAGGTCATCCTATGTGCATAATTCACACAGTATACACTATCAGTTTTCCAGTAAGATATTTTGAAAAATATTTTTGAAAGAAGGCCCTCCGATGCTGAAAACAGTAAAAATACTGTAAAAATGGGAATATTGTGAAATATTACAATTTAAGATAACAGTTTATTATTTTCTAAAATATGCAACAGCCATTAGTCACATTATTAAACTTGAAACCACTTTGCATACTGATAAAATAGTACAGTACCGTATGCTACTTTGAACAGAGTCAACATTAACACATAAGTGCTGGAGTTCAAAGATCACAGCCCTTGAGGTTCATACCTGTCTGGCCCGAAGCGCTACTTTAGAGTTTTCCATTTTACTGAGTTGTGTGAGCTCATTTAGAATGACCATGAGCTCATCAGCAAGAGTCGGGTCCCGACCACAGAGCTGGTCCTGAAAATAAATGTTGCATTATATATATGAGCAAAAGATGTATCAATGAAAACAAGTTACTCCTACTTAAACATTCTGTTGCTATTTTCATAATGATTGAGTGGAATCAACTTGCAAAGCCACAGCTTAATAAAATAAATAAGCACTTAAATATTTCAGAAAAGATCTTACTATGAGCATGGTGACTAGGACGTTCTTCTTGGAGACCTGAGCATGGGAGAAGATGCACTCCAGTACTGGAGTCATGTCAGGCTTGTACTGCTCTCTTAGGTTGATGACACATTTATCATAATGAGCTGTCATGAGAATGAGAGAATTATACTTTTTTTTATTATTATTAAAACAATTTTCAGGTTTAGATCCTTTAACTTTTTCCAGATATATTTTTTTTAAAACTTCTGCAATCATCTTCTGTTTGCTCTGATGTGACCGTAGCATCAAGATTACACTGGGAGATTTACCCTGCTGAAACTGCATCTCCACCTGAATGTACCGTCTCAGAAGATCCAGCACAACTGATTTCATATACCCCCTGATGCCACTTCGGTACCTAAAATGATTAAAAATAGGTTCATAGTGACATTTTCTAGTTAACAGAGAATCTTTGGGTATCTTAAGACAACAGCTGAGGTAGAATCTATTATGTTATCAGCCTGAGCGAGTCATCAGGCAATTCTCACCTTTGCACCAGTTGCACGATGCTTTGAGTGTTCATGAAGAAAACCTCTCGGTCAGCTTTCCTCTGAAGTGTAGCAGCATGGCTGTCAAGTACGTTTGCTATCTGGAAGTGTTGATTGAAAACTGATTAAAACTGTTTTTGCCCCCACAACTTCAATTATACACAGTATCTTTGTAAAGCGAATCTGTCAAGTAATATAAATTGGTATCAACTTTGCTTATTTCAAGTTACACTTGACTCTATGTAACACTGTCTAGAGATATGAGAACAATGCATGTTCCAGATAAGTATATTAATTTCATCACTCACCCTTTGGCTGGGGAACTGACAGAGCACAGATGTAATGTTACTGGCGTACTGTGCCATGACCTTTCGAATGGCCTTCTCCACAGTAGCTGGTATACGCCCTGCCACACTGGTCATAATCTCCTGCAGTTCAAGAAGAGGTAGAGATGGATCCCGAAGAGTCTTCATCAGCGTGTCGAGCCACTTTTTCAGCTGCAATGGCATACCGATAGTTAACAGACTAAACTGCACACTGTTTTCATGCTACTTGGAGTCTGATTGGTGGATCAGTGTTCTGACTTTTTGACTGAAGTATGGCTCCGGTAGACAGTATCCATCCATAATTTTCACCAGGTTCTCTAGAACAGTGTGGAACACTTGGTGAAGCCTCTCCCCTACAACAGGTAAAGGCTCCTGGGATGGTAATGGCTCTGTATTCGGCTTTACCTGATGGAGTAGACTGAGAATTAATACTTGTCATCACAGATGGCCATACGTCTATAAATGACACTGGTAAAAAGTGTGTGACCCAAAAATTATTTGGACTCTCAAACACACGCATGAATTACATTAAAAAAATGCATGAGTGCATTAGATATCGGACCAAATTATGCTACATCTTTTCACAGAACTGACTTCACTTTTCCTTTTTACTTTTAAACAGCTGATTTCAGATTTTTGTTTTGCAAATGTAAGTTCCTCACAGGAATAGTTGATCACATTAATTATGAACATGATACACTAACATCTTACAACCAAAAGGGGTCACAATACTCTTAATTTTGAACAGTACATCATTTATATTATATTGCTCAGTGTGCTTGGCCCTTCACTATTGCCACTTCACAATAATTGCTACATTTTCTTATATACAGCAATCTACCTATTATCGCTCTTTTGTTGGTTTAATTGCTTCTATTGTCCTAATTTGTAAGTCGCTATGGATAAAAGTGTCTGCTAAATGACTAAATCTAAACGCAAACAGTACTAAACAGTAAGTGGATTTGATCATGTGCTTTATCTTGTGAGGAGAAATTATAGACGAATCACCGGATGAATACAGCTGGGGTCATCCAGGTCCATTCGGGCCACTACACACCCAGGCTCTAATACTGTCCCTGGTCTTTTTAAAAAGTGAATGCAACCTGAATGCTGGACATGCAGGGTCATCACCATCTTCATAACCTGTAAAAAGACGGCAAAAGCAAACTCTAATAAGCAATTTAAAACATCTCTGTCAGTGCCACATAAGGTCATATACAGTATGAGGAAAACGTGCATTCTGTAATGCTGCCTAGAAATGTAAAATGCTTTGCTTGATCTTCACCTCAATTTCAGCATAAGGCTGGGTAGCCAGAACATGAGAACCATCAGCGATTACATATTGCAGCAGCTTGCCAGCAGAGGGCGACCTGAGCACCGTAGGGTCTCGCTCTTTCTCAAACACACACGTTTTGTTGCCCACTGTGATGCGGTAGCTACACATCATATGACAAAAGACCAAATAAACATCAGCTGGTACATATGAAAGTACACTGTGGTATACTGCACAAAACCTTTCTTCTCTGACCTGTCAATCTCCTCTTTCATGTAGGTTGTGTTGCTGCTGCCACCATAGGAAAGTAGTAGACCACCATCACTGAGTCTATGGACATCAACTTCAATATCTGAATCATTCATTACGATAACATATGTGGTGGGAGACTGGCGAGCCACCTGTACCACAAACACACACATCCACATTTGTTAGTCACGAATCAAAAGATGATCAAAGGGTTTTTTGTGTTACCTGTAGGCGGTATTTGACTCCATCATGGATCAGATCAACATTGACTGTGTTGACGAGACTAGCAGCAGGCGACACTTGACCCCTGAAACATCCAGAAATACATTCAAACACAGAATGCTGTAACATTATAGTAGTTTCTTTGGGGTTTCAATGCCTTAGATTGCCCAAGTAATAGAAATACCTCTCCAGTGAATGCAGGAAGTCAGACATGCTCTCTCTAAAACTTGCATCAGCGACTTGTAGAGCACCGCATACTACACCTAACATGGTGTCTGGCCTCTCCACCTAAAATAAATATACAATAAAACAGATGTCACTTTACTTAAAATGGCTTCAAAGTTTATTTAGCATGAGAGGAAATTAGAATAGAGTTCCTAGAGAGACTGCGTCTTGATTTGGGACAGTTCTCTTCCCAGGTTTGGGTCTTACCTGCACTTTCTCTGCAATAAGGTGATCCAGCCAGCCAGTATCGATGTCGTTGTTCCTAAAACTCTCCGTCTCTAGTAGCTTGACGAGATACTCCACTGTGGTCCTGAAATCTCCTCTGATTGAAAGCTCCTTCATAGCTACCACCATGTTTCTGCAGGCCATAGGAACAAAGACTTTATTAAAGCCTTCAAGTCCAAAAGCCATTAAAGTCTTTAAAGCATTAAAGACTTTATTCTGTTGCTAGTCTCCAGGAACTCACGAGATGGCCTCTTCTCGGTTCTCGCCCCAGGAGAAACAATGTCCAAACTGAGAGTCTGCAAACTCGTGTAGACCTCCGGTTGCTCCTACACTGAAGTAACCCCACACATTCTTACTGCTGCGGAAGTTCAGCTCCTGAACAGTGCCTGAGCTTGGTTTAAAGCCCTTGTGAAAAAAAAAACAAAAAAGACAAATAAATGAATCAGGCAATAAACTGCTAAAGTAGCTTTCAAAGACTACTGCATTAATACTAAGCGTTTAAAAACACATAAAAGATACTGTAATTACGCAGGAGTAACTAAAATGATACTAGTAAATTAATTGAAACAAGCAATCTTTTTGCATTATTAGACAATTTTGGAAGATACTTGCATACAAATAAGACAAAACAGTTTTGCAAGAAAGTCTCTTAAGCTCACTATGGATGCATTTATTTGGTCAAAAATAGTGTGAACAGTAATACTGTGAAATATTACAATTTAAAATAACTTTCCATTTTGAATGCAATGTATTCCTGCGATGGCTAAACTGATTTTTTTCAGCAGCAGATATTTAATATGCTGATTTTGCTGCTTAGAAAAGATGTCTGTAACACTATGTATAATGAATTAAAGTGTTATTAGGATATTATAAATATTCATAATGTGTGTTGTAATACATTTTATCTTGTCGTAAATAATTATATCCAAATTTAAAATGCATAGTGTAACAATGAATTTATAAGTGTTATAATGTATTTACTGTGGTTATAGATTGTACAATGCATTATAAGGTGCATTACAAGGCATAATTAATGCATTAAAAACTACTTTTATAATGCATTATACATAAAGGCTTAACGTAAAGTGTTACCAATATTTCTTATTATTATCAATGTCGAAACCTGCTCACTTCATCTGGGTTCTCACTGGTGATGCGTGCAGCTATGACATGTCCGCGTGGACAGGGGATGCATTCTGGAGATTCAAAGTTAATAGGTGTGTCTCCCCACGGAGCTTCACCAAACAGGACACGAATATCCTTAATTCTGTAAAGAGGGATCCCCATTGCTATCTACAGAGAGAAGGTACCAGGAGATTATGATCAGCATTTGAGAATTAACAACAATAACAAAATATGAAAAAAAATAGGGAAATAAGAGTCGGTCCTGTTACTTTGCAGTGAGAATCTCAAAACTTCACTATACTACTTACCTGTAGCTGTGCAGCAGGAAGGTTAACGTCAGCAATCATCTCAGTGCAGGGGTGTTCCACCTGAAGCCGTGGATTCAGCTCCAGGAAGTAGAAGCATCCATCCTCAGTGAACAAATACTCCACTGTTCCAGCACTTACATAGCCCACCATTTTAGCCAGACGCACTGCATACTGACACACAGAGCAGAAAATAAATATATCAACACCATTGTGGAAGTTCCCAAAACCAAAAGGCAGAGAAATAATTAAATGCACAAAAAAATATCATGAAGCTGATCTAAATAGAGCACCTTGATGTGCATCGCTCCGTGTTGTGCATGTCAAATAAAATCAATCAAATCAATGTCATTTTTTGTATCAGAATGTATCTTCAAGTATACGTCTGTGCACAAATTTGAAGGCTGACCTTGGATAATTGATAAAATTATGCAACTGAGCATTACTTTACAGAGAACCTACAAACTAGCTACATTCTGCCTTAAGAACAAATGGTGCACCCAAATAAAATACAGAGTTAGTTACAAACCAGCTACTAGCCTATGGTGTGAACTTTACAGCCCAAATTTAGAGCTTATGAACGGCCGATGGCAACATGGCCAGAAAATATTTATAGATTTGTGCCTCACCCTCTCCATTTGCTCAAAAGTGGTGGTGGAGACAATGGTAGCAGGAGCTTCTTCTATGATCTTTTGGTGGCGGCGCTGAATGGAACAGTCTCTGCCGAACAGAGAGATAGCGTTACCGTACTGGTCGGCCAGTATCTGCACCTCCAGGTGGCGTGCATGTTCGGCTAGCTGCATGATGAAAATAGGTGAACCTGGCACCTCAGCCTGCACCTGTATTGAAGAACAAACACACCGTGACACTGTGTAATGAAACCGAACCTATAACTACACAAAATAATGAAGTTACATCAAAGCACTGTGTACCTGTCTGAAAAAACTAGGAAAGTCTTCGGAACTGTCCACTTTTCTGATGCCTTTCCCTCCACCTCCCTCTGATGCTTTGATTACCACAGGGTAGCCAATCTTTTCTGCACTCTAACCACAAAAAAAACACAAAATTAGCACCAAACGAAATCAAAACTGTTAACACTGATGTCACAGTCTGAATTCTGTAACCGATTCTGAAGTAAAAACTCACCGCTAGACCCTCGTCCACATCTTTAACACAGCCCTGCACATAAAGTTCAGGTGGAACACTGATCACACAGCCATGCCTTTCTTCTTCTTCTGCCCATTCAACCCTTAGACCTGAAAAAAAGACAAAAAAAGAGGGATGAAGACATCACAATGAGAGCTCTATCAACTGCTCATGAACGAACCGGATCTCTCACCAATTCCACTCCAGGGCAGGGTAGGGATTTCTGCGCTCTGAGCAACGATGGAAGATGCCACCTTATCTCCTAATGCCCACATGGCTTTACTGGAAGGTCCTGAAAAAGACAACCCCATCAACACCTTTTGTCCTCAACTAGCAAGGCTAAAAGCTGTCTAAACAGGTCTTAAATAATGAGATGAAATACCTAGGAAAGATATCCCTGATTTATGAAGCAGCTCTGGTAGTTTGGGGTTCTCAGAAGCATGACCCCATCCAGCCCAAACCGCCTTATATGAAGACAAGACCATCATTAATAATGATGGAAAATACACATGTATGAGACAGATATTGGACAGGCGGTACCTGCACTGGAATCCTTTTGGCTATATCCACAATCATCTCAACATTGGCATAGTTGTTGTTATTTGCACCGCCGGGGACTGGCACATAGTGATCAGCCATTTTAATGTATTCTGGAGTTGAACAGTGTGAAATTTAGACATCATTTCTAAAAATGAATGCCTAGCAATGATTTATGAAATTGAATACAAAATAAAAAACAAAAATTATCAATTTAAATAAGTGAAATTAAATAACATAAAATATGCATACAGAAATAAAATTGCGTTTCAGGTTGAACATTTTTTCTTGATTGTTAACCTGCATTGGCTTTCAAGTCTTCAGGTGTGACCATCACCACAAAGCGAATGATTCTCTCATTACGGAACATTTCATAGGACCAGCGTCGGATTGAACGCATGCATTTAACTGCAGCAATGCCATTATTAGCAATCAGCACCTAAAATGAGAGAGATATATTAAACCCTTTTTTACAGTTGCAAATGAACTAAAACAACATTCAGATAAAGGAATGACTCTAACCTTGTCTATAATGCGGTTTCCTCCGAAGCGAGTGACAAACTCAGCTGGGGAGGCAACAGTGAAATCTCTGTGCACGTCCATCTTCCTGTGTTCTTTGCCCTTTTTCAGCAGATGGGGGCCTGACATGCTAGGCCTATAGGCAAAAAAACAATGCATTTCAAAAAGGAAGCTGGTTAAGGCTTCAATAACTAATAATGTAAAGTCTACATGAACGGGAATGTAACGTGCAACTTGCTATAACAAAAGTTTTATGTAAGCCTTCCCGAGAAACATCAACAAAGCAGCATTTTAGCCAATATAAGCATTTTATACGTTACAAAAACAAACATATGAGGTAAGAATCCATTAAATCAGCATGACTTCTTGAAGTCAACTTGATCCGTCCGTGTGAAAAAATGTTTCCTCTACTGATCTGGCATCTGTACTCTCCACCTCTGTCAAAGTGTGCTATAATATAAATGCTCACACAAACAAATCAGCCAATCACAGCTTAATGTGTTATCATAAATGATAGAGACAGTACTGACTAATGCTCAACTTACCTCTGAACTGTAGAACGAGTTTACACTTTAAATTGCATACTCATGTCTTTATGCAATTGTGAATGTAATGCAATTAATGTAGAGTAAAAAGGTGGAATGAAGAAGACAATACTGCCAACTATTTGCCAAGGTGACAGCTTAACTTGTGGATCACCTGCAGGATAACACTTCTTCAGTGGAAACAACACTGAGATGCTGACTACTATCTTTTCAATGTGTCACTTGAAAAAACATCACCCATTACTTCAGGCAAAGCATGTTACCTTTTGTAACACAGAGTCGCACCGTTCCATTCTATTAACACAATATCGATATTAATAGTAACAATGTCTATTGGACAATATCATGATGACTAATAAACATTAAAATTCTATATTTTATCTAAATAAATGAAAAATAAAACACTAAAGTCCTTTCAATTATTAATAGTTTTTAAATTTAGGAATCAAAAATATATATATACTATAAAAATGAAAAAATTAATATTCATTTGCTGAAAAGATTTAACAGTGCTATTAAATTATTTCTGTTTTTAAAGATTAATTTTAAGGCAAATATAAAAGTAAGGCATCCGAGCATGAACAAATACATTTTTCAAACAGACATATACTGATATAAAAAAATCTAGTATTGGCTGATACAAAAAATGTAATGTGTATCCCTAGCAGCATATAATCTTACACAACCTAATGCACTCCAAAAACATATTTTCTTGAAAACTGCATGCTTAGTATTTTTTATAATCGTCTCATTTTGTGCAGAGAAAAAAAACAAAAACAAAAGATTTTATTATGCTTGTCTGAAAATCCTTTTGACGATTATGCTACGTTCTGAGACTTCATGTCTGTTTTCAATTATCCAGCGTCTTAACTGCCCACAAACATTGCATCTGTTTTTTTCTGTTATCTGAAAACTGCATGTAGCATCAGGGAACCTAACAAAAATGTCCAATTTCTCTTTTGTTTTTGAACTCAAGTATTTGAACTCAGAGAGCCATGCTAACATTATCAGGTTATATTACGTAACACTTCATGCACAGTTCGAACAGTCTAGATTCTGCTGTGCATTTGAGTGAAATCCAGCAGAGTTGTGCATTCCAAAACTCTATTCCAACACTACGGTGCAGTTACGATAAACTCACAAGCTGCTGTGTTATGCTACGCTGCTAGTAACAACTACAGAAACCACACCCCTTTTCTTACTTCCAGTGTACTACTCTTGCCAAGAACAAACTGTACACTTACAAATGGGAGCTTCTAGAGGACAGAATGAACAAAGTGCATGTTTGGTCTGGTACCAACCTCTTGAGGCACTGAAACCAGTTGAGTGCTTGCCCTCCTTCTCGGTCCATGGCAGATGATAATGCAGGAGAAGATAAACCTCTACCACGGTTTATGTTCCCTCCCTTTTCCTCTTTGCTCCCTCTCATGTCCCCTCCCACAAGTCAGTGAGGACCTCACTTCACCACCACGTTTAAGAAAAACATGCTAAGAGCCTGGTAAGGACGTTCATTGCTTTTGGTTTCTCTGCAGACAAATAAATGCAGTTCCTTGCCTACAAGTTTCTGAAGGTTTATTACCTATAATCTGTGCAAATATTTTTTGCAAATAAATTGCAAATCTATCCATGCTGAAAGCATGCTAGAGAAAAGAGTGCTAAACAGAGTAACAGGTGATCGTTCACTACAAGCAAAGACGGATCCGTCTCAAATGTCACCACAAGAAAAGATCTGTGTAGACAAAACTTTAACTTCCATTACAGGAAACACTAAATGCATGTGTCCTGCTCTTGTCCCAACACGCACCTAAATATAGGATATTTTGTCTCTGGAAGCAATCTAGGAGAATGTTTTTGTTTTTACGCTGAAATGCAATGAGAATGTCTCTGAAAGTCAACATCAGAGCATTGCTTCCATTAATAGTACAGAAATGTGCGGCATGTCACTTTAACAGGTGACAAGCATGAGCAAGTCATGTGATCACCGAGAATGACCACATGGCTGTACTTCTGGTCCATAACTCTGTCCTGTTTAACATTGGACTCTTTCATTTAGTGCACAGTGTCCTCTACCGATATCACAGGTTGTTGTTTTTTTTTTACGATTGCAAGGACACATTTCTCAATACTTGGTTAACTTTTTTTCAAAATTTTTCACACAGCGAGCACAACACTGAGAATCAGCTGTGAATCATTTATCATTGCTTCGGCACAAAATGCATTCATTGACGACATCTGTCAAATTACATTAATTCTTTTATCACTTTGACAAATACCACCAAAACGTGTATAATAAAAATGTCTAATTATAATTAATATTATAATGCTTAATAATCATTCATGATAAAAACTAGATATTATACAATCAGGTTGAATTTATAATAATTAAAATAGATTTCAAAAATTATCCTTGCCTTTAGAAAAAATATCACCCTTTTTCTTTCATCGCACAGCTTTAAAACCTTAAATGTCATGTCAACAGCATAAAACCAACTTAGAACCACATGCACACACAATCAACAATAATACATCTCTAAGGATACTCACCTCAAACAGGCTGATGGGTTTGGGGGTGGCACCACTTCTGATGACGTAGTAGGTAGTGTGTTAGGTGTCTTTGTGCTTTTGGGCTGAGGTTTGGTGGCCTGGCCCATAACCAAAGTCTCATCATCAGAGGAATTATCCTCAGAAGCTCCCAGAATAAACTTCATTCTCTCTTTAGCCTGAACACTGGAACTGAATTTGGGCCTATCTGGCATACTGGTTTCCATGGGAAAAGTGTTGGAAACAGCTGCTTCAGTGCTTTTTGATTGGTCAGTGGGATCACTAGTAGTTGATTGAGGAATCTCCTCATTTCCTGTTGCTGATTTCGGGTCCATTGGAGGAGTGTGTTCCCCTGAACAGTCTGTGGCGGGTGTTTGTGATGGTATCTCTCTCACCCTGTGGACTTTGATGATGCATTCAAACGGGCTATATAAGTAAGAGCTGACAGCGGTCGCATATATACACATTTAAAGGCTTCCCATATGCCTTCTTGTAGGATGAGATGGTTCCTTTTATTTTTGTCTCGAGTTTTGTAAGTGTTCAACTGTAAAGATAAAGAAAAAGCATTCCACAATTAAGTTATCAAAAGTGTGCACAACACTAGATGGCATGAGTGTGCAATATTATGATGCAACCAAAACAGTGCAAAATGTGTTCTTGTCTGATATTAAAAGCCTTAGGGTGAATAATTCATTCATAGGTTATACGTAATTTCTAAATAAGATATACTTCTCATATATAGTATATTACTTTTACTTTACTTACTTTTAGTCATTTAGCAGACGCTTTTATCCAAAGTAACTAAAACTAAAAGTTAACAATCTGTAAATACTCTATACACACCCATTTAAGAAAATACAGAAATTAAATAAAATTGACAAATGCATACAACAACATTTCAATAGTAAACATAAAAAGGGAAAAAAAATTAAAATAAAAAGCGATACTTATATCCTTATATTCGCATGGCCATGCAAAATTTTAATTCATAGAGGAACTGAAGATATTTTAACAGTTCTATTAGTGCAAGGAAACTAAATTCGGAGCTAGCTAACTAAAAAGAAATTATTAAAAATTATTATCTTTGAAAAAAGCTGAAATAAAATAATATATATAATTTTTTTAATCTAATATTTGTATATATATATATATATATATATATATATATATATATATATATATATATATATATATATATATACACACACATACATACACATATATATACATATATTATTTGATGAAAAATAATATTTCCCTGTAAAATAACTGAAATAAAATAATTTTAGGTTGAAGTAATAAAATTACTATAACTGAAATAAAAAGTAAAGCTAAAAGGAAGTATTAAAAAACAAAACCTACCAAGCATATAACAAAATTCCTATGCAAAATGAATGAAAACTGAAATTTTAATAAAAGCTAATATTGATAAATACTGTAATAGTATATAAATAGCACTGATCCAGTGCACACAGCAACCGCTTCAAACAAATGCCTACACACAATCAGGAATGTAAACAATCACAAGCATTAAAAAAAACATGGTCACTGTAAAGCCCACAGTTAATAATTAACATATTCAGTAATAACTTCTCAATTAAATAAGACACAAAATATTAGAAAAAGCATTTAAATTTCAGAAATGTGGGATTCTCAAGAAGAGTTGAGCTCAGCCAAACCTTTGAGGGAAGCAGTCAGTCAGTGTCCAGATCTTCTCTGGTAATGGAGCGTGTACATAGTGCTCGGTTCTCTTTACCACTGGCCAGCAGACAGCCACACCGGTGCCATTTAACAGAGTGGACCCTCTGTGAGTGTATGTATGGGATCTAGGGGAAAGTTCAGCCTTGATGGTAAGACATAAGGGGGAGGGAAGGGCTCACAAACAACCTATGAATATAGTAACAACAGCATCAAAGGTCAGAACACGTCTGATGTGTAACCAATCTGAAGTAGGACACAACTAAAACATACTCTTTAACCCTAAATTCAAGGACATGGGAGATTTCTCTGCCAGCAAAACTGAATAAAATATTCAAATACAGCTTGATTGACATAATGCTGCTGTCAAACGGTTCTCGTAACATATTCACGGATGATTTTTTTAGTGATCCGGTTCATAAATAGATTTTTTATGAATTATAAATAACTTAAATCATGCTGTTGTAGCCTTCCCAGTGAGGCTTTTAGGCATATCAGTATTAATTAGGCCATGTTGCCTTTGTCGTAGTAAGAAAGTTGAGGAAAGATACAAAGAAAAGGCTTTTTGTCGTAGTAAAAAATTATGAATATTCATTAAAAATGTTACTATGCCTTAATATTCATAAGGTTAAGCCTTGGCCAGTCAGAGCCGTAGAAAAATTCAACTTTCACTACAAACGTCTGCACGAGCCGAGACCGTTATTTGTCAACACATCTAGGTGATTTTGTTGTTGTACTTACAAAAGAGCAACACATCTATACACAAACGAGCTCATTTTTGCGTTTCTCCTGCATATATGTGTTTATTTTATTCTGAATACCTTGAAAGTTTGTTTTGTCGCTCATCCGTCCATGTTGCTGCGTCATGACGTTCGGTTCTTCATGACGTCTTCCTGAATTTATTTATTAATTTTACACAGCGTCAGTACCCATGTTTAAATAATTAATCTAAAATATATTTCTCCTGGTAATTTTTTTTAAAATATATATATATATATATATATATATATATATATATATAAATATCTTTGTAAATTTTATCATAACACAACCATAATCCTGGCCTATTTTAAGTTTTTTTTTAAGTGCCAAGGTTATGTGTAGCCTTAAGCGCCTATCCATGTGTAATTGGGGAAAAAAGCCAAATTTTATTATTTGCTTCAAAACAATTCATTGAAATACCAGTCTTGTGATTCAAGTGTCACCTGGATTTTTGTAAAAGGCAAACAATCATTAAAACAATTGAGCAAACATGATAATCATCTAAATATCACTCTCATTAAAACAGCACTTGTCATAAACACATAAATTAGAAAAAAGGACAAGAGGCACTGCTTCAGTGTTCACTTTGTTATTGATATCCATACATGATGGTAATGTTATAGGAGCACAACATGGTCATATAGGGGAAAGGAGAGCCAGGTGAGCTACAGGTATGGTACAGTATATACAGGCCAGAAATACTGGGAGGATCGAAGCAGACAGAGAGAGAGAGAGAGCATTGCACAAACATATATCACCCTCCCAAATAAAACGTCCTCGCTTTCACTGGTGTTTATCCTCTAATAATCTGATTCCAGTTTTACCAGTAATTTATTCCTGCTTCATACAGAAGGAAAAAGCAACTGGAATGGCACCAACCACTTGTGAGGAACCACTCTTGAATCCCACTAGCAGACGCATTGATTCCAAAAGGCACTGGACAGCTATATCTCTCTCTCTCTGATATTTGCCAGGTGGATTTAGTCGAAAGCAACGCGTATTTGGAAGACCAACAGACAAACCTCAAGTGACCAGGATTGACCTAAAGCAGCAGCACTACAATCTAGATTGCGCAGCTTTTTGTGAGAGCATTTTCTTCTACTCATAACATCCCATAACTGTATAATGTACATTTGAATGGTTTTCGTTATTAACTGTTAGCATTTAAAGCTGTTAATAACAAGTCAATAATGTCATTTTCCTTTTGAGAACATGAGAATGCAACATATTTACAAATACACTAAATAATAACTACAGTAATGCATTTTATAAATAGAAAATAATAATCATAAAACTGTTTTAACAAAAACATACTTTGACAGTCATCTATTGATGTCTCAATAAAGCAATTTGAAAAAATCAAATCAAAATATGATTATATATGTATTACTTTAAGGAAAAGCATATCGAGTGTCATACCAAGGGCCCAAGATTAATTTAAATAACATTTCTGATCATACTCAAGTCCTGAAATAACAATTTAATGCTATAATAAAATACATAATACGCAATCCCTTCCATAAGGCCTCACCTTGAATTAAATTTAGCACATCAAAGGGTCATGTAGTATTTCCCCGTCCTTGTCTAAATGTCTTTTTTTTTTGTCCTCTACTGCAAAAACAGAGGAAAGTGTTTGTGGATGATATTTAAGTAATCTAAGTTCATGTTGTTAACTGGAGGAAATCATCTCATGAATTGAATATATTGAAAGGGGAAGGGATTTGCAACCAAACCCCCAAAAAATCTATTTTTTGCTCGCCATCTATTCAAATACTTACATAAACTCTGTATATCTATTCCATTCTATCTATACATCTGTCCATTCATATACAGACTGATCTGTGTTAATAAATATAGTACAAACAGACTCCTTAAACCAAATCAAAACAACCAAAAATCTAATGTAGACAAACATTAGACGCATCTTCCCTTTCTATATCTCTTGCAGATTGCGCAAAAGTTGATATAGGAAGGTATATAGAATATTTAAGGTTAAAGATTGAGCTTATTTCAACTCGTTAAGTATCAGAAAAGCAAAACATTTGTGATGCACTCACTCACATGCAGGCAATCTTGCTGTAAACTGTCCCTTATTAGTGAAAAAAGCTTGAAATGAAGGGACAGAGATTGTGGGGATAGCATTAGCGCATCAATTTTCTGATCAAAGCAGCACAGGTTGGAGAAAAAAATGCCTCTGGACAGGTTGATTTCCCTTGGCTTGTAAGGCGGGGGAAATGTTGATGAGCTTTAATTACCGTAGACTTCAAAACCGAGGCGTCCCTTTTGAGTGATGTACTATTCAGCTTCATACAGTTATTTGCACGGACGGCGTGAGAAAGAAATGTTCACGAATCTGGCTTCTGAAGGGCACGTGCACACACTCTCGGTCACACCACATGAATTGGTTAACATCTAGATTACATAAAATCATACAGTATTTAGTAAAGACAAGGCATATGTGCCAGTAGTGTCATCTAACAACTTCATTTGGTTTTTTTGTTCTTTTTAAAAGGCTATTGACATTTATGATTACAAGCTAAGTTGCAAAATCTGATGGCTCGTTTGCAAACAATTTTAATACTCAGTAACTAGATCTACACTTTCTAATCACTGGTTGGCTCAATGCTGAAACAAAGAGGGTGCTTTCACAACAGCAAAGTGTGATGTTTGTGTGTGTGCATTGGTGCATTGGTGTTTACATACACATGCAAGCACATAATGAATCCGTCAGACTCTCTTGTGCAGCAGATTTTATATTCAGAAAAGCAGCGACCCTCCTCTTTGTCCCTGACCGCATCTCACTCCCGTCTCTATCGGAGCCTGTGAGTATCAGTGCTCCCGACTGTCCTCGATCAGGGTGACGTATATGATGGGCACAAGTCCCTGGCTGTCACCCAGAGCACACAGCAGCCAATCAGAGTCTGCCCTGCTGAGCACCTGCATCACGTCACCTTTGTGGAAACTGAGCTGCCCTGGCTCTGTGGCAATATGATGGCATAATGCCTTCACTTCCCTGAAAGAGACATAAAAAGAAAGAAAGAAAAAATTAGTTGAGAATTGATCAGGCATGACTGTACTGTCTTTTTATTTACAAATAATTACATTAAATATGCTTACATTATTATATATATATTATAATTACATTAAATAAGCCAATTACAGTACTTACTATTCAAAAATCATCAAACATGCAATTCTTTTTCACCAAATTCTGAGCTAAACAAACATTTAAACTTTGATCATTTCAATCTTGCGTTTTTAATGTTATACAGTGTATTTTTGGCTTTTGTTTGTATTATGCAAGACATTTAAGATTACATTTGCATAACCTACTGACATCAATTATGTAATATTTGCATGCTGAATTGTGCTTGGTCTTTATATTTAATCTTTATTATTTATCTTGATCTATCAACTATAACCACCTTTACACTACAAAGACAGCACAGAATACAGAATAAGTGATGATGTACAGATGACACATACAATCTGTGTATAGGTGACTAAAAAAATGACAACGTCGGGGAACCAAATTTCATTTTGACAGCCTGAACCAAAGCCTAAAACCTAAGCTTACTTAAAACTCTTCTGTCGTTGCCATGCAAGCACTGATTTTCCTCTTGAAATGCAAAACTAGTCATTATGACTAGTCTAACAACATTACCGTGGGGCTTGTCTCCGTGTCGGTGGATACTGTGTTTGTGCTTGTTCAGTTGGGCCAAGGTGGGCTTCTTGGCTTTGAGACGCAAGAGATTGTTGCTCCGCTCTTTTCCCCACTCCAACAGACTGAGCCACCAGATCCAGCACAGAACGGTCGAGACTCAACCAACCAGACGGCAATCTGAGACAAACATGTAGATAGAAAATTAGCTGCAAGTTTATACTAAAAATGCCTTTGTAAAAGGTTAGCGTCTGGAAATGTCCACCACATTCTGAAAATAAAGCAATTGAAGTTTGAAAAAAAAAAAAAAAAAAAAATGGATGGACCCACTTCATATATAGCAATATCTGTGACATATATATGCCCATTTACACCAAGATTGAAAGCTATAATGTTTTGATAATTGTTTTAACTATTAGAGAATAGAGAAAATCACACCACAATGATAACAAAACAGAAGAACAATATCACTAAAATCACATTCAGAATTATGTTCTCCAGCTGATAGATAAAAATATTGACAGCCAATCAGAACCCATCTTACCTTAAAAAGCTTGAGCATTCAAATTCGTAAGCAACATAACTGAAATATTCACTTATAATAATCAGTGTTGTAAATGTAAATTCATGCCCTAGTCACATTTTCTTGGTTAAATAAACATTACTTACACTATCAGAAAAAATAATAATATTTTATATTTTTACATTAACAATGTAATCAATATTCTATAAGCCGAGTATGAATCCCATCAAGTTAGTGTTTTTAAGCATTTTTCATTTATTCCAAAATAATCAACTCAAGGCAGTAACACTTTAAACTATATTTTATATGGTCGCTCCCACAGATCATGTTTTCAGGCCATTTCAAGTCTTATTTTGATGTAACAAAGTGGCTGTATCTACTGTGAGTTGTTTACTTACTTTTTTAATTAGTCTTCCCATTAATGCTATTAGATTGCTCATTCAGACTGATTCACAAACGCGGAACGCACACAAACACAAGAGATGGGATTTATTGCAAGAACCAATCACAGCTGATCATAACCAGTCATAACCAGTCATATCTCACTTTCCCCATATACCAATGCTCAATTGCCCCCCACTAAATCACTGCAGGCTTTAGGGTTTTTGTGAAAACTCAGTGGGCTCAGGGGAGGCCAGAGAGACACTCCCGCTGTAACATTACCTGCTGGTGTCGCAGCTGGACAGTGTTTCTTTAGAAAAACAAGCGATTTATACACTTTTTAATGTTATATTTTGTAATACAGTCATGGCCAAAAATATCAGCACCCTTGGTAAATATGATCAAAGGCGGCTGTGAAAATGTATCTGCACTGTTAATCCTTTTGATTTTTTATTTAAAAGATTTCACAAAAATCTAACCTTTCATTGGATAAGAATTTAAAATGGGGGGAAATATCATTATGAAATAAATGTTTTTTCTGTAATACACATTGGCCACAATTAATGGCACCCTTTTATTAAATACCAATATTTTTGGCCATGACTGTATTTGCATTGTTTTATTTTTGTACAACACATTTTTTTCTCATCCAATATTTTGAGGAGGCACTGCCCCCATTGCCTCCTTGGAGTAAACACACTCCTGAGTTAAATATAGTTATGTTGACCAACTCACCTTTGTTTTCTGACTTGTTTCGGCTCACTCTTCTCCATCTTGCTTGCGTTTCCAGCTCCAAACAGCCGACCCCAGCGGAGCACCTGTGTTGACCCATTCTCGCCTGCTTCTGGCTGGGCCTGAACCCCTTCATAGGCATCCTGGCAGTCTGGCTGCTTCTCCTTACTCTTCTTCAGCTCAGTGAGCACTGATTCCGGTGGACTTCCCATCCACGATGGCTTCCCCTTAGCGACCTTGTTGGGTTCTGACAGTGCTGATTGGTGGAGGACCCCATTGCCAATGCTATTAATATTGCTACTGCTGGTCCGACCATGTTCCACCTGTTCATCCATCTGCTGAATGGCCTCGGCCCCCTCAACCACACCTTCTCTTGGAGGTGGATGGCTTTGCCGGTGGTTCTCAACACCACCTTTCCTCCTCTTCTCCCACTTCACAAATTTCGAGCCCTCAGTGGAGTTGTCGATGTAAACCTGTGAACTTTGCATCAGCTGGTACCACCAGCCAGCTTGCCTGTTTCTCTGTTTGGCTCCATCTCCATCTCTTTCTTTCCTTTTCTCCTTCTCACAGTCTTCTCCAACTCCCTTCATCCTGCCACCAGACCACGCGCTGCCTTCTATCTGTCCTCCGTCACTCTTTCTCAAACACTCTTTGCCAACTCCAGCCTCCTTAACTCGTGATTCACGCTCCGCTTCCACATTTTTCCGCCCATCTCGTTTTGTTTTTAATGTCACTCCCTCCATCCAAAGCCGGCTGTCCTCGTCTCTCAAGATGAAGCTTTCTCTCTGAGGCAGTATTCCCACTTCCTGCGCTCCAGACTCCAACGCTCCACAGCCTCGCATGAGCTGGAAGGTGGAGCGATCTGATTGGTCGAGGCATTGGCGAGCAGAGCACAGCTGTTCTTTGCGTCTCAGGTGTTCTTCCCCTTTCTGTAGCTGGTGTGGCTCAAATAGCAGGTCAAGGTCAAAGGGCAACAGTGAGAGCGGCTGAAGAAGGAGCAGCAACTCTTCAAACAGTGGCTGGCAGGCCCCTTGAGACAGGGGTAAGAAACCCCATGGGTGGTAGTGTGCTGCTATGATGTCTGAGGAACCATGCCAGAAGAAAAAAAAAGACAGATGGCGACACAAAAAATGCTAATTATAAGAATTATGCTGGCAATAGAGTATGTGAAACCTAAAACTCTTGGCATCACCATTCCTCTAATTATAGTCAACTACTCTTAAACAAGATGCTGAACATTGTTGCAGCATAAATGTAAGTGAAGAAAGTATCGTCCTACCTTCATGTGTGTAAATGTGGTTGAACCAGAATTCCAGAGAACGCAAGCTGAAAAACAGTGAAGGTGGGTGAGAGATGTAAAATCTTGGACCCAAAACTACTGAGGTAAAATGCAAATCTGTAACATAACTGCATAATAACAGAAATCATGTACTTATACCAGAGGCAGGAGTCTTCTATCTATCTATATTTATATATATATATATATATATATATATATATATAGAGAGAGAGAGATTTGCAGATGTGTGTGTGTGTGTATCATGTATATATGTATGTATTATATGCATGTTCAGTAAGATTTCTTGAATGTTTTATGCTCACCAAGGCCCCCCCCCCCAAAAATACAGTAAAAAATGTTGTGAAATATAATTACAATTAAAAATAAGTGTCTTTTTATATTTTGAAATATAATTTATTCCTGTGAATAACAGCTACATTTAGTCCTGTCTCTGCAGTACTGCTGCAGTCCTCCTAGGGGTTGGGGACCCCCTGTTGAATACCCCTGGAAATCTGTTTTAAAGTGAAATACTACAAGTGCAACAAAAAGGAGCCTCGAAAGGGATTACTGTACTTTGTATTGATCTTGAGAAGAAGAGTGACCACAGCACAGAGTGAGACAGACAGAGAAAGATCAGCATGCTGCAGAATGCATAATTGAAACTTATGATCAAAGCGCTGTGTCTCTGACTGTAATTTTAATAGGAGTGGAAAAGAGGAAGTTTGCACAGGAGCTGAGATGAGTACATCAAGGCCCATCAAAGCAAAACTGGAGCCTTTGATGACTTCTAAAGACTTCTCGAAACACACTGCAGAGTTTTAGACAGCAAGATTTGAGGTTTTTTTTAGACCTGGCTTGTTATAGTGCTAATAAAAATCATACATGATCGATCTGTTCCAAATCCTAGTGAGCTGCCTACCAAGACACTATTTTATGGCACCATCGTAAAGGTAGAAAATGGCAAAATATATTAAAAGTATTATATTAAAATATAAAGCAAAATTGCATGTATCCATCAGATGAAGCAATCTCAAAATGCACTGCATTAAAAAATCATCTATATTCTATATTTTATGAAATACAGCATTGCTAAAAACATAGCTCTAATTAAAATATTAGGATTTGTCTTTGTATTATTGTGCTTGCCAAATCTACGAAGGAGCAATCTGATTTATAACAAAAATGAACTACATATACATGTCACTGGTTAAATTCATGATCTGATACTGAATGTATTGAGAAAGCTTCATCTCTTCAACACTGTTATTGAGATAAGACCGCAGTACTGCAATGCATTTGATGGTCAATATACTGTATATCATCTGTTTTCATGTCAGAAACTCCTAGAAGATTAAGCAGCATCTTCCGTTCCATCAATCAACTCAAGACAGATTCCAATTGAAAAGTTATATTCAATGAGAAAACCTTGACAGGAATCCAATGAATCACACAATAAGGAATGAAAATTAAGAAATCCATTCTGATTTAACAAGCAAAAAATTATGAAAGGGACAAAAATATGCTTTCATAAGTTGAGCGTGATTAGAAAGAGTGAAAGGAAGAGCAGGGAGATGAAAAGAGAGAAAAATAAAAGAAGCTTACTTTAGCAGGCCGAAGATGAAGGCATTGAGTCTCATACTGTGATTGGTCAGCTCACAATACTGACTGACTTTAGAAAACAGACTGTGCAAAACCCGTGTAGAGGGACCTAAGACAGAAAGGATAAGCGTAAATCATTTCCTTCATTCTCATCCATACAATAATCACCTACATCATCCCTCTCATACCGAGTTGTGTGGAGGCCTCCACCACACTCCAGGGCTGGTTTTTGCGTTGTCCGATGATCAGGTCCAGTACATACGCTTTCAGTCCATCATGCAGGATCTCACGAATGGCAGGACAGAGGTACTTTAGAATAAGGTGACCCACGTTCGGACTTACAGAGCTATTGCCCAATTTGGCCTGTATAGGAGAGCAAAAGTGAACCAGAAGGTACTGTCAATGTTTTACTGCCTTTATCGAGACACTAAACTCAAGTAGACTGACTTTAACACTGTTATTTATTTCAAATTCAATATTGTACCTTTACTCCTGCATCCCGACTGGTGCCAAAATGAGCCACTATCAGATCCACTGCTGTGTTTATGGCCTTCACCAAACCTAGTACATAAGGACAAACAGGAAAATATTATATTATTCAATGTATCTAATCAAATTAAACTCCAACTAATAGTACACAAACACACGCTCTGTCTTGTGCTAATGCAGTTTAGAGGGTCTGATGGGAACTGTCAAGATGTGAGATGAGTAGAAAGCAAAAGGGGCCTTGTCTGATTGACATGAGGACCCAGTGGAAACAACATCAGGAGACATCGATTTCTAGTCACTAGAGCGTACGTAACATTCACTGCAGATTCATATGCTGTGTGTATGCGGTGCAATAAAACTATAATTCATTTAAGAGCTAAAGGGCTCACCGCAACAATAAGGTTCATAATAACCACATCAAGCTTTAAAGATGAGCTTGCTGACAGAGGTTATTATATTGCTGTATGTATGACTATATAGAGATTATAGGTCAATCTGGAACACACAAAACAGTTTTTAAGAATGTTTACACTGTTTACAACAAAAGCAGGAACCAGGAACTGATAATAGCTGAATAATAGTGCTAGAAAATATTGTCCTAAGCTAGTCTTTGGCATCAGAACACCTGAAATATAAAATCAAATCACTTTTATTGTCACATCACCACAGCACGTGTGCCTTCGTGAGTGAAATTCTTGAGAGCGTGCTCCAGACACTGCAAAAACAATTTACATATAGACATTACCATACATACGTACAGACTTATACAGATGACAATGTGTAATATACACATACATATACTCAGTACACACAGTGTACTATTAGACAGACATACAGTTACCGATACACATTATACACAGTTAATCTAACATTAATCTAACCTTATGATGCTAATTTGTCTTTTTTAGAGTTTCACTATATGCTTGCTGTATGGGCAAGAGTACTGCAAGCATTCGGTAAAATTGTCATTTCATGTCATTTGGGTTTGGAATATTTTTGTGGTAAAATTCATGTTTTTCTTCTATTCCTTTTACTTTCTAATTCAGCTTCTCCATCTTGTCCTTATCTAAACTATTACTATGTAACTATGTGGTGTCACCTTTCTGTGCAAGACTAATTTAGTCATGTAGTGTGAAGAATAATAATGTTGCCTAAAAGGTATGAAAGCAATGATAAAACATAAGCCATTTAAAGCTACACTACGTTACTCACAATGAACGAGAAAAATTGACCAAGGATCATTCAAAACAGCAAAGCTCTGGAGAATCACCAGTTGTAAAAACAAAGAAAAAATGTTATTATTTGTCCATCCACTCTCATAAGACGTCGTCTATCCATAAGTACACCTGTGCCTTGAACCGCATTCACACAGAAGAGCAAAGCCGAAGCACAACAACGAAATAATGGTTTTCTTGCAGTTTTACTTTTTAACTGCTAGATGGTCAAAAGTTACGTGAGAATATTTAATGACTCACACTCGTTTGTAAGTGACTTTCAATAAACTGTCTGATAAATGACTAAATGAAAATCCAAATATAAAACTAGGGCATTTCACCTCTACCAGGAGTGAGGTTAACTTAAGAACTTAAACACAAAAATGAACACATGCTGTGCCACTGTTAGCATAACTACACAGAAAAAAACTAAATCACATACCTCTCTTCTGCAACAGGTCTATAGAAATGGATTTGTCAGTATTAGCATCAGGAGATAAGCAGAATTCCTCTGGGGGGCGCTCCGTCTGAGAGAAGTAATCAGGCAGGAAGTCGCTGTAGCACTGTGGCAGTTGCCTCAATGACTGACCTATAAACAAAAACAACATCATTCAGATAAATGCAAACATATACCAAACACAGACACTGTGCAAGACAAAATAAGCTGATGCCAGACAAAATATAAAGTCATAATCACATTTAAGCGTCTACTAACTACATTTACTAACTACAAACAAAATGACCCCAGCCCCCTTTCCGGCTCACTCCCTTCAACCCTTGTTGGGTGTTAGAAATTGGTTCAGCACCATTCAGTCTGCCGAAGCTGAGTGGTTGATTGGTGGGAGGGAAATCAAACACATTGCGTCGCTTGACACGAGTTCCAGGTCTCTTGGTTTCCAAAGCACAAGAGAAAGAATGAGGGCCGTCTTTACCATGCTCCACACCCAGAGGGTTCTTACGCCTGTACTCTCTCCATTTCAGTGCCTGTGGGGAGAGGTGGTGCACTGGGGGGCGAAATGGATGAAAATGGGGACGGTGGCAAAGGATGGATGGTATACGAAAAAAGAGAAAGAGGTATTGGTGAATGGACAGTAAGATGGATGAACGTACATATAAAGTGAAAAGTAGCAAAAGGGAAAAAACAGTCAGAAGGGTAAGATAAAATTGTGGAAATGCCAAAGAGATGCAATGCAAACCATGGGCAGAAGGGGAAACAGGAGGGATAGAAAAGAGAAGTAGTTAGCAGTAGTTCAAGGATAGAAAAGCCAAGCTAAGTAAGGAAGCTACGGCTTTGTTCAGATAGGCAGCCTATATACAATTTAGAGGTGTAACGGTACACAAATATGATGGTTCGGTACGTATCTTGGTTTTGAAGTCACGGTTCGGTATGGTTTTGGTACAGCAGGAGGAAAAAAAAAACTAAACAGATTGCTTTTTTTAAATTAAACAATGGTTTACTGAACAAATTGCTCTTTAAGTGCATTCAATTATAATTCATATTTTCTTAGGGATAAAAATCTAACTCAGCTTCTGCTCTAAACTAGTGAGCCCTTTTACATTACTGTAAGGTTACAATTAACAACAGAGCCCAAATTTAAGTTCAATTACTATTTATTTTTGACTATAATAATCAACACTCAAAAAAAAAAATGTATGCAAGCATGTAAATTGCACACAATGCAGTTTTTAAATTAACAATTTCTATTTGTTGTTGAAATATAATCATATAAACAGTGGCTGTCATAACGTATTTCATAAAAGATTTATTTAAACGTACATTAAATAATTAAAACATCACTAACAGGTAGAGTAAAATATAATGTTTCGAGAAATGCTCTTCTCTGGACTTAATTTCTCTCGGGAAATAACAAGCTGTGGGCACTGATGACTTGCCTGAGGTAAATGAAATGCTACGTGACATTTTGTTTACAAGTTGTTTGAATCATGTCTTTCCACGATTGAAAAACTGATTGAGCGATTACATGAGATGTTCATTCATGTTTATTTCGCGTTAAAACTAGAAGTAATGAGGAAGGGATGATCACGCTGACTCGCGCTCCGCGCTGCCGTTTAAACTGAGACGTTTATACAACAATCTGTCTCGCCACATCAAAGAGCACCAAAACGGCATTACTGAATGATTTGTTCGAAACACATGCATACCGAACTGAAAGACTATTTTCAGTACAAATACGTGTTTTACAAACTCAAGGCAAAACCATGTTAATGTTTTCTTTTCTTTGAAAGCAGAAAAAAAGATAATTAAGTCATTAATAAGGTCAAAAACAACACAGTAGTGTCTAGAGAACTATGTCTGAATTTACTTGTTTTTGCTCCAAACCTACCATTAGGCTGTCGCTGTGTCACACATGCTGGTAAAACCTTCACTGGCTCTTCCTGTGACGCTAGCGGACTGAGCCCAGAGCTGGGAAGCGCCGGCAAATTGCCTCGGTGGAAACAGTGATTTCTAGTGGGCAATGCAGGCATCAGCGGACTCTGCTTCATCAGAGGAGGTGGAGGCGGTGTAGGAGGTAAGGGAGCGAGTTCAGGAGTCTCGGTACGTATGGCCATTCCAGGTGGGGTATGCTGGGGCAGAAGACCTGCAGAGATGGGGCAAGAGAGGGAACGTGGCGGCTTTGGACCACCTGGGGTCGGAGTGCATGTGGAGCAGGTTCCAGAAGAGGTGGGTGCACCTTGGAGGCGAACTGGGGAGTAGCTGCCCAGTGGGGATGGCCGCACTATTGTAGGTGCGTTGGAGGTGCCGTTTGGTGGCCTACGATCTTCTTCTGAGTCATCTTCACCTCCCTCAGGTGCCGCAGCCCCTCGAGTCTGCATATGGCTGATGTATCCGTCCAGAAGAGGAAGGATAGGCTTCGCCTGTGGTTTTCCAAACTGGTGTTGGAAAGTGAAAGGCTGAATGGGTAATGAGGTTGGACGTTGATCTTTGCTATAGCGAATTAAAACTGGAGAGGAGTCTGTGGAGCTAGACAGGCCACCTAGGGGGAGAAAGATAAGAGACGGAGATGAGCAAGGAGGGCTGCAGATTAAGAACAAAATTAGATAGTTAAAACATCAGAGTCTGTAGCAGAGTATCATTTAATGTAGTAATGCAGGCATTAACAATATCTAAAGATGCATGGATTGACATGATATATATAATTATCACATGAAGCAAGTTATTTAATGTAAATTTAAACCAGAAAGCCCATGACAATGACACAGCCATTTAAAACAGCTAGAATAAAACCCAGCAAGAGCAACAGCAACACCAGTCTCTTATTATGAAAGTGAAACAAAACCATACATAGAACAAAAACCATACAGCTTTGTCAAACACATATCTTAAAACACTGCTCCAAAAAATTAATGTCCAAAAGAGGTACATAAACAACCAAGATATCATGACCAAAACAGCCTGATTATGAAGCTCCTCTGTGTATACCTCTAGGTGTGTGTTGCGTGTGCTCTGACGGCACACAGTGTGTGTGTGAAACGTCACAGGGCTATTGCGCAAGCTGTGTGCTCCACATGCCTGAGTACTCATATGTCAGAGCTATTGTACACCGCAGAACCCACTCACAGCCAGCAGGGGCAGCATAGCACATAGAGAACTAACATGCAGTCCAGTAACACAAGCTAACCTCTCTGCTTTTGGCAAACCTCCAAACCTAATTATTAAAATTGATCATTTAACTCTTGCACTGCTTGTGCTACAGACATGAATGACATCTCACATAACACAGCTGGAAGAAGATCGATGTGTTATTATTACTAATCTCATAAGATTTGAGATTACCTGGCAGAGTCCTAGTGCTGGGCGATATACCGGTTCAAACGGTAATGCGGTTTGAATTATGCACATGGTACAAATTTTTTAAAAATTGTTAACTGCATACGCTTCCAACTAATGCTTGGAGAACTTTTAGAACTATTAATAACAAACAACTTTAACTGGGCAAATAAAACAAATGTAAGCAGCTGTTAAACAGAAGCCAGAGACACCGAAGACGAAAAAAGAGGAGAAAATACTATAGCAGGCAGAACTAACTCAATCTTAAATACTGAATTGGAGGTTTATATGATTGTATCTCTGAAGGGAACTGACTGTTCTCAGAAAAGTTCAGATGCTATTTTCTTTCCATCTTACCTCCATATAAAGCATATTAATGTAGTATTTAAAAGTGCAGCTGTTTTGTTTACAGCGGTAACCAAGGAAACACTGTATTCTGCTGTTCCATAAGCGCCACCTGCTGTAAGAGAGTGAATCTGAGCTCTCATTCAAGCCCGTCTGCTGTTTCATGCAGATGTTTTATGTAGCGTAATTACACAACAAATAGTCAAATCATTCTGTTTTTACTTCAAATTTTGAAATAATACAATCGAATCAAAAACTGATCAAGCTACATGTGCAGTGGTTCTGCAACTGTTTCATACATTCTGATTCACATAAATAAAGAGTCAGGGGGAAAAAATGTGATAAATCATGAAATCGTCAGAATCCTAAAAAAAATAAAAGAAAAGAAGAAAACTGATATGGATTTTTGCTTAAACTGCCCAACACTATGGCAGACAATAAAAAATTAAAATAATATTTTACCCAACAATTTCTGTTATATTTAATTTACCATCATGTTGTTTCAAAACCACATAACATTTATTGCTCCACAGAACATTAAAGGAAAAATTATGGAGATTTGTTTTTTTTTTTATTCCATGGAAGAAATTAAGCGATATGAAATGACATGATGCGTGAGTAAATGATGACTGAATTATTTTTGGGTCCAAAGCATACAGTATTGTTTTCTTTTGCCAAAATAAGGAACAACCCAGAACATACAAGAAACAGTAGCAATCACTGAGAATATTTAATAGTTACTACCCATCCAATACATAATCAAGAAGAGTTCCAAAATGCAACCAGGCAACTGGGCGCCAAGCAGCACAATAACATTATTCAAACACAAAATAAGTCAATCCATAAAATAAACCAGCTCTTACAAATAACACCGTTCAACCATCCTTTTTTTTTGAAGATTTTGGAAAAAACTTCCCCTTACCTTCTGCTTTAGTTCGAGTCTGTTTTCCCGCTCCCCCCGGTGATTCTCGCGGTGGTGTACTCCGCGGTCTATGCGGGGAGGACAAATCACAGCTTCCTTGACTATGGCATTGAGTGAGTGGCGGCAAACTGTGGCTTTGACCCTGTGGAAGGTCTTCCAGGATGGGCGAGAACTCTCCAGATGAGTGAGAGTGCATGGATGTGGCCTCCGTCCCACCCTTCTGCGATGGTGACCCTCCAGTTCTCCTCTTATTTCTTGCAATTTCCGCAAAAGAAGTGACACGTGGTGGAGGTGGCGGGCTCGGGGCTGCACTCTCACTGAGCCGAACAGGGCAGCTGAGCATGCGCTCCAAGGATCCAAGGCGAGGAGATGGAGACTTGTCCAAGTTCCGATCGTAGCTACGAGAACGAGGTCGACCGCTTCCCAAAGCACCAACTGAATTGCAGGCTGTCGTAGGTGGGGAGATGTTGATATACACCTGCCCCTCAATTACATTCTCACGGGTAGAGTCAATCTCACTTGGATCCTTTTCTTCATTCTGGCAAAAGAAAAAGAAAAGAATGTAAAGGATGTAGGAGTATAGAATGAGAGCTGGTACATAATCTGGATTACGTAATCAGATTCTGAAAATTAAATACTTGTAATTAGATTAAAATACTTTTTTAAATTATTCTTTATAGTATTTATTCTTGTAATGTATTCATAATTTATTGGTTCTCCCTTCTCATTGTTTTTCATTTTTTAAATTTTCCTTTCTAAAATGCCTACATGACATGCAGGTAAACAAAATATTTAAGTGTTTTATTTTGACAGAGGTTATTTTAAAATTTTACATTTTCATCTTTTCTTTAAACTCGCAAACCCCCTGCAGTTCACTAAACCGTTTGGGAAACCCTGACTTAATGAAATGCTTAATGCACTTTATGTTGTTATTAACAACAAATGGAATATATTTTCTTTGCATTTTAATATCAGTATGGTACAATATTATCCTATTTAAATCAATGTGATAAACAAGTTACGTAATCAAAAAGTACTCTGATTATGTTACCTAGAATGAATAATGTAGTGGATTACATTAAGTATAATTTGTGTCATGTAATTTGGAATCAGTAACAGACTACAATTTGTAAGTAATCTAAACAGCTCTGAGAATGAGTGATGGTATGCAAAATACAAGCTAAGACCACATGAAGCAAATAATATAGCACCTCTGCATCTTCCTCTTCTTCTTTCATTTGTTGGAATAGATAGTATTCTGTTGGCTGAGTGGGACTTCCTTTGCTGTGCTCATCTGAGCAGCTTGTGACCGATGATCCCGCTGGACTGGGAGAGGACTGGGAAGAAAGGTCACACGTCACAAGCTTGTAGTAATTCTGCGTTGCTACAACCAATCGAGCTTGGCTTTGAAGACACGATGTGAGCTCATTGGCAGAGGTTTCAGCAGAGGACAGCACCTCGCTTCCGAGAAGGTTGTGGTATGAGTTACAGTTGGCATCTAGTTCCATAGTGGCACCTTGAGGCTGAGATACAGAAGAAGAGTTTGCATGTTCTTGAGTGGCCAAAGGATGCTGGGGGGGTTCGATTGGGGAGGTGTGTAAATCCAGGTAGAAAGCTCCACGTCCACTGCTACATTCTGTTCCGCACATCCCTACGAGCTCAGACACAGATGAGACAGATGAACTGTTGATATTGAGCGACTGTTTGGCCGGGACAACATTGTTCATCTTGTTGTAAATGGTGCTGAAGTTAACCAGCACTCCATCGGAGCTATTGCAGGAGGAATCACTGCCGTAGCCCTGGTGACACTCAGAAAACGATTCGTGAAAAGGTTCAGGGTATGGCTGGGAAAGGCCGCAACAGGAGCAATGTGGTGCTACGAGACTGGAACACTCTGAGCTTCCTCTGCCGCCCTGCATGGACTGGTCTTCATAATCATCATCCTCACCCCATTCTTGCTCACCACAGTCCATTGAAAGGGTGGAACCACTGCTTCCGTGGCGCCGCTGGCTATCTAATCTCAGCAAGTTCAGGCCTTCCATGTGAGTAGATAAAAGGAAAGTCCCACCTATTGTGTTGTCTCTGCTCTCTGCTTCCCCACTAGGCCCATTAGTGGAATTCCACTGTTTTTCTGTAGACCCATGCAAGAGAAAAGGTTCAGCGGTAAACCCAAGGTCTTGCAGGTGGAACGGCGGCAAATCTTGATTTGCAAGTGCTGCATTTGAGATGTCATGCGAATTTCCATGCAGGTGAAAGGAGGAGTCTTCCAAATATCCATTCAGATTGTCTTCATCCTCATCGTCATCTTCATCTTCAGTGTTGAGCAGAAAGGGGTTACGCCTCGAGTTCGGCCGTTCACGTGTCTTCATCTGCAGGCCTTGAGCCTGATCTTCAGAATTGCTCGAGGTGAGAGAGGAAGTGTCGCTTGCCATACTCCCTTCTCTCCCTCCTCTTCCATGTTTCTCTCCTCCTCTCATCCCTCCATCCCCAAAAGTGTCACTAGAGCTAAGGCTGCTGCTCGACGTCTGTATGAGGCTGCTGTACACCAAAGCCTCCCGCTGAAGAATGTCTCTCTCAGGGAGGGAGGTGGTCCGGCTCAATCCCAGATTCTCTGGGCATCTGAAGGGATTACCGTTCCTTTTCAGTAGACTACCACAGCACTGTCTTGAGTTCGAAACCTGGCAGTGAACCAGCGGAATGTGGTGGACAATAAGAGTCTCCCCGGCTAGCTTAGGTGGACTGTCCATCTTCTCCTAATGTGGGTGAAGATGAAGAATATTTGGATATTTGCAGAACGTGGTTTTCCGAGGACTTTAGTTCACACGTCCAATGCCAATCCGGGGTTTTAGAAAGTGAGGAACATTTAAGAAAAGTTTAAAGAGGATCTCCTGGCAGAAGGTCAACATCTGGGAAAAAGACAGAAGACAGGATTCAGCTTTAAATTATCTTCACGTAAAACATTAAGCTAATAAATCCAGTGTTCATTAGAGGCAAGGGCTTTTTAGTTAGGTGTCTCATTGTGTAATCATATAATTTTCAACAAAGACTGTTACATAACAAAAACATGACCTATGGGGACAAATCCTGAGTACCAAAAAACAGACAAAAAGAAACCAACAAATGAATAATGAAGTTAATCCAGTTCACAGGCTCCTTAATCTCCTCAGTCTACAGCTAACAATGGATTCAGAATGTAGACAAGCTATGAATGAACTGGTACACAGGTAAATACATTATTGATATTATTTAATATTAAGGAAATACATTTAAACCAACACAAGTATTCTTAAATTTACAGAAGTCCATGAAGGAGACTAAGAGTAGATTACTAGAGCTGACTACTGATTACATATATGCTGGCCCAGTGATTAATTAACCAGTATCTTGAAGGCATGTTTTTTTATAATTTTTATATAATGGCCTTTACTGTAAAACTGATGTGATCATTTAGAGATAAACCCAGATTTCAATGGAGATGGTGAGGTCTACATAAAATTACAGTATCTCACTTCTAACAGTGATCATTTTTTATATTTTTGCAACCTTTAATTATGTGGACAAGAAATAAGACCAGAAATGACAGTGAACTTTCAGGAAATTATGAACTCCATGTCACATGCACAAGCACTGTGGCACGTATGTGCTAACCACTAGGCCACTTTGGTCAAAGTGATACTCAGTATATTTTTCCTGGTGTACCAAATGCGGACTTCACAAGAGAGAGGAAGGGAGGGTGAGCAGTGGACGTTGACCTTATTTTAGATGGGCGGAAATCTTGAAGGAGGAAATGGTTGTGGGTCAGTGACCTGTTGTTGGGGCTCGGAGTGGGCAGACAGCAAGTAATAGGACGTGCAAAGCCTGACAATGGCCTAAAACCGTCTCTGTGAAGTAGTAGAGCGCATTACTTCATCTGAAAGTCTCTGTATGTGTGTGTGTGTGTTGGTGATAGTTGTCCCATTGTAGGTCATAGTCACAAGACAAAATCAATGGGATAATCCAGAATAGTGCCTTTAAATACTAGAAGTATTAAATTCTGATTGCCTAAATAGGTTATTAGCATCTATTTTACATGTGTTTAAGGCCTGAACAATAAGGATGGCCCTAGGCCAATACTAGAGTGTTACTTGCAGACTGACAGAAGTTCTGGGCCAGTGTTATCAACACATTTTAAATTTTTTGATCATGAACATGTTTTTATGCCTAGAAAATCTTGTAGTTGTGCAAAATTGTAGTTGTGCACTAAAACCATAATCATAACATACAGTAATGAGATTATTTTTCCTGAGGTTGTTCTTGTAAGCACATTTAATATATTGCCATGACGCAGCACCTGAAAGTAGTCCCCAGCTAGGTAACTAGTTATGATATAGCCGGGGACTACTTTCAGGTGCTGCGTAATATCACTGCGTCTGCTGCACTCATGGTACAGCAGCAAAGTTCCTTGATTATTACGCCGGAACGAGAGTATAGTTCCTAGCCATATCGGCCTAGAAAATCGCAACTTTTCATTTTCCGTCGGTCTTAGTGCACGATGTAACTACAGAAGAGTCAAGTTTTACATAGGAAAATTATCGAAACTCTTTAGTCATTTTTGATGACCAAATGCTAATGGTCTAATCCGATTCAATGATCTATGCCAAGCTAAGCTAAAAGTGCTACCGCCAGACCCGGAGATTGGCTGAATGGATTCAAAAACGGTCAAACTCAACTGTTTATCTCTAGGGGAGTTGTAAAATGAGCCTATTTCCAAAAAAGTGGAGTGTTCCTTTAATTGATTATGTAAACAATATGGAAATTCTGTGCATTTTACCTTAACAGAGAGGTGCCATACAACAGCAAGAGATCCTCAGCAAACATCACCTGTCAATGAGAACCCTCACAGAACTGTCCTCCTGATGTCTGACCAGATTATGGTTCCATTATGTAACACTCATGTGTTCCTGCCAGTCTGTGTGTGTTTAAGAAAATATATTCTCTATTATTTTCTAAATGCATGTCATTTATTTTATTGTGCATGATTAATTCAAGTATATGTTTCTTTTTTTTAATCAAAATGTTATCAGCCTCAATCTTTCAATAAAATTGCATACTTTTGATTGGTAATATAAGATGGACTCCTCAATTTATTTATAACTCACATTCAACACCATCCAATCAACAACTGGTGCGTAGTACCACTCTACACTTTTTCTTTAATAATCCATTTTATTCGGATGTACATCAAAATATGAAAGAAAAGAGCTGCCGCTACTTCTGTTCCATCAAGGCTTTAAAAAGATTCACAAAGAAAAAGATCATGTGGTCCTGTAAATCTACACTGATGAAAACTTTTCCTCATAAGGATGCTTATGAGTTCAACTTTCAACTTGACATTGCTGGAGAAACACTGAAATGTATCTAAGACCTTAAATAGTTCACACAGTCTGAACTGAGGCATCTATTTCCAGTAATTCATGAGTCAGTTTAGCCTGACTTCATCTAATCAATCACACACTACTGAGACATACTGTAGGGACCAACTAGTGATAGACCGTTAGACTGACCAGGGCAGCTATTGGCTGGTATTTGGCTGAAATTATTAGCAACAGTCAAGCTACTGTAAATCACAACATCCTCATCTGTTGCTGTAGTAAAAAAAAAAATGAAAAGGGACAGAGAGGCTGGTTAAGGGAGCAGGAAATGCTCTCTCTCTCCCTCTCTCATGTCTCATTGTTGCATAACTACAGGCCATGAACGCCACTACATTCCACAGACTGGGCGGTTAGCTATAAGATCAGACAGACAGCTGCAGACAGACGGCATGCCTCTCGCACATGCACAAACACAGAGAGATTTGGGTAAAACGCATTCAAACAGGCGTTGCTTGTGTTATTTATTAAGCAACTAAGTAGTACATTTGGAACAGAATTCAGACTGGTTTTCTAGTATAATATATTAGATGACTGACTGACTGAACATAGCCTATTTGCAGAAAGTGATTTGACAAAAATATTGTAATTTAAAGACATGTAAAGATAGATGTTACTTTCAAACAGCCATTTCGGCAACTTGAAGATAACAATAGCCTGGAAATCTAAAGAAAAACGGGTCACAGTTAGAAAATGATGAGTAAACTGTCTCTGAATAGACTTCTAGAGATAAAAAAGGGTTTACTGGTTTCCATAATGTGTCTTCCCAGTGTGACTCATGTTTAAAAAAACTAAACAATGATGGCCAAGGCACTAAACACGCACACAAAATCAAACTGATACAAAACCAGATAATAAGTAATAAACCAGTGAGGGCGAAAAATTATTTTTCATGCTCGACTTTCTTACAAGTCTGTCAGGATGAAAGTAAACATCAAGCTACTGTTCAGCAAAAACATGAAAAAGCCAACACCAGACTACATACACAATAATAGCCCTTCTACAATTACCATATGACAACATTACCCAACACACCCTCAATTATTACACGCAACTATGATTTCAATCAAATAAACTACTGTTTGTTATGAAAAATTGTGTGCTAAAGAAAAATTATATAGTTTCTACAGTCAGTTTTACTATATTGCACTATCATGGTCAATTTTAACCGCTCACAATCAATAATAGGCTTTGAATTGAAATGATAACATCTCAGTCATCTCTTGAGCTGCTTTTGTTAAATGGAATCAGACTAGAAAGTTCTCTCAGAGATGGAAAGAAACAGATTTCAGTTATGTAACACAAAATAAATGTTATTTTCAGAAGTATTTCTCTATATCGAAATGATCAAATTACCACTAAGGGTCCAGAGAGTAACATTCTGCTATGGTCATAATTACACAATATGCTCCCAATATGCATTCTAACAATATTCATAGAGGAAAATAGCAGACAGTCACTGGCACGTCTGAACACTTCTGTGTACACATCCAGTAATAAAAATAGTATAATATTTATCTGAAATTCAAGTGGATTTGGTATAATATCATAACATGTGGTGGTGCATTTCTTTTTTTTATTAAAGATAAACCTTGGACTTGCTTGCACAACAAGTTAAAAGTCAGTTAACCATAAATAAAATAAACAAAAAGAAATAGGTTGCATGATTCTCTAATAATAACCACATGAAAAATTATGCTTTTGAACCATACTATAGTAAAGTACTTGAATTAATTTGTTGTGGTAATTCTATAGTTGCTGTGGTAATATAACAACTATAGTAATAATAAACAAATTACTTTACCCAATACTGTACTGTACGTTTTCTACAACTATAGGGTATATATACATACTACAATACACTACAGTTTACTGTAGTAAAAACTAAAGTATACTACAAGTATACAAAGTTTTGTCAATAATATACACAGAATAATACACTTTACTATAGTATGGTTCAAAAACACTATAGTATTTACTAGTATTTTACCATGTGGGGTAATGAGACCTAATAAAGCTTAATAAAAATGTATTTTAATCTATTCTTCGAAACTACATTGACTTACATAGCATTTTCATTTAAAAATCATACTAGGGGACAGAAAAGTTAACCATATTGAAGAATCTCTCTTTAAATGACGTACAGTACATTAAGAGGCCTTTTTTTCTGTTAATTTTCTCCTCCAATAATGTTTAGCGTTCATATTATCATGATGTTTATGTTGTGAATGTGATCGATGCGCAAACACAGGCCTATAAGAGCAGCACTCCCTGCATATGTGGGCCTATTTACTGATTTTATCACGTGTGTATTCTTTTATATTTAACATGCAATGCGCCATCGCAATAAAAGCAAGGCGAAGCATCAATAAATAATGCCAAATCAGCATCAAAACAGAAAACCTAACGTTACAGCCTGTCCATGACCGCTTGTTTTCTTAACACGATTATGGGCCATGCTTTCTGGATGCTGTAATTATTCTAAAGGCGGAGTAAAAAGGATATGTAATGTTAACAGCGACGATGCGGGCGTGTTACATTATAACGGTGAACGCGCACACGTCTACAGCGTCTATATTCCAGCATTTTAAAATAACAATACTTGGTTCATTCTTAACAATGAAGAAAATCACAGTTCAATCTGAATCAGCAGCGGTGATGTAATATTTGCCAGCGGGCAGTTCTGTTCGCTTCCTGCACACAGTGTTTCCCAAAAATTCCCATTAAATTCTAAAGGCAAAGCCATATTTATACTCACGTTGATGATAAATGTCATCTCCTTGGTTCCTAGATGTCACGATGTCAAATCACGCTGAAAGATCGCCAAGTTTGGGTTGGTTTTGTGTTGGAGGTATTGAGTGCAACAGAGGCGCAGGGCTGGAGCGAGCGGCGCTACGTCAGAATGAAGCGAACCCTCCCCTGGCTGTGCGTCCTCTTACAAAGCTGACTTCTGGGCATCTTTACTCTGATACACGGTCTCAAATCACGTCTTTTTGGTCCAGATGAGCGGTTTTGCATACTGTGGTTTGACAGCGTAAGGGTGGGTGGGGTGTTAGACTGCTGGTCCCCTGTAGGCTGCTCTTTGTTCTTCTGCCTGCTCTCTAGCATTACTAGAGATGCATTTCTCATTGTTTAGTCGAAGAATGCCTGCCTTTACTCGAAGACTGAGAGTTAAATAGCTGGCGTGTCTCATGAATGGTCTAAGGGCCCATCTGTCTGGGGGGCCACCTAATTTTAGCTGGATAGATAGGGAAAACAGGGATTACAGTTGTTTTGGGGCATGCAGTTTCAATGTCATTGCAAATGGCTTTTGCTTGTTAAATTGACAAATGTTGCTAGATTGTTTTAAGTGATCCAAATCAGTAACCACAGATGTATATATGTTAGTGCTGTCAAATGATTAATCGCATCCAAAATAAGTATGTGTGTGTACTGTGTGTATATATATATATATGTACATATAAATACACACCCATGCATGTATATATTGAAGAAAAATGTGTTATGTTTATATTAAATATATTTATATATAATATAAATATGAATATAAATATATACATGTAATTACATGTAAATATTTTTCAAAATATATATTGTATGCGTGTATTTATATATACATAAATATACACAGTACACACAGATATATTATGTAAATAAGAACTTTTATTTTGGATGCGATTAATCATTTCACAGCACTAATATATATAATATATATATATATATATATATAAAATCCAATTTCTTTTGATATTTTGTAATCTAATGTCATTTTTATGTTGTTAAGTGTTGACTGAAGTATTCAAAATCTTTTTGGGGTCTGTCCTCCCCTCATCCACTTCATTAGATCACAAGAAGTAGCCAGAATATTCTTTAGAGTTGTATGTTTGGAACACCATTAGGGTGAATAATTAATGGCTGAATTTTCATTTCAGGGTGAACTTACAGCCATGTGTAACTGACAAGACTTGAACAAACTTACAGTTTTATACAATATAAAAAGTGTAAAAAAGTATTTTATTTGTAAAAAAAAAATAAAAAATACAGGATTTGCATAGTACAACTAGGGTATGAATAGGATGTATATTAGCATACCAAGTAATGCTGAATTAAAATGTTTTTTACTGTGCTGAAAATACACTTGTACGTTCCCAAACCATAAGAACTCCTTAAGCTAACATTGATCTGTAAGTCAGAGTCATGTGGAAGGCACTCTATGAGTAGTATTTAATACTATGAATGTCTCCAAATTGGTCTCCTTATTTCTTTTTAGCTCTAAACATAGACATAATGATGTCATGACATGAAAAATGGATGTTTCCTTGATCTTTTCAAATATGTGACTTATAATATATAAAATACTGAAACATTTGGAAGTCAAAACCCCTGTCCTAGTCCAAAGAAAAGCATGTATAGAAACAGCTGCAAAAAATGTGTGTTGTTAAAGTGAGGAATATATTAACACAAACCCCCACAATTACAACAATAATGTCTATTCAGCAACTGGGAATGCCTAGTCATAATGAGAAGGAAGTGGGATGGATACTATTATAAATATGATTATTTGAGCTGGTAACAAGTTGGTAAAGATAAGTGTAAGATATGGGCTTTTTCTGGCTGTCGGTTACTGTGGCATATGTGACGATGTGATGAGTTGACTGCCAATGCATCCCAAAATTAGTAAAGCGGCTAACTTTATTTTTTAATAAGGTCCTTGATCGTGTCACTCCAATCTTAACTATTTGAGGGCCATTACAGCTCAGTTAAGGCCTATTCATATCAATGATGATAACTATAATTAATTTTAAAAATCATTTTAAATTTAACAGAATAGCACACACCATAACAATAATGAAACAGAGGAACAATAATGTTAGAATCACTTGCAAAACTTTTTTTCCCCAGCTGACAGGAAAAAAATAAAAAATAAAATTGACAGACAATCAGAATCCATCCAGCTTTGAAGAGTTTGAGCATACAAAGCAGCAGATAACAGCATACACTTATAATAAACAATGTTATCACGCACCGGTGTGGATGCTAACATAATTATCATTATAGTTAACTTTCTTGGTCTGAACAGGCCTTTATTCATTTCACGTGCTAAGAAAGCTCTTATATGAGCTCTTAAAGGCACAGTAGCAAAAAGGCCTGTTCATAGGGATGGTTCACCCAAAAAAAGAAAATTCTGTCATTAATTACTCAACCTCATGTCGTTCCAAACCCGTTCAGCTTCAGAACACAAATGATGATATTTTTGATGAAAGTTGAACCACACATAGTTGAATCACGGATGTCACATGGACTATTATAACAATGTCCTTACTACTGTACGTTTCTGGGTCTGGGAATATTTCAGTTGCATTGCTCTCAATGAAGGGTCAGAAAGCTCTCGGATTTCATCAAAAATATCTTAATTTGGGTTCCAAAGATGAACGAAGGTCTTATGGGTTTGGAACGACATCAATTCATGACAGAATTTTCATTTTTGGTGAACCATCCCTTTAATTCTAAAGGCCAGAAAGAGGGAGGAAAAATAAAACTCAGAAGAAAAAAAAAATGAAGTATAGGAAATATGCTATGACCCGCTTGAGTTTTGAAATGACTGTAAAATGTTGGGTGTGGTTTATACTGAACTCAAGGTTCATGTCAAAAGGAGTTAGTCAACATAGTACCTGGAAGAGGAAAATAACAGGAAACTGTTTTGAATTAGATTACTCATCACTGCCTCTATGATATCGTGTACATGCCGTTGTTTTTTGCTCTCTTGCAGTCAAGTTTGTCCGTCGCTCCCATTGTAGTGATGACAGTAGAAAGGACAAGTATAATACTCTCTGTCCTTCAGCATGATGGATACTTCAATTTGTTCTTGCTGTAAACCACACTTGCATTTTGAGTGACAAATGTGTCAATGCACACTCCCCAACAAGATTTTGTACATTTCGGAATCAAGTCTTTTGCTCTTAGTGTGCGTCTATAGTATTCTGCTATATATGCATAACACAGCAGCTGTGAAAAGGTCCCCAAGAGTTCAAACCCTGTAAACAGCATTTAAGGTTTTGGTTCTAGCTCTGGTTGAAAAGCTGCACCCTCAAAAGGAAGAGTCTTTAACCGCACGGAACATCTGCAGTGACGTTGGTTCTACTTTCTGTTTGGGGTTCTGTTCTCGCCCGACCGGGCTGTAGCCCGCAGACCGACCTGTGGGCTTGAACCCAGGAGAACGTCCTGTGGGAATAAAGCCCATGGAGCGAGCAGGTGCATGTCGCCGCAGAAATCTGCCAGAGGTCACGAGGTCACCGTAACCATGGGCGTGCGAGAAGGCGTAACCGGACCGCCGCGTGCTCCTTCGGGTGAGCCTGGTGCGGCGCGGACGAGGAGCAGGCTCCTTCATCTGACGCACCTTATACCTCACCTGTATTTAACAATCAAAACACAAATGCTCATTTCTACACCCATCTATCCATCAATTTCAGCAAACACTTGAGATACTGTCTTTCTCTTTACTCTATTATTCATTATACTACTATCATTTTGATACTACTATATTACACACAATTACAATAAGATATTTTAATGTGCATACAGTACTTCATCTCATTTTGTCTTCCCGTTTATCTCTCATTCAGCCACTCACAATGACTACATTTGCATGCACATAAAAACTCCAATATCATTTGGCAACGTTAGTATTGAGTCATGTTAACACTGCAATCCAATTGCCTGAGTCTGTGTGTTTGGTAAAAAAAAAAATTTTAATAAAAAAAATTTAAAACGAGAGAAATCACTGCATTCTGTTTAAACGCACTACTCTGAATTCAGAATGCAGTTCTGTGTTTTGCATCTGCAGAACAAAATGAAAAAAAAAATCAATACAATTTCAATGCATTTCTAGAGTGACAATGAGACTGGTGGTGTCAGGCATTTTAGAAGGTGAATATTGTTAGTCCTAATTAAATTATCATAGGAAAGGTTATAAAACTGAGCATATTGTATTACAGGAATATTCTGATACCTGAGCGTTCTGAATACGGCTGCAATCTGAATATAGACCTTAAACAGAATTTGATATGCATGTAAACATAGTCAATTACTGCATATGCAGATTATGCCAATGTGTAATTTGATTGATAAATGACCTTAAATGCAATTGATATAATAATGGTTAATGAAATAATGATGTAATTTACTGTTATTCGGCAAGTAAAGGGAACTGTGAATTAAACTGTATTTGAGGAATAGTAAAGCGAGGTTAAGTAACTCCATACCTCGTCATTGATGGTAGGAGAGATCTGGCTGTAGAAGAACCGGTAAGCAGCCACAGGCAGCACACACAGTATAGCTGTCAATGCAACAGTCAGCCACACGTTGGGCTGGTTAAGACAATTTCGGGCAGTTCCTGTAAGACACAACACACACACTGTACACACTCTACACTACACACTATTTCTTGGAAATTAGCATGAAAAAAAGTATGTGATATATCAGACACATTATAACTTATGAAATGCAACATGCAAGCCCTGCTTACCTATGAATGCAAAAGAAGATGGATGTAACCGGAAAAGTCCATCAGTGAACATGGTGAAGGTCAATATGAAGAACATTCCCAAACTTCCCCAAACGAAGAGATGGTTAACAACAGTCCAGTATGAGAGGTCAAGCCCCAACTGTATGGAACATAGAGCAGAAATTAGGGGGCAAAAAACTTCCACTCAAATGAATCGCACACACAACTGCAAATGTTTAACTGACCTGTACACACACAGTGACTGTGAGGCAGGTTTGAGTAATCAGTGCGAATGACTGATAGTCTGCACCATCTTTGCCGTCGTCTCTCGCCGTGTCATATGTGGCAGCGTAAGGCACAAAGAACAGTACTAGAGAGCTGTAACAGCTGTGAAGTGCACACATCATGAAAGCACGTTTACTGAAGTACTGACTCAACTGCCCTGGCACATACAGCTGAGGGTACTCCAGACTCCAGCCAGCATTCACATCCTGGAGAAACATGGAAAAACAATATTAAGTCATGTTTCATTTCAACAAACCAGTTCATTTCTAGCCATTAGGTGTTATTCATATTTGTTAACACACAAGAGCATGGTGAATTGACACTGTTTAATGTTTCTTGAAGGTTAATATATTAGCCTTTCACAGCTGTCTGATTTCAGAATAATCAGAATATCATTTGTTTGGACAGATATGAATTCATTTTAATTTCATGTAACACACGCACACACAACCTACCTGGTCAAACAGACTCATTCCCAGAACAGGCAGGGCGGTGTATACCAAGTTATACAAAGTGATGAAGCCTTCATCATACACCGTCTAGAAAGACATGCAAGAACCACAAATGCTTTTTGTATGTACAAATAATTAAGTAAAGTCTTAAAAGCAAGAAACAAAGAACAGTTTTCAGTTCTGCTGCACTTGTCTCACCTGAGCGGAAAAGCCGCAAAAAAATGCGTACCAGAAGTGCACAAAGGTAAAGGTGAAGTTCTTATAGAAGAAGTAGCGCAGGAACTTGCACATGCGCAGGTATGACCAGCGGCCGTGTACCAGCAGGAGGCGTTGCAGGAAACGGAACTGAGCGAAAGAAAAGTCACTAGACAGCACTGCCTGCATCCCCTCCTGACCGCTGATACCCACACCAATATGAGCCGCTGCAGGAGAAGACAGACAATCATATCAATACAAAAATAAATAAAATAAAAATAAAGCTTGAATAATGTATCACATAGAACAAATATTAAAAGCACAAGTATTAGCACAGCAAAAGAATCAAAAACAATGAAGTCACTTTTGGGAGTACACCAGCTTACGCTGTAGATGGTCTCAGTGCTACAATGTTGTTATAGTTAACTAAAACTAAACTATTAATTTTTTTTTTTTTTTTTTTTTTATAAAAGCTAAAATAAAATACAAATATTACATAAAAACTTGAATGAAAATTAGATATGCTGAAATAAATTGAATTTGAATGACTAAAAACTAAACTAAAACTGAAATAAAAAAATCAAAGCTATATGGAAATATGAAAATGAATTGAAAAAATAAACTTAAAACTAAAATGTAAATTAACACTGAAAATATAAAAATAAAAGCTAAATCAAAATATTAATACTTTAATTAAATACTAGAATATTATACATATAATACTAAAATAACACTGCATTGCTATGAACAAGGACTAAAAGCAACTAAAAACCCAAATTGTGATTTAATATCTGCAGGAAAATTTTTTTACATTGTCTAAAATGTCATTTTATATAATAAAACAACAAAGAAATTCTTAAGAATGTTTATTTTATTATGCATCTGTACTGTTGTCAAGCTGAATTCACCTTTAATCATGCTGACATCATTAGCTCCATCTCCTATGGCTAGAGTGACCGCTTTCTTATATTTCTTGACCAGCTCCACCACCTGAGCTTTCTGCAGAGGAGTCACCCGACAGCAGATGACCGTCTTGCACATGCAAGCCGTCCGTAAAAACTCCAGCTCCATGTTGCTCTCCAGAGCGAATGCCTGAACACAAAGATCCCATCAGGAAATAAGATGCTTTTACTCTCTGCAGCCACACATTCGGACATCAGGCAGAAGAAAGTACAGAGGAGAGAAAGAGACTTTCTCACCAGGCTGTGTCCATTTATCACCAGTCCGTAGTCTCCATTTACGTTTTCATCCTGAACCACTTTAGGAGTCTCACCCAGGATAACCTCAGGAATAAGGAATTTGTCTTGTTCAGTATCAGGAAACATTTTTAGACGGGCATCCCTTTGCAAAAAAGAGAGCATTTAAATATAAACACAACAGAAATTCGCAAGCAAAATTTTGGATATGAAATTTAATTGACACCATTAAAATCTCCCTATAAAACACCCATTTTGCGGACGCCCACCCAATTTAGGAATTTTGACTTCGCCCATGTGTTTTACTACTCAATGTATGAAACATATGTCATCTTCATGAGATATATTACCTCAGCTCCTGTCTGACCTCCTCGGGTGAGTTAGCTGCAACAATAAACACGTCGTTCATCTCCTCCCTCAGCAGGTTACATGAGTAGCCAATGTTCTCAGCGGTCTCTGTTAGAGAGACAGACAGACAGAAACAAGAACGTTTTCAGACGGCGACTTGGTAATTTATCATTAAAAGAACTTAATTAACAATCCTGCCAACCATGAACACACACACAAATGGTGGGTAATCAGTACATTATATAACGATTACAAATGACACAAGCACTGACCTCATTATGTTACATAACTGAATCATTGCAGTTTCATAAAATAAAATACAAAAATAATCTTTGGGAAGAGATTGTGTTGTTTAATGCGTTTTTTCCTCTCTTCATCGCATGAGATGCACAGCACAGAAAATGAGCAATGCAAACACATCAGGTTGACTTAAACTAGTCAGTATTGGGGATGTGAAGTGTGTCTCAAATTGCATAAAGAAATTTTAGAATTAAATAATGAAGCACCTTGCTTGTCACCAGTGAGCACCCAGATTTTGATTTGGGCTTTGGCCAGCTGCTCAATGGTCTGAGCGACTCCATCCTGAAGTTTGTCCTCTATTGCAGTGGCTCCGATTAACTACACAAAAAAGACAGCACACAAACACTTTAGCACCATATTCTACAAAAAAAGCTAACATTTTGGGTAAATTAAACAGAACAGCCAACATAAAGACTATAACCTCTACTTATGCTTTTGTGTGGGTGTGTGTTTTATTCATACCATCATGTCTTTCTCTATCTCCTCATATAGTTTCTCCAGTTTCTCCTCCCGGTCCTCCAGCTCCACACTGGACTCATGGTGGCGCTGTTTCCACTCTGAAAAATAGTCCTCATCCAAATCCTTATATGCTAGAACAAGAGTTCTCAACCCCTCACCAGCAAACTCCTACAGAGGCAGAGAAAAATAGATATTGAAAGAATGCACAATCGAATATATATTTAACGGGTAAGATTTAAAGGCACTCCTATTGTGGGGAAATCTGTAGAGTTTTCTATGGAGATGACCTGCTTATGATGATTTGAGTTTAAAATGAATTAGTTCACTGCCTATGTAGACAGAAAACTGAAAGGCAGCTCACAAGGTTTTGGAACAGAGCTATATTGTCTAAAGTGTGTGAGATATATGTGAAGCACTGAGAGAGATGAACAAATATCCTCTTTGTATTCTCACTAGAGCCATCTGGTGTTGACTCACATTGAGGTGCTCAGTGGTGACCTTCATCAGTTCGCTGCAGGAAGGATGTAGTCTCTCGTATATGATGGTGTCTGCTCCTTTACAGTACAAGGAGAGTTTGCCCTCTGGATTACGAACTGAAAGAAAAACCACAAATTTAACACACATAAAATACACACTATATGAGAAGAGCCATGGAGCCTTCTTAAAGCAATATGTTACCCTAAAAAGACATTTTGCTGTAAATTTACTCACCACCAGGCCATCCGTTTGTTTCTTAATCTGAACAGATTTGAAGAAATTTAGCTTTACAGTGCTTGCTCACCAGTGGATCCTCTGCAGTGAATGGGTGCCGTCAGAATCAAATCTAAACGGCTGATAAAAATGTCACTATAATCCACAAGTAATCCACATGACTCAAATAACACGAAAAGATGCATATTTGTAAAAACCAAATCTTTCATTAAGAATTTTGAACTTTAAACCATTACTTCTGGTCAAATAAATATTATATAGTTTATAATCTATATAATAACAATTCCTCTAGTGAAAAAGTCAATCCCGGTTGTCTTTTCACATCAAAACCCACTTTAGCTTGATCTGTGCATATTTCTCTCCTGATTCAGACGAGATGACTTTTTCACTGAAGAAACCAATATTATGGATAGAGGACACTTATTTTAGCCCGAAGCAATTAAAGTTAAAATGTCTTAATGATGGATTTGTTTATTACAAACACACAACTTTTCACTTCATAAGACAATAATTAATGGACAGGAGTCACATCGGATTATTGTGTTTTTATCAGCTGTTTGGGCTCTCATTCTGACGGCACCCATTCACTGCAAAGAACCCATTGGTGAGCAAGTGATGCAATGCTAAATTTCTCCAAATCTGTTCTAATGAAGAAACAAACTCTAAATCTTGGATAGCCTGACGGCGAGTACATTTTCAGAAAATTTTCATTTTAGGTAAAAACTGTTTGTTAAAGCAAGAGTGAGCATACCAATTACAGACATCCTTTTCCGCACATTGTTAAAGTCCAGAATGGCTAGAAGCTCATAGCTCCTCTGAATGCCCATCTCCTCTATTGTCACTGTCTCAGGGCTGCGTGAGCGGAACACAAAGCCGAAATTACGCGCCGCTGTGACCAGAGAGCCTTCATCGGGAGACTGGGCCTGATACACTAGAACACCTACAGAGTAAATTAAGAGTAAATAAATAAAACAATAAAAAAAAAACACAACGCATGTTTTAAGGTACACATACAGTAAAAAGGTAAGGCACACTATACACAACCACTCACCCTCCTTTTTCTCTTCTGCCATGACAGTGTGACAGAGAGCAAGTAATCTGAAGAAAGCATGAACGTCTGGAAGCTCCAGCTTTATAGCCTCTACCAGACTATGATCATAAAAGAAGAACTTTGGGTCCGCAAGACGGTTAAAGGAGAAATCCACTGGTGTCATTTCCTATTACCAAACGCAAACTCATTAACCCAGCAGACTCATTAAAATCACTTGAGATTGTTTGAGACTTTGTTTCTCACCTCTGTGATCTCCAGCCTCTGTCCACTATAGTGGTCAATAACATCTCCTGTAGAGCAGAGAAAACACACTTTTAAGTTCAAACAGTATCTGGCTGTTTGATCGCCGCAGGGGAGTTTCAGGTCTTGGCAATCTTTTGAAATAATATAGGCCTATAAATATAACAAACTACTGATGCATGTGGGATTGGTCCTGACCATAAGATTTCCCATTAATGGAGCATTTGTTGAAGGTCATGATGTTCTGGGTGAGCGTGCCGGTTTTGTCTGAGAAGATGTATTTGATCTGACCGAGCTCTTCGTTGAGCGTTGTGGTTCGAGCCTCAGCTGGCGTGTTAGTTCGTGCATGATACATGTTCCTGTCCCAGTTGATGTAGTAACTGTTGCCCAACCGAATTACTTCCATACTGCAATATAAAAATGACATTCTTTTCTTAAATTAGTGCAAGATTTTTTGCATCATCAGCATTGAAAAACGACATTTGGCAGCATTACAGCCAATTGTAGACAGTTTGGATTCATGTTACTTTTCACAGAAAACAAACATATATACAGTACATGAACGCACCCTACCTGACATATAATGAGATGGGCACCACAGTGTTGAGGATTATAATGTAAGACCAGAAAGTGAGGAACGCTGAAAATGCAGTGTTCTCTTCCCGTGGAAGAAAGGCGTTGAACTTTGACCCTGCATGGTTTTCCCAAATCCCATTCCCCACAGCCAGAATAATACACATCAGAGCCAGAAGCCCAAAAATCTACAAAGAGATCAAATATGTTAACATAGAGCTACCAACCATCTGCTTACATACCAACCAATGACATTAAATATCATATGAGCAAATATAGTCTTCTATTAATATATTCACGTTTCTGTTAAAAAAACAGAAAAAACATTAAAAAATTTAAATTTAAAAAATTATAAGAGTGAAAGTGTTTAGTCACTTTTGTTTAATGCATCCTTGCTAAATAAAAATTATTAGTAGGCCTATATATACATGTACATACATATGCTGTATAAAGGTGGAGCTTATCTTGAAGTAAAAGAACTATAGATTAGACATTTAACTTACAAAGAGCACCAGTACATTCATGAGTCGATCGATACTTGTCCTCTTAAAGGTGCTTTTCCCACAGTTCTGCATCAGCTTAGTCTCTGGGCCTGAAGACATAACATATACATGAACTACGATACTTTTCCTTCAAGACAACATTCATAAATTCAATCATAAATCCAGAATATTATTTATTTAAAAGTCAGTATTTGTCAAGTCTGTTTAGCCTATGGGCTGGCAAACCATTTTACACCCTCAAAAGCATAAAACACACACATTCTCTGTAGTAATAAAGAGGAATTAAACTGGGACACCAGACCGCTCCAGAGCACACACCACTCATCTGCCTGAATTTATTACCTGCAAACAACACCAGGCCAAAACACCAGTCTGTGTTTCTGAGCGTGCAGCCCCTCAGCAGGACTCGCTCGTTGTCCAGAGAGTATTTCTGTGTGCCGAATGTCAGCGTGCCTGTAAAGCGATCCAGACGGTTGTTAGGAGGCTCACAACACACCTCTCCTGAAGAAAGCACAGAGTAGACCAGAGGAAAATGTTATTGCTCAGAAGTTGAAAAGACTTAGAAGTTGAGAAGATTTGGGAGTTCTCAGTTACATTTAATTTCCATTAACTTTTTTGTGTGTGTGAATTGCATAGCTCAGATAATGTAGTTTTGGAAAAAAACATACATTTGCACTTATTTGAGCAAACTTTAATATATTCTGACCACAAAATGAGACTATTGTTCTCTTTTGAAACTCTAAAGGAGACATGTAAGCTGGGGTTTTGCTCAGGAGAAAAATTAGAGTTTTATCTGAGATTACTATCAGAGAACACAGCAAACAAACATTTATAAAAATAGGAAGATGCACTATTTTCCACATTTGTAAAAGCCCAACAAGAGGGGAACAAAAGCCTTGGAAAGGGTAGTGTGTTGCTGACTCAAGTACCCTCCCTAAATGATTAACTAGTAAAGACTTAAGAGATTAATATCTGTATGAAGGAGAGATGCTGGAAGAATCATGAAGTGAAGTGACATACTGCCAAGTATGGTGACCCATACTCGGAATTCGTGCTCTGCATTTAACCCATCCAAGTGCACACACACAGCAGTGAACACACACACACACCGTGAACACACACCCGGAGCAGTGGGCAGCCATGCTGCAGCGCCCGGGGAGCAGTTGGGGGTTCAGTACCTTGCTCAAGGGCACCTCAGTCGTGGTATTGAGGGTGGAGAGAGCACTGGACATTCACTCCCCCCATCTACAATCCCTGCCGGCCCGAGACTCGAACCCGCAACCTTTGGATTACGAGTCCGACTCTCTAACCATTAGGCCACGACTTCCCCGATGAATCATCAGGTAGAGTCAGTAATTAATTGTTTGTATGTCCTCCCTCACAGCTGTGACTGGTTTGATTTTGGACACGTCCCTCCCCCTTTGGCTCTCTATGAATGGAGTATGCACATAGAGTAACCCAGGCAAACGACAAAATCTCACAAAGCTCTGATGTGTGTTCATGATCAATTGTATAGGATACGATTTCAATTTTATTCTTTAAAATAAGGCACCTTCACACAATCAAGTTAAGGCTGGTCTGTGCCTTCTCAAAATTCAGTGGAAAGATGCAAAGCTGCAAATGCCAGACTAAACTATGCCTTCTCTGACTCTCCTAGTATCAACATATACAGTTGTAATTGCTGTGTAATTGCATTTATGCATCTCTGAGCAGCATTACATAGTCTGTTTATGCTTCATCTTGTAGCTAACATCTACTGTTTGGTTACCAGCATTCTGTAATCTTCTTTTGGGCTCAGCAGAAACTCTTGTAAGTTTAGAATAACTTGAAGGTAAATGATGACAGAATTTTCATTTTTGGTGAACTATCCCTTTAACTAGAGCAAGGAATTCTCTTTCTCTCTTTCTCCTCACCATTGAATGCAGCCAAAGACTCTAAATTGTCTCCCATGTCTCCCGTTACAGTCAGAGCCTGTTTAACCTTCAGGTTGGTTTCTCTGTGTGACAAAAAGCGACAAAGAAAACAAACATGAAATCAGGCATTCAGTATTCCAACTTAAATAAAAAAATATTCATATGAGATATTTCAGCTTCATTAAAACAACACAAAAGTATTTCATATAGCTGCAAAAAAAACAATGCCTATTTTCTGTTTCTTGCACTCACCCATCCAGCTCCGCAGTTTCAATGTACACTAAGTTGAGAGGTTCGCTGCTGGACAACAGGAGTAAATCTGCCTGTGAGGAGGATACAGAGAGTCAAGGTGATGTTAATTCAACATCAATTTACATCTGATCCTAAATTTTAAGTAAAGATATACAGTTTAAGGTTACATTACATTTAATGCAATCTAAATCTGTAAAATGTATTACTGTGACAAACTGGTTGTTCTCCAACTTTATGATGTCTCCCACTTGCACAGTCATCCATTTCTCGCTTATCAGTCTATTTTGAAAGAAAGAACAAATTATGTAAACCACATCATTCTGATTACAAGTTGCTGCAACAGTCAGGGTGTGTGGGTCATGTGTTTCTATTTAACTCAACATAAATTATTATTGCTGAGCCTGATACTGACACATTTTAAATATGATGAGGGACCACCAGGAAAATAGAAATCTGAGGCATCATTCAAGCAGCCATTCATTGTGTGTGAGAGATCTAGAACAACAGGTCAGAACAACAGGAAGAACTGTTTGATGTGTCTACAGATGCATCCTGCTGTGGTTGATGTTTGTTTTGTGGTTAGTTAAAAATTCGGTCACACTTTATATTAGGTGGCCTTAAATACTATGTACTTGCATCAAAGTACAATGTACTTATTGTTGTCATATTTGCATTGCAAAACACTTTTGCTGCTACTGAGGTGGGATACGGGTAACGTTAGGGACAGGTTTGGTGGTATGGGTAGGTTTAAGGGTGAGTTAAGGTGTGAGGGATGGGTCAACAGTGTAATTATAAATGTAATTACAGAAATTAATTACAAATTACATATAGGTATATTTAAAAATATAAGTACAATGTAAAAACATGTATGTACACAAATGCATTGCACCGAATGATTCATTTAAATGTAAGTACACAGTAGTTAAGGCCACTTAATAGAAAGTGGGACCAAAAATTCAAGGTTACCACTATGAGGAGAAGAACACTTACTAAATCCCAACTTTCAGTTAAATGGGCCAAAGTTTTGGGCTCTAGAAAGTGCATGCACATTAGCTGAACAAATTATGGAAAAAATGCACCTGGGTTGAGTTACAGTATATGCAAAATTTATGAAACCATTTATAGCATTAGTGATATGATAAACGTTACTGAAACACTCAGGTCATGACCATATACCAAAACTAAAGTTGTATAAACAATATTATAAAAACCCGTCTTGACAGCAAATTATTGAACCTACAATAGCTCTGACTGCATTTGGTGTCATGTGAAATTCATTTGATAAAGGTATGCAGGTGTGACAAACTAAATTTGACAGCCACTCACTTTCCATTTATGAGCACATTCACTTTCCGGTTATTCACCTTCCTGTCACTTCTGTGGCGATTCTGTCAGAGAGAAAAAGAAAAAAATAAGATTAGAGTTCATGTAGGAAAAATTCATGTAGGAAATTAAATGACAGCAAAAAGAAAAATGTAACAGAAGCTCTCATGGGATAAATGAATTTCTGAAGACAGAAGAGAAGTCTCTGTCTTCAAATGCCAAGACCTTCTGCATCCAGAAAGCAGCTCATCCCAGTTTTTGAAGGCTAGAGAAAGAGGAGAGGAGGGGCGAGAAGTGCGATTCCCTAATTTCCCTCCACTCCCCTCAGCAGGAACATAAGTACTATTGTATTCCTGCTGAGGGTGAGGTGGCTCCTGTTAACTGTATCAAATTTTCCAGTCCACCGCTGACAAATTTTAGATCCGTAACCTTTCGCTTTACGATTTTCTGCTGCTCAGAGGAAAGTTTGCTTGATGACGTCTGTGTGCAAAAGTAAAGGGCATTTAAATCAGACGTGTACTGAGTATTATAGTAAAAGCTGCCAGTATCATTAACTAAATGTCAGTTTATTTCCATAAGATTCACAACCAGAGCATGGGAAACCCAGTTAGCTCTCTATTTGGGATCTGGCAGAACGTCTGGAGGTCCTCTGGATCACATTGGGACAAAAGAAATGATTGGTGGGGCAAAGCTATCCAGTACTACATGATATAAAATAATCAACACAATGTTGCAAACCTGTGTGACGTCCTTTCTACTGCGGAATACTGTTTTCTAATGTTGTTAGCTAAACGGTTTTGGTTCCCATTAACTTCTATAGCTTGGACAAACAATGCAATGGAAGTCAGTGGGATCAAAACTGCTTTGTTATGAATAATCAACATTCAAAATATCTTCTTTTGTATTTAGCAGAGGAAAGTCATAGATGTTTGGAACAACATGTGGGTGAGGAAATGTTGACAGAATTGTCTTTTTTGGGTGGACTACTATCCCTTTAAAAGGAATAATTTGGCACAGTCGGATCTTGCCGTTTCCTCTGAGGAGGGGAAAAAGAAAGAAATATGTACAATGAACAGTTTGTTGTATACAGTCACATGTGTGTACTTACGATATCATCAATGGCATCTTTGGCTGCAGTCACTGATAATACTAAGACTAGCGGGACGACGGTGGTGAACCAGGACAGAGAAGAAATAGCAGGAATAACCTACGAAACAAAACATGTTAATGTGCTTTGAATGTGGGAATTCAAATATATGCATATATGTAGTTACTGTATTGTGAACCAGAGAGACGTTGCACATATATAACTGTGAGAAGTCGTAAATGACTGCGTGATTTGAGCTTAAGAAAATATTGTCCGTTATTGATCATGTAATTTTAAACTGTTACAGTCTCTCCATTGATTTACTACTGTATATGGTCGCTTTACTTGCATGAAAGAAAATAGCTGCCCATGATGAATAACAAAAATGGCTGATGTTAGCTGATTTGCCACAAAGTCAATGCTAGTAAAGAGCGAGTAAATGAAGTTACAGGGTCATGAGACGGTCATTATTGTGCAAGTATTTAGTCATTTAGAACGTGTTGGGCGTAGGCTTGATACGGGAAGTCAGGGTCACGTTACAAACCCATTCTTCACAATATGCATGAATGTGTCAAATTGAGGAAACATCCTGAGAGAATTTCACTTCCTTTGAATTGGACAGAGTTTGTATTCAAATCCCTATTCATCCATTTATTTATTTTGAAAACATATTATGAATATATCACTCTTGCAACCCTGTTTCCAGTGCTTCACTCAGTAAACTTGGATTTTACGCACCTGTAGGATGAGCAGGAAGAGGAAGTAGGCATTAGCGATCCTCTGGAACTGCTCAAACAAGTTAAGAGGCAGAAAAGTGAAGGGGTTGTATTTGGAGGTCTTGATGGAATTGGTCTTCAGGGAGAAAAGATAGAAATGTGTTCAATAGTGTTGTTCAGATATCGTGCTACATGTGGTGGTGTGGTTTGTCTAAAGCTCACACATGCTGGGAATCATATTTCCAAATATGAGTAATACGATGACAAATAACAAGTGTTTATTTTTTTTAACAGAAAGGCATCTAAAAATAAGTGCAATCTGTTAAGAGGAAACTGTTTGGTGGATATAATGTCATGATGACACCTATGTCATCAGACAAAACATAAATGTTTATTTTTATAGGTTTGAATTAGTTTTTCAGATTTTCAGATTTTATACTCACGGCATATTTGAATGATGAGTTATATTCTCTGTCATTTGCTCTGATTTTCCTCTCCACCTCTAGAAGAAAATTTACAGAGAAATTGTATATACACTTTATAAACGTTAGGTCAGGTTAGATTAGGTAAGTTGATGAGCCAAAGTGTTTGTCCCGATGCTCAAACAAAACATATTCAACAGCACCACAGCATTTCAACTTTTGTCTCTGCATACTTCAACAATGACAATTCACTTCTGAGTGATGAAAGACTTTGGTTTGATAGTGTTCTGATGACAGAGCTGTATGTCATGCATGTACCTTTTTCTTTCTTCCGCATACAGTCTAAGCCAAAGAATGACATGTCTTCCCTTCTTCCTTTTCAAATCATAATTTCTCTGAAAAACAGAACAAAACACTTGTCTGGGGGTTGTTTTCCTTTCAGGAAGAGTGTGTAAACTGCTTAATGATGATGATCTTTAAGCACTTTTTGTTTGTACAAAAGCACCAACACATTTTTAATGGATAAACACAAACAGACACGAACACACTAATACACAACCGTTCAAATGTTTAGGGTCAGTAAGATCACTTTTTTTATATAAAAAAGGGACATTAAAGACAAAAAAGGGATTGAGCATGTGACACTGAAGACTGGCATAAAGGCTGCTGAAAATTCAGCTTTGCCATCACAGAAATAAATTATATTTTAAAATAAATTACAATAGAAAAGACTTATTTTAAAAGAAAAGATAAAACATTTACACACCACACACACACACACACACATTTCAAGTTGAGGAAACAGCACTTGAAATCCGCCCATTGACCAGAATTTCAGAGTGACTTCAGCGCAAGAGTTAATTATAGAAACCGCGGGCGTGTGCGTGTGTGTGTGCGTGTGTGTGTTTTAAACGTACAGCACACATGCTAGAGCACCTCTGGAAGGGCTGTTTTCCACTGCGGCCACAGCCTGGTTATGCTATCCACATCACTGGAAAAAAACTAGTCATTATGAAAACCAAAAATAAATATTTAAGGGGTTACAAATCAGTACATGTCCTACTAAATTGGAAGCCTTAAAGGGATATAGTTACCCAAAAGTGTAAATTCTGTCATCATTTACTGACATTAATGTAGTTTGAAACTTGGGTGACTTGACTTGAGATTCATGGAGCATAAAAATAGATATTTAACTGAATGTTTAAGCTGCTCACTTCCATTCAATGCTAGCAGACAAGTAAATGTATCATAAAAGCAGGCCATATGACAATTACTTGAGAACTACGTCAGAAAAGAAAAAAAAAAAATTATTATTATTAAAATTTTGTACTTTTCTTCATGAAAAAGCCATCATATAATTGCTTTCATTGGCCTCTTTTTTTTGTCCTTTTTGAGGTCTGAGTGCCCCATGTCATTGTATTCTTTCAATGTACGGGGAAAAAAAGCAAAAGCAAATGTTTTATCATTTATCATCATCCTTTATCATTTTTAAATCTACATTTCACTGTAATCTGTATAATCGGCATACAGAGTTTTGCAATGGAATACATAAGACCTTTCCCACTCTAATTGTCAGTAATGATTGAGCCCCCCCCAAAAAAACCAAAACAATTACAGCATGTATTGAGACAGAGACAACACCCAAGCCAAATGTGAAAACTTTCTGATGTTAATTCTTCACAGCAACACAAAATACAGGAAGTGATTTACAGAAAAATAGGACAGAAATAATGGGGTCACTGAGTAACAGAGCAAGTGGTTGGGAAAAAAAAAACATGATTTCAATTAAACCACAGAAACAAATACGGGGGGCTTCTGGGGGGTGCAAAATGACAAGGCACAGGCCACAATACGCACACATAAAAACCACATATGCAAATATATGTTTGCAAACACGCATGCTACTTTCTCACTGCCACCACAGTAGGTTAGACTGTACCATCACTGTACAGCAAAAAAAAAACAAAGAAAAGTAGTCACTGAGAAAACTAAAATATGAAAAGTATTGAAACTGCCATTTTAATAAATTAAAAATATATACTACATAAACATTAAATATGCAGGATGTACTTAATGAAGTAAGGTGTGAGCAGAAGGGGAAAAAAGCAGAAAATCCAGCCACAAAAAGAAAGAGGCAAAACTTTCAGTTTTACTAATCACATACTATAAATCATCCCCTCGTACTCTTTTTTTCACAAGTCACACTTACCTTATAAATTCCGATTACATTTTTGAGAATTTTTTTTTTGAGAAATTTAAATTGAGGCAAATTGAATTTGAATTTAAAGAAGAAAATGAACTGTAATTCAAAGACAAAATTAAAGTGCTTGTAACTAGAGTCATTTTATGTCCGTCATTTTAATTTAAATTCCACTTCAACTTCCTGTGGGTTGTGCTAATTTAATTCAAAATTAATTTCAAAGGTGATTAAAAATGGTGATCATATACATATAAATTCTAAGCAGAAATAAAAAAAGGCACACACACACATCATTAACTGCCCTATAAAGAATTCAAGGCCGCACCTAGAAAATCCTCACTCAGTACTCAATGACCTTCCTCTCTTTGGAAGGAAAACACAATGACTGGCAATTTTACAAACACTGTCTAGAGTCTAGAAGTCAAGTGGTAGTCATGTGTGTGAGTTTTCTGAGGGGCTATTGTGTGCCCTCTCGTTTTCCACCTTTCACTTTGACACAAAGCCAACATTAAATCTTTTTTTTTTCCTGTGCTTTCTTGTTTCTGTGAAATGTGATTACAACACCATATCAGTTTTGTTTAAAAAAACAAAGCAAAGCAATGGAGTGTATACACATGCGTGCCTGGCTTACATCTGAGTGAATTCAAGTTAAATATGCATACAAAAGAAGTAAGATCCTGTCTCCTGATGAGCTTTGTGTGTCTCAGAATACCCCACATGCCTGTGTGTGTGCTGGCATGCTCTGGTCACTATTGTTCCACACCACTTTAGATAATTTACAGTGCCCTGAGGGGTATTTCTAAAAACTGTAAGCTGGCCATAGATACCATAACAGAATCAAAAGAGCATGCAAATAAATGAATGAAAAGTTAAAGTGTCACATGCTATTACTTTTAATAAATGTTAGTTTTAATTACAAAAATAGATAAATAATAGGACAAATTATGAGGGTTTGAAAACACAGACACTAAAACCACTTAAGTGGTTTTGAAAGTAGGGCAGTTAATTGAACAAGGGGTTCTTTAGAAACCCACTGAATACAAAGAGTAACATTTAAAAGAGTGTCACCGTGTGTGTCTATCTATATGTCTAATCTAATCTAATCTAATCTAATCTAATGCATACAAATCAATGCAAGGAGACAGTATAAACCCTGAATGCACAAACACTAACTCAGTCTGGTTAACTGAGAGGGAATTAACTGCTGAAAGATTAACTGCTGAAAGATCATACAATAGAAGGAAGTGCTAATGACTTTTACAGTACAGTCTGTAGTATAGACTGTGGGAAAGCTACAAGATTAGCAACAAGTGCAGCACAACACTGTAACATGAAAAACAGTTAATGTTACCATACGCTAAAGTATCAATGTATTATACAATACAACATTCAAATGAATCACTGAACTGTAATCTGCATTATAAGTGTCAAATGTTTCAGTCTGGAGTCTCAATTGCAACACGTAGCTTATGTAGTTTAGCACATGCATCTCAGGACAGTATAAAACATGCAGGGACTTGCAGCAGGATTGCTCAGAAATGCAGTAATTGCCTAGTGAGTAACTCCAGTCTGGAGATGAGTTAAAATAGTCCAACTACAGCTACATTTCAATAGTAGTTAGTTACAATACAAGCTACTAACAAAGGGTAGCCTACCAAACAACAAAGCTGTAATAGGCAATATCAAAATTGAATCATAGCTTTTAATCACACATTATTACGAATGAATGAAGATCGATAGCATCAAACTTGAACAGATACAGTTATACAGCTAAAACTAGAAAATGGATTAAAAACAAATCAGGGAAATATTTCACTATAAGATAAAGGAGTACTACAGACTGTAGTGTACAGGTATTTTTGTAATGACATGAATCCATAAATATTTTAATTATTATTTTATAATAAGAACATGAATTAATATATTATATTTATTGTATATTGTTATGGGGGGGGGGGGGGGCTAAACTACTGTCACAGTACTGAAAAATTAAGTTAGCAGCATCGCTAGATAGTTACTTCCAAGCACCGCTGCTGAAGCCTTAAAGTTCATTCTACTACAAAAAGTAACCTCTACACAAATATTTGGGTTCACCAGATGTTTCTTTCCAAACTTGGCTAACAAAATGTTTCCTTGAAAATGTTTTTCTTTCAGTTATGCAAACATCATGTCACACGCAAGATTAAAACAGGTCTGGAACCTCAAGTTAATCTTTAAATTTAATCTGCGTTTATCAAAGTGTCCCTCAGACACATAAACCATGCAAAACTCATCCACAGACTTTCAGAAGGTCTGATAGGTTCAACCTGAATCAGGTCAACAGAGGCAAAAGTATGTAAGACTAACTTTCCCTCTAGTTTACATATTAAATGGCTAGTGAAGGAATGTTATCATCAACCGTGGCTTTCCAAGCAGAGCACCTCAATAAACAAGCGCTCCTCCAGCACTAATGGACTGGGGAAGCTCTTAAGAACCTCTGGTTATACATTAAAGGCCAACAGCATCATCTCTACCAAACCTGTCCTGAAGCAGACACTCTACTAAAAGTCTGTTTAGTGAGCTGAAGGCAACAAAATGTGAAGTGTGCCGCTGTTGCAGTGGGATTTCATCATTTCCTCAGTTTCCCTCGAGTGCAGGAAACATGCTCACTGAGTCAGTCAGAGGCGGGCATCATGGAAAGAGCCATACGATGGGAAGCTCAAGCTAAAGAGCAATGGTAGGTTACAACTTCTCACAGGAGATACATGGATGGGACTATATAGTAGATGTGCGAATTGAATTAGTAACATGTCCCAATGTGAGATGCTTGGCATTTATGGCTCTGTGATGGAGATCTGACTAATGTACTTTTTTCTTAGCAATTTCTGTGGCTTCTTACTGGTCAAGGTCAAAATAACCCATCTGCAAATATCCATGATATTCCGAGGTCAGCATAAACAGCTACTATGTGTCTTTAATGACTGCTAGGTGACGTAGTTGCAAAGTTACTTACTGTTAATAGAATGTCTAAAGTGGACTATCGAAATAAAGTGTTACCTGCTGTCCTTCTTCCATTGTTGTTGTTAATATTAGTTTATTCCTCACTTTTTGTTATGCTAGCAGCTTATTACAATACAATAGAATTTGAGGAACTCAGCTACTTCCGTTTTATGTTATTTTACTGAAATCCCCTCGTGGGATTTATACATTGAACATCTAAACTAAACTTCCTTATCTACTTGTGTTACACTTATTCATACTGATACAGATTTTTTTTCCCAAGTAATGAGCTTGCTTGCTTGCATTTGAACACCTAGCCAATTAACAATTTCATCTTGAAAAAAAAAAAATGAGTAAAGGCATTAAAGCGATAAATCACAACTAAATGGAAAATCTATAAGACAAGAGCTGATGAGCTCAGGTATAGCAAAAGGAGGAGAGGCCTCTCAATTTACCAGATAAAGGCATGTCATTTCTAATGACCTTTTAATTATTTATCCATTAACAATTACAGTCTGTCAGAGAGATAATCATGTCTGATCAGACAGAGCCTGCTGTGTATTGTCACTGCATTATCTATCTGCTGTATTTGACAACGAGTTATATGGGCCACCGGAGGAACTCAGGGTCATGCTACAGTCACAGACATATAGCAAAGCCATCCTACACACGACTAACTCCTGAACCTGAGGAGAAGCAGACTCCAGAATGTACTAAACAAGTCTGGAGAATATGTTACAGTACAAGACAAACATTTGAGTTTTCTTGCTTGATTTTTAGAAGTCTGTAATGAACGGTGCTAAATGTTAAATACAAAACAAGCAAAAATTATCCTACACGCTTAAAAAAAAGACCAAAAGGGTTTTACAGTTATACCCTATGTACTGGTCTTTCAAAGAGCCCAAAACAACTGAATATTCTTTTAATATGTAGATATAAATATACACTACCATTCAAAACTTTGGGGCTAGCAACCTTTAAAAAAATAAAATAAAATTTGAAAGAAATCTCTTATGCATATCAAAGCTGCATTTAATTTATATATATATATATATATATATATATATATATATATATATATATATATATATATATATATACACACACACACACACACACACACACACACACACACACACACACACACACATATATATAAGTAAAAAAGTAATATTGTGAAATATGATGCATTTTCATACATTTAAAATGTAATTTATTCCTGTAATAGAAAAGCTGAATTTTTTCCAGCCATTACTCCAGTCTTGAGTATCACAAGATGCTTTAGAAATAATTATAATAGGATAATTTGATGCTCAAATATATATTTTTTAAATGTATGAATTATTATTATATATATCATTATATATGTATATATCATTTTTATATTATATAATCCCTAGGGACCCCCACACTAAACAGACACACAAGTCAGTTTGAGGTGTAGTACACTACAATACCTGACAGAATTAACATGCTTTCAGTGAGTTGCATGGAATTTCAAACATTTAATCTTGTGTTATCACTACTGTGAAAAAGTGATCAAATTATTATTTATTTTTTTAAACTTTGTCTCAAAATAACAAAAGAACAGCAGTGGTTTACATCAGTTCTCACCTGGTGTTAAAGTAACCTGTGTGCCATAAGTTTCTCTGACAGCACGCTGGTTAGAAAAATTGTACAGTCCAACATATGCAAAATTCAAAACACCAACTTTTTTAGTCTATTTTGACACCAAATATTACCAATGAAAACAAAAACTCGTCCTCAGCCTGTTTATTACATGAACCTCTCACTCTTCCCACCCCACTTTTAAGACTGCTGACAGACACGAAAAAACTAACAACTCTTTCACACTCACAACTTTACTTCCTGTGTTTTCCAGGACTGTCTGACAAATCCCCCTCTACTGACCTTGACCCCTCACTGCACCCCTAACCTTTACCCTCAGGATTCTTACCGTAAAAGTCCTACGGTAACATCGTAGTGTGTGTAGGTCTAGTGTGGCACTTCTTTCTCCAGCCAGAGATCGCCAAAGTCAGCCAAACAGTCTCCTCCTCTTTGTCTTGCCCTCTTATTTTCTTTCTCCTCCTCCTTTCTCTCGCTTCTCAGTCTTCCATCTGCTCTCACTTTACATTGATGGGAAACAGGGAGTGCAGGCATCCAGCCTAGACTCATTCACTCACACACACACACACACACACAGAGAGAGAGAGAGAGAGACCCCTCAACACACACTCTAGATAAACAAGGAAGAGGGGCGGAGAGCAGTGCTCTCTTCTGTGTTTCTCTTTCTTGCTCCACTCTAGTTTCAGTTAATCTGAGGTAACATTTACTCTTGGTCTTCCTGGGTAATAAACTCAGACTGTCAAACTTTTAAGATCTGTCTCTCTTTCTCATCCACTTACTTACTTGCTAGTAAAGTATCGATTTCCTGCACACAAAAAAAGGAAGCTACCCATTTTTTTTTTCCCCATTCCTCTAACCACTGACTAAGTACAGCAGTACTGAGCATGTTCACTATAACCACAAGGCCACACACAGGCTAAACACACACAATATACACGTTTACTTAACCATCTAAACAAGGACTTCTGTTTTTATATAAAGTTAATTACAATCAGTTACACAATCAAGTATGCAAGTTATATATATATATATAAATCATATTTTGCTCACTTCTGGGAACAAATTTGTTCCCAAACTGTAACCAAGTATTCAAGAATAAATGTAGGTAGAAAGCTATCACAGGCCAATGACTTATTTCCGTCCTGTAAGCGAACAATCATTAAAATAGTCCTGATACAGCACTGCTCAAAAATGCATACAACATATTTTATATAAAGGTTTATAACCTTATTATAAACCCATTAAAAAAGAATCCAAGAAAAGAAAACAGGTTAATAATACTAATTCGGACTATTAAACACTAATAAGCATACTAACACACACCCACTTACTGTCACTAAACACTTTTCCATGTGTATAGCTTTACTTCAGATGCAAAAAACTATGTGCCAATTGATCTGCATTATACAGAAGTGAGTCTTACCGCTATTTCATTGATTTTTAAAACAGGTCACCTTATTACAAGGCAGAGGTCAAGGAGTGAAATGGCCTGGTGGTTTAGGCAAGGATGGACATGCCCTATCTGGATCACATTCCTCTAGAGGATCTTCTAAAGAGAGAAGGAACACTCAAAATGACATGTTTCTAAATACTAAAGAAAATGGAAGAGAGGAAATGGTTTAAGAGGAAGAACCCATAGTCATATAGAAAGTTAAGAAAGAAAGTGTAGGTTTTGCAACCACAGATCTATGCATCCAAATGCACATCAGAAAGAAAGATTAGAGTCTCACATTAATTCATAAATAATTTATAAATAAATTCAGAATATCGAATCAATCTGTGATCTCTTCCATAGTTTAAAATACATAAATAGCTTTCCACATATTGACAAAACATAAATAAACATATGACCAAAAGCTGGAATTTACAATAAATACATGCACATGTGGTAGTCTGTGTTTACACCTGTTTGGTTGTGCATATATTACAAACAAAACAAAAACCATAACTCCATTACACCTCAAAAAAGAGAGCATACAAACCACTTGGCACAAGGTAAACAAAGTTTCATAGAGTACATACCTTCTCATTGGCTGGCACTACTGGGTGGTCTATATTAGTCTTGATTTACTTGCGTATTTATCTGTTTTCAGATATCCATAAAGAGACTAGGGGGGATAACCTTGCTCTTTGGAGGATTTGGAGCGCTCAGACTATTAGAAATGTCTTTCAAGTTAGACAAAGGTGATGAATGTACTGAAAGTATCACAGATAAGATTTCAGGAACACATTAGTGAACAAGACCAAAAGAGAAAAATGTGTCTAAATGTGCATATCCGTGCCTGTCAATCAAAGAATAGGCAGCCAATGTAAATGAATCTTGTTAGACCACTCCCCCTGCTGTAAGACTCCTCCCATTCAGAAGGCCACGAAGAACATGTGGAATGAGCCCATAGACTCATGTTTGGCAAAACTCTCGCATCTTCTCACATTTTTTTCTTCGCAATGTGCTTGAAATAACTGAAGTGCTCAGTAAAATGTATAGCGTTCTGCTTTTCTCTTCTCACAGGGCTCCCACACATTTTTACCAATACATTTCTAGACTTTAAGTTGTTTGATAAACTAGATTATTTTTAAACATTGTTGCAAAGAATTCAGAGACTGCACAATTTCTAGCTAACCAATTATTTGAGTTGGACTTTTTTGTATTATTTTCATGACTTTTCCAGTCGTTTGAATACCTAGATAATTTTTGTGAAAAAATGCAGATTTAAAATTAATTTCTAGCCAACAAAATATTTTAGTGCTGACTGAAGATTGTTTTTTTTTTTTAATTTGCATGACTTTTCCAGTCATTTAACTAGATCATTTTCATAAAACAAAAATGCAGAATATACCTTTTATATAATATATAATTTCTAGCCAACAAAATATTTTAGTCTTTTTAAGATTTTAAGATTTCTTGGCACAAAAATGCAGAGATTTCTAGCTGATTTAATATTTCAGTACTGACTTTTTTTTAACATTTCCATGACTTTTCATGCCTGGAAACCAACATTTGAAAATTCCCTGATATTTCCAGATGTTCCTCATTCAGATATTTCACTCATTTTGTGAGTTGCTGTCCATCATGTAGAGCGATGCAAAGCCAGTCAGACAGTTAAGTGCCTCTTAAGGCTTTGAATAAACATATGCAATTTTATAAACAGTGTAGGTCCTTGTGTGATTGGTTTGTGAACGCTTGTTTGCCTGTCAGTGCTTTCATTTGTCTTTTATTATCAAAGTCTCTTCTGTTTTAATCAGTCCGCTGTAATCCTAATGATAAATTGAAGAGGTCAACCTTGAGTTTCATCTTCACCTCCCCTCTTCAGCAGGTCTGGTCTCAGACTTTAGTTTGACAAACTCTTTGGCAACCTCATCAGTTGAGCGCTGAGAGAGGATTCGTAGTGCGGTGGTCCCGGTTTCATCAATGTTGATACGCGGACCCAAGGGGCACCAGCACACGCAGCTTTTCCGGTCTGCTACGTCACGCAGCTGCAGCACTGCGATCCCGACCACCCGATCCGCACGACCGAAACAATAATCCTTCACCGTTATCTGAATCTCATAGCAGTCCAGACTCATAGCAGCGCCTTTACCCAACACACTGATTGAAATAAAGGAGAGAAACAATACACATATCTCAGTAATATTTTTATTATTTTTTTTTTATACATTTTTAGACTTACCGCCAGTAAGTATTAGTATTGTTCTTATAGAAAACACTGGGTGTTTCAAAGCACATATTTAATAGATGAGTTTTTACTCACAATTGAAAGGCCTCGTTGTACTTTGCAGTCCAGCTGTTGTTTTTCGATTTGGTTGTGAATTTTCGTTTCTTCTCTGTAAGTTGTGGGCCGACCAGATTAACATCCACAAATGGACGAAACATCCCTGAGGTCTGCCATTTCATGTCATTTACTGCAATCACTGGAAGAGAAAGAGATAAAGAGTTCATAAAAAGACCCGGGGGTCAACATTAAGACTTGATTAAATCGTCATTATCTCACCAGACACTTAAATGCACAGATAAGAGTCCTAAATTTAGCTCTTCTTTGCTGTAGTGCTCTCACCTCTGATGCCGAGTTTCTGCTCAGTGTTTCCAGCTGGGGGCGACAAATCCAGCTGAATCACCGCTTCCCCAATCGGCCGCTCAACCCCAGAGCCTGTCAACCAAACCCCTTCATTTCACAAACACTGTATATTCAACATATTACACTCAAATATATGTAGTTTTCACACTTAATACTGTGTAATCTTAATATTACACAATATTGCCATTTTACTGTTTTTGGTGAAATTATCATAGCCTTTTTAACACAGGAGACTAAAAAAACTATTTACTGACCCCTTAACTTTTAATTGTATGTATGTATACTTTAATTTATTGCATATTATTTTTTATTATTTTATTAATTTATTCCATTTTCCCCGCCATTTCCTATATTTCTGTATTTAATTCAGAAGAGAGAGAGACTCTCTCTCTTTCTAGCTCTTCAAAGAGTCAAGGATGAACGAATCTTTGGCCCACCTCTGTCGGGTCGAACGTTCTCCTTGGGGGTGATCCTGATGCCCATACCATTTTGAACTGCAAGAAGAAATGTTTCATTTTAAAAATATACGAGTCTAGCTAATGTCAAATAATTTATACAGATTGTGTGGCCATGTGCAAGGGTTGATAAAAGTCAGCCACTAAACGTGTGCAAGGGTATGTATCTCACCCTGAGCATGTTGTGTGGTCACAAACGCCTTGATAAGAGCATCAGTGGTCTGTGTATATAAGGAGAGAGCATAACGCAGCGACGACAGCTCAGGGCTCTTCTCCAGGTACACTTTCTTTAAACCGTTCCCACCAGCATGGAAGAAGAGCTACCCAGTAGCAGGTTAGAGAGAGAGAAAATTTGCATTAATTTCCTTCTGCAAAAGGTGCTACAGTTCACAGTTATTTTGTCTGACCACATTATTACAATACGTGTGAGAAGTCACGCCTGTGGTGAGCAGCTTTCTCAAACTCTTTCAGTTTCTCTCTCCTTCCCACACACTTTAATGACGCACCGATCCCAAGAACCCAAACACTTCGTGTGCAATGTGTTGACTTGGTGTGACAGTTCTGTTTTTAAGCAGAAACTCGACACTTTAACGTGTTGTAAGTCAGCAGGCATGCCATATCCACCAACAAACCTTGATTGAATCCAGTGCTGTATCCAGGATCACACATTGCCTTGGTGACAAGCTCTTTGGCTCCACCCCTCCCTATAATGAGAGAGAAGCATTAGCCACGCCCACTGCCCTAGGCTATAGATTATAGGTTTCAAGTGTTTATGGTTGATACCTTTAGTTTAGACAGTTCCTTAGCAGCAGTAAGAAGTTGAGTTCCCTGTAATAATAATAATAATAATAATAATAAAGGAAAAATTATTTCAGACCTCTGCTTGCCAGTGTTGGCTGAAAAATATTATATTATTAACATCCCAAATGTCAAAAGTGTGCCAGCTATAGAAAGGCCTTTATGGCCATGTTGCCTACTCTAATACAAGTATAAACCTAATTCTATGCAAGCATTTATCTCCTAGACATTATTATTTCAACAACTTGCCATAAGCAGTGCAGATGCCATCTCAATTAAAAAATAGTTTTAACTTAAAAACACTGTAGAAATTGCTGTCTAACAAATCAGACAAGTTATCACCAGTTAGAAAACGACTGTCTCAAAAAAAACTAGAAAAAATTAAATAAATTTAAAAATAAAATATAAAATAAATTCAAAAATGAAATAAAACAAAATAATAAAAAAGCATTAATAATGACCACTCTGTGCCAGTAAAAGAGCATACATGGTGTTCTGAGAGCAAGGACAGAGAATCATAATACTGTTTGTGTCATGAATTTAGTTTTTACGTGTCTAACACTAAACATATAACTCACTATACTGTCGCTGCTCTGAGGTAACACAATCGTTTTCTCCATGCAGATCAGAACATTCCTCCAGAGGTCCTTTAGCACACGCTTCAACACAATCTTGTCACATATGTCCGCAAAGATGCTGAGGCTGCAAACACACATTGCAAACAGACAAGTGTATTTACATTTGGCAGTCGGGGGAATTTCCCTGGGGAATTTATGATATACAGTACTGATGACAGGTTACTATTTCACTTTTCTCTGCTCTTGTTTAGAATGCCAAGTGTGCCAAGAAACAGAAATACACACATGGAGATCCTTAGTGTGGCAAAATTGACAACTGATCTGAAACTGGTCTAAAAACTACTAAAGGAAGTTGAGCTGAACTGACTTTGTGTCGAGGAACTCCATAAGCGGCCGCAGTGCGTTGTCTGCATCAGCCTCCGCTGTGTTACGATTGTTCTGATTCAGAGGTCCTTTAATCTGATACAGGATCTCCGCCATCTGACGCACACATGCATTCATACGGGCCTGGAAACTACACACATACAGAAAGAGAGAGAGAGAGAGAGAGAGAGAGAGAGAGAGAGAGAGAGCGAGAGAGAGAGAGAGAGAGAGAGAGAGAGAGAGCGAGAGAGAGCGAGAGAGAGAGAGAGAGAGAGCGAGAGAGAGAGAGAGAGAGAGCGAGAGAGAGAGAGAGAGAGATAGGAATGGAATGGGGGGAAAATAGAAAATTCAAAAGCAAGACGACAGTGAGAATAACACTATTTCCAAAATAGATTTTTCTGTAGTGCAATGTTTATATTGTTTATAGATGCATTCAAAATGCATCAAAATAAAATATTTTTAGAACTGAATTAAAAAATGAAAAAAAACAAATAATAGGGCTGCACGATATATCGCATGCGATTGTCATGCTCATCTCGTCAGTAAAGCCGGTTCTGTGATTAGTAATAAATCTCCATCACCTGTTTTCAAATGGAGCGGCATTTAATACACAGAGCCGTAGTTCACCAACAAGCTACGCAATATCACGTTCAATATCACAGGCGATTGAAAACAGGAGATTTATTACTAATCACAGAACCGGCTTTACTGACGAGATGAGCATGACAATCGCATGCGATATATCGTGCAGCCCTAAATAATTGTCCAAAATAGATTTTTCTGTAGTGCAATGATTATATTGTATTTATTAATAGTTTATGTTTATAGATGCATTCAAAATGCATAAAAATAAAATAAAATATTTTAAAGAATGAAAAAAAACACCCAACAAAACAAAAACAAATAATAGTGATTTTCTGACAGAGCTATTATGACAAAGGTGATATTTATAAGCAGAACACTCAGAAACATTGTAATAACGATATTCAGATGAAATTCAGGCTCAGAAAATTAAGTTTACCTCTTGGCAAACATGCCACTCAGGTTATCCAGAACTGAATTAAGCTTCCCTTGCAGGTCATTGAGGATATCTGCAGCCTCTGAGTCGAGCTGTTGAGAGTAACACATGCACACACACACACACGGGAAGAAGTGTTAGTTTAATAGAAAATATCGAACTTAAACTAGGCAGAGGAGCGGAGAGGCAAGGAAAAGATGTTGCAGGGGGAATCACCATGTCTGTTTGTCATGGTTCTGCAAGTGCATCAGCATCACGGAAGCGAAACAAATTGGAAAAATTCTCTATTAAAGCCGTTTTTCAATGGTAAGAAAAATATTCCGCAATACATCTGTCAGCTCCAACAACAGCTCAGTTAAAGCAGGTGTAAAAATACAGGTGTTAGGCTTTCATTCAATAATTAAATTTGGAAACATTTGTTTATCCAGTTTAATGCTCCTGAGAAAGGACAATTAAAACATTGCACAATATCGACAGTAAGGGATGTAGATTTGGTTCAGGGTGGTAGAACAGAGAAAACTTATAAGTAGGTTTTCTTTGCTTTCTATCTTCTAGCCTATGGCTATTCAAAGACGGAAAGCACCAATAAGCCTTTAAAAAATATTGAACAACAGCATCTTTATCCTTTATTTGCACAAGAATGTGGCCCCAAAAAGTATTTGGACACTTGAACCACAATGTATGAATGCGTTATTGCGATAAAGTATAAAACCAAGTGCTATTTATATTAAAGAAAGGTTGCACAAGCAAGCTTTTTAAACAAACGTATACAAATAGTTTAATTGAGATATATTTTTAGTTGGACACTTTCTGGTTGTAAAATTTTGTGGAAACTGTTACATTTGAATTGTGGCTTGCGGACTTGCACTGAGGTCAATGAATGCACAGAACTGATCATAAATGCATGTTTGTCTGAACGTCTATTTTGCACTATGCCATCACAGTGATAGGGAAAGTCTCAGGAGGAGGAAAGAGATAGCCAGGCTTCTAGCAAAACAACATGACAGTCTCACACACACACACACACACACACACATATACCCAAGATGATTATCGCACCTTTGTGTCGACTGTTGCCTCTTTCTACCGAGGGACAGAGTGAAAATAACACAGGAAAACAAAAGACAAGGCACAGAGAGAAAATGATACTGCTGAGCAAATCCTCGATTGCACATATGCTTCTGAATGTTAGATAAATACAGGAATGTTAACATTTAAACTGCAAAAGAAACACCACACACCTCTTTTCCTTCATCTTTTTGCTGAAGAGTAACATAAAAACGAAAAGAATAAATAAAATGGGAAAAACATTTAAAGTCAAACTCAATTTTAGTCTGACAGATGTAAGGTCTAGTCTACTCTCTGTCTAAGGTCACATTCACATAATCAGTGTTCGGCATTGACAACTGCATTTACTCATCACAGCGGACACAAAGTTAAATAAACTGGAGTCCGATAGCGATAGTGATCTGAAAGATCCAGGTGACACAGCTCATATCACCATTTCTCAGAGTTAGCAAAATTACACATGATAAATATTTCTTAATGGCTATCTTTTTGTGTAATGTGTATTATGTGATGGACAATTAGCTTAGTGTGATTACATTCTGGTTGGTGAATGCAGTTCAGGCAACTTCAGGTGTCAGTTCAGTATCTGAATATGCATACATTCCGGCTAGACCACCTATCAAAGGTTTGGTAAGATTTTGTAAAAAAGGTTTTTGAAAGAAGTCTCTTGTGCAAATTTATCATTTGGTTGCATTACAAAGATTTTCTAATTCAGACTATGATTAAAGTTTGTATATGTGGTGTGTGAGGAATTTGGCTATTGAAAATATAACATTTTAAATTAACTACACCAAATGACTTGAAAGATCAGCAAAATAAACTAATTCTTAAAGATTCAAGTCATTAAAATGATCTGAACTTCCAAAATAAGTAGCAAAGTTGCCCAGACTTCAGTCAAAAGTCTGGTGACACAAGACTACTTTAAACCACTCATAAAACACATGGATTGTCCTAATGAGTGTTCTAGACTTATGCTCTAGAGAAACACTCCAAGACAGCAGAAAAAAAGTTTAATAAGCATCGGTTACTGTGTTGACCAAAACAATGATCGTTTATTCACTGACAACAGCTAAATCATATCATTTGCCTATGACACATCATTATTTAAGCTTTGAATTATGGGTAATTGTTTTTATGTCACATCAGGGCACAAGAATCCTATTCCACCTAAAAACAAGACTCTGACAATGAGGTACTGGAGCCCCGGGGACAGAATCAGAGCCAAACAGCACACATCTCTCCTTCCCATCAGATTTTATACACACACTTGCTCCTCACACTAATGAGACCTTGTTCTATCATGTTTCAGAAAGTACCCCACACACACACACACACACACACCCACAGATGTGCATTAGCTTATTACCTCAGCTCCATCACCCACCTCTGTGGTCGTGCTCTCATCCTTGAGACAGAGAAACAAAATTACATTCAATATCACACAGAGTCCTGTTGATCCAGAGACTAGGGGCAACACTACCACAGACAAACAGTGTGTGTGTGTGTGTGTACACAAACCTCCTTCTCTTTGTCCTTCTTTTCCCCCTGATGCCAGAACATGGAAGCAAACATATGAATCAAAGAAACACACAAACAACACACAAGACAGAAAATATAGGCTCTTACAAGCTAAATCTAAATGAGCACATATGATGCATTATTCAATACATTAAGGGAAATAAATGCAAACATTTGCTAATTTAGTTGTTATAACTTAGCATAAACATCATGAAGATGATCCCGGACCTGGGGCAGATGCAAAATATGTCTACATGTTTAATGACTATGTAAAAATAAACATAATATATACATAGATATAAATATAACTATTAGTACTTTTGAATACTAGTGTATTTGATTTACTATTATATATATATATATATGTATATATGTATGTATATATATATATATATATATATATATATATATATATATATATATATATATATATATATATATATATATATATATATATATATATATATATATATATATATATATATATGCATGCATTTATTTCATTATTTCAAATACAGTAAAACCAGTAATTTGTTTGAAATTTCTTTTAAAATAACTATAAATTAAAATGATAATTTAATAATTTATTTCAAGCTGGATTTTCAGCATCATCACTCCAGTCTTCAGTCACACATGAACATAATTCATTCTAATAAATTTGAACAATCTTTAACAAATCTTCTAAAATAGATTTGCTGATTTTCTGCACACAAAAAGCATTTAAATAGCGAAATCAGTTCTTATTATTATCAATGTTGAAAACAGTTGTGCTGCTTAACATTTCTTCAGGTTATTTTTTTTTTGTAACATTATTAATGTCTTTACTTTCTTTTTTGGTTAATTCAGTGTGAAAAAACTTGTACAAAAAAAATAAAAAATCTCTTACGGACCCCAAACTTATGTGTTAGTGTATTGTGTGTATATTTATGTATTTTGAAAATGTTGGAACTTGAATAATGCAAGAAAATGTAATATGTCAGAGTTACATCTCTATTACACTATACTATCATTTTAATTGAAAGAAACTAATTCAGATTTAATCATTCAACATTAAACATTTAACCCAACTGTTGGTTGAAAACAACCCAGCATGTGTCCTGTCCAATATTTACCCAGCACTGGTTTGTATTTATCCCAGCATCAAAATCTCACTCATTTGTAACACATAAAACAATCAATAAAACACTAGCAAAAACATGCCACTGGGGACCATATGCCTCAATTCTGTGGGTGGCATCTTACTCCAGGATCTTTTCACTTCAAAATACAGAACCTGCTTTCTAACACAATTTTAAATTGTTTTTCTATGAGCACACGTCCTGATTTTGTTCAGTTACATGTGTTCCTAGGTCAACATATTTTGTTGACCCTGGAATAACATTTTAATCCACAAATTTAGTTTTAACCATATCCCTGCACCTAAACCATGAGTAATCCCTAAAATCAGAGGAAATGATAGATGAATGACACTGATATACAAGCACCAAACACTGATTGTAAGCCTTAAATTAAAACTTCATATCTGATTGTTGATAATCACAATGTTGTTCTAGGGTCAACAAAGATGTTGATCTAGGAACATGTCGCACCTGGTAAAATCAAGTTCTGCATCTAGGAGCTACACGCAGTGAAATGTTTTTCACAGCATCTTGCAGCACAAGAACTGCATTATTAGGATGTGTGCTGGGTTAGAACTAGTTTAACTTTCAAAAAGTCATCTCAAAACTTTACGTTCTATTTTAGCTGCACTCCATCGAGTTGTTTTTGATTGATTATTGCTGTCGCTTCAGAGTACTCATACTCATCCCCAGGGCTGTGACCACCTTAGACATTAGGTACATTATATACTGTATACACACACACACACACACACACACACGCGTGCTTTAAGTACTAATATTACAAAATACTGTAAGTGTACACACCTTTCCTTTCTTAGCAACAGACTGCAGGAAAAATGAACAAAAAGACAATAAGAATGGAAGCCAATAAAGAAAAAGTTTAAAGAGCTACTAAACGCAAATATGCACATAGATGAACTCAAACACCACAATATCTTTCGCAAACAGAACTGAAGGGAAGGAAAGAAGAATCTAGATAAATAATTCTACCGGGTAATAAGAGGAAGAAGTTAAATAGAAGAGAAGAATCTGGCTCCCTAAATATTTGATTCATCTGCTCAAAGCATCTGATACGACGACACTGACTACTTCACTACGACTGTCATACATCAAACTGAAGCATTTAGCTCACACAAACCCACCTTCTGCCTGCCAAGCTGTACATACAGATGAAAGGAGAAATAACAGTCAATAACAGATGGATGAATGGCAGAGAGAAGGAAGTTGAAATTTTGAACAGGAGCAGCCGAATGCTCAAGGGGCCATTCACATAGGATGCACTTGTGCATTAAAAACAGCTAGACAAGAGTGGATTGAAGAATTGGCCTAACCACAACAACCAGAACGCAAAACTGCTGTGCCATGTGACAATGACAGCAATCAGAACATATCTGATATTTAATATACAGAAACTTATCAAAATACTTATTGCAGTCGCAGCAGGTTAGGTTGTATCGTTCCACCTGGTTAGGACAGGCTGATTTCATCAACGGGCATTCACCAACAGTACTCCATAAAAGATTGGAGTCAGTAAGGTTTCATGTTATTTTAAAGATATATCCTATGCTTACCAATGCAGTATTTAAATACAGTAAAAACAGTAAGACTGACTCACACGAACTCAAGGACAGCAGAATATTTGTCATCGTTTCACAGTGTCATTTTTAAAATGCAGAATTAATTTTAAAAATGTCTGTACATGTCTGGCTTTAAAAATGCCTGGACACAATAACACAAAGCAAAGGAATCCCACTTTAGGTGCAGTCACTAGAAGACTGCCTGCTGAGCCTAAAACTGCTGCTGTTCTAATTCAGTTCTATTGACTGGCAACACGGTCCCAAAACTAATCTTTAGTTAACTATCGTTATTTGACCACTTTTTATACAATACTGAAGTGAGGACAGGAAACTACGGGAATAAAAGACAGCCCATGATCGAAAAACGTTGCAACAAGACCTCAACCACAATCACAGGAGCACGATACAAACTACTGAAAGGTATACAAGCAACAGGGTTTCACAACACACAATACAGCCACTAAAGTCAAATGGGTTGACTTTTATCTTTACAAAACCAACCTTATTCTCCTTTTCTTTGTTGTCAATCTACAAATAAAAATAAATCATACATTCTCCAATTACAGTCCAGTTTAATATACCAACCTGCTAAAATCGCATTACACCACTTGCTCACCAAATAGATCCTCTGCAGTGAATGGGTGCCGTCAGATCGAATCTCCAAACAGCTTATAAAAGGATAACTGATTCGACTGGAGGAAATGTTATTATGGATTCGTATAATGCCTTAATAATGGATTTGTTTCTCACAAACATGCATAATAGACTGGTGTGGATTATTGTGCTGTTTTTATCAGCTGTTTGGACTCTCATTCTGACGGCACCCATTCACTGCAAGTCATTTAATGCTAAATTTCTCTAAATCTTTCAAAACTCATCTACATCTTGGATGCTCTGAGGGGGAGTAGATTTTCAGCAAATATTGATCCTATAACTGCACAAAGTGCATCAATTGTTTGGTGAATTCATCCCTACAGTTTTATTTTAAAGGTAATTTCTATTCAATGGACTTTCCAGATCTTTCATGGTGTCACTCATGTGGAGCTGTGATTTAATTAGCTTGTATTATGTAATGATGCGGATGTTAAGTCAGCGGCAATCATTAACATCACAGCTGGAGTTGTCTGTTCAGTGTTTAGGACACGTCACAGAGTACTCACTCACCTCCAATTAAAAATATCACTTTTGTATGGATTTAACTTGCATTTAAGACTAACTCTTTACTATATGAATAGAGAGAACTTACATATTTCACTCCTCACTCATGCTCTTAGTCAGATTCACTGCTTTTGGTTGGATGCAGGAATCAATTAAGGCACAAATGCCAGCTGTAGAAGTGAAAGCTTTTGATTCTTTTAAAAGCTTAAGTGCTACATTAAATTATCTGGTCGCAATTAATGGGTCAATTAGGCTTTAATGTGTGTGACTGCAATCTAAAGACCCATCTGCTCTATCAGATTCTACTAACTACCTTAAGTCTTAAAGAGACAGTTCACCAAAAACTAACATTGTTCTCATTTACTCGCCTCCATTCTGTTTCAAACCCTGTATTTTCTTTAGTCTTTCACAATCTCTAATTATGTTTCACAAAAACAAAACATGAATGAGTAAATGAAAAGCAGACAGATGACTGTACTGTATATCAGCCGAGCTTTTGATTTTAGTCCATCTTTAAAAAGCACTGACTATGATCTCTTAACATACCTCTGATCCTTCTGAATCCGAAATGCCAGACTAATGGAAAAGATGTAGATACACAAGTCAGACAAAAATAATAAATAAACAATTAAATGACATGTATGACAATGACATAAATAACCAAAGAAATAAATATAAATAAATGCAGCTTCACTTACACTACTGTTAAAAGTTTGGGCTCAGTAATATCTTATTCTTGTTTGGAATATAAATAAGTTTATTTTGAAAAGATGCATTAAATTAATCAAAAATTAGAGCAAAAACTTTAATGGTTAACAAAAAACCCTTTGATTTTAAAAACTAGGCTGTTGTTTGGAACTTTCTATTTATTAAAGAGTCCTGAAGAAAATATATTACAGTTTCCAGAAAAATATTAAGCGTTTTTAACACTGATAATAATAACAAATATTTCTTGAGCACCAAATCAGCATATCAGAAGGATTTCTTAAGGATCATGTGACACTAAAAGCTGAAGTAATGGCTGCTCAAAATTTAGCTCTGCCATCAAAGGAATAAATGACATAGCAAAATATATCGAAACATTAAAAAACCTAAATGACCCCAAACGTTTCAGCTGTAGTGCAACTATCTGCTCTGTTGGAAATCTCAGTGCTAAGAAGTCGCTGTACTGTCAGTGACTTGCTAGTAGGCGTAAACTGTATGGTAATTGCTGCATTGCATCCGGTCGCTTTGTCACTGCATATCTCTGTCAGTGTAAAAAGCCATTTATAATGTTTCATATGTTTGATAAACAGCTTCATACAGAAGCCAATCAGGTGAGACGTATGCCTGCTTCTCACCTTAGCATCTGATTCATCCGACTGGCAATGAGAAATAAAGAACAAGATGAGTGATAGTGAAAACAAAGAACAAAAAAGAAAGAAGGTGCTAGGTAGTAGCAGAAGACTTTCACTGCCTTGTTGATTTACACAAAATCTTGCAAAACACCCCCCCCCCCCCACACACACACACACACACACACTCCTCTCTACCGCAGTGTTGAGTGTACAGACCTCATTGCCTTCATCATCAGTGATGGCCTGAACAGAGGGAGACCAAAAGAAACAGAATTTTGTGTTTTTGACCCCTAGCTTTGAACACACACACTCATAAACAAGACTACATTTGCATTTGCATACATAAACACGCATCTTTGTCTAACTGGAAGATGTTTAAATTATATTTTAGAAAACCAAAATATTAAATGTGGCCAAGCACCAAATGAGAGTACCATAATAAAAAAGATGGACCATAATTTTCCAAAGTGAACTGAGAATTTAAATTATGATTGGCAGGTAATTAGCAGTTAATTTTGGACCCCATCCATAAACACTCTCAACACACCTCCTCCTCATCGTCCTCTGGCTCTTCCTCATTCTCCAGCTGGGAGTGAAAACAGAGACCAACGTTTAAGTGATTTAAGAATTTTATACTAAGAGAACAACACTACAGAGGGCTGAATCTTTTGGGTGGCATAAGGTGGTGGAAAAAGGGCACTGCAACCTAGTGAAAGGGTCTAAACACAACACCTACTAAAGCACACAAACCACACAGAGGTTTATAGGGATGGTCCATCTCAAAAATACATCGCTTCACCTACCCGCTCTTCCTCAACAGTATACTACACACACACACACAAAAAAATGAATATGGTTAGCTCAGCTACTATAAACATTCACCACACACACATATCTACAGAAAAAGGCACAAAAACTCTGAGAAACACGCTTTTCAACTAGACATTTTCGTGTCTTGCAGCAGATGATTCACCAGTATTTCCAAAAAGATGTGGAACATTTGGACGAACTCATGACAGATAATAAATATTCAGTTCATTACTCACCAGAAGTATATCATGCACAAAATGCCAGCCTGCACTTCAGTTTCTCCAGTTACACAAGCAAACAACTCGAGACTCTAAGCAGCACAAAAACTACACACAAATTCAGGGTAATTCGCTGCATCCTGAGGTAACAATGATATTTTAGATTTTGGCTAAACGAGGTACACTACTGTTCAACTGTTAAAGGTCTGTAAGATTGTTTTTACTTTTATTCAGAAAGGAAGCATTAAATTGATAAAAAGGGACAGTAAAGAAATGCTGTTCTTTGTTAATAAGACATTGAAAAAATGGAGTAAAGGCTGCTTTGTAATCAAAAAAAATTATTGTATTTTCAAATATATTAAAATTGAGTTATTGTAAACCTTAAAGGGATAGTTCACCAAAAAAAATGAAAATTTGATGTTCATCTGCTTACCCCCAGAGAGAAAAAAAACCATACACAGACAAAACCAAATTAAACCCTGCGGCTCGTGACGGTACATTGAGGTCTAAAGACACGAAACGATCGGTCTGTGCAAGAAACTGAACAGTATTTATATCGTTATATCCACCGCACTATCCAACTGTCCTGAGCGCGTAATATACAATATAAATACTGTTCAGTTTCTTGCACAGACTGATCGTTTCGTGTCTTTAGACCTCAATGTATCGTCACGAGCCGCAGGGTTTAATTTGGTTTTGTCTGTGTATGTTTTTTTTTCTCTCAAAGCCGTGAGTGCCATTGACTGACATTATATGACTGACAGACTGCAACGTTTGAGTTAAAAATCTTTGTTTGTGTTTGACTGAAGAAACAAAGTCACCTACATCTTGGATGCCCTGGGGGTAAGCAGATAAACATCAAATTTTCATCTCTTTAAATAATAATTTATTTTGTAATATTACCGTTTTTACTATATTTTTGATCAAATAAATGCAGTCTCAGTCAGCATAAGAGAAATCTTCACAAACCCATGCTTTTGAACAATAGTGTACCGTATAAGGCACCACATTTTTGTTGCACAACGAAAAAAAGTACCATTGGTAACCAGTTTCCTGAATATGTGCAGTGGCTTCTTCCCTGTTATACTGTGTCAATTTACAATAGTACCACCACAGACGGTTTTTGTAATAGTGCTGCATCTGTAGTCAAAAAAGCTTAAAAAGCCTGAAGTAACTTCATGTTTCACTTACCTGTTTGGCTCCCATAGACTCAAACATCTTCTCCAACATCACACGCATCTGTTGAACGTTGTTCATCAACACACAGGGCTGCAGCAGAGGCAGGAAAGAGCGAACAGCACAAGGAAAAAGAAAGATATACATGTAGAGAGACAGAACTTAGACCTACTTGGACTCTTAATGTATGTTAACAGACATGCCTAAAAAATTTGGTACAAATATAGTGTTTGTTAACACTCACCGTCTTTTCCTTCTCACAGTACGAGGGGAAACTCTTGGTTAGAATAGCACAATACTGCAGGAGCACTTTGGTGATAGTCTGATTGAGAAAGGGGAAAAAGGAAAAGAAAGAACACTATTACACCTATACGGTATGTAGAGTAAATGAACTACACCTTGTACTGAACCGGTAGTCTGAAATCTGGAATGGCAGACAAATTGACTTTGTTGAAGATGCATCAAGTTGCTGTTTTGTTCCCTGACATAGACCTCAATATGCTGATTACTGATAAAAATTATTTCAGAAAATACCACGATTACGATCATGTCAGATAATTGCATTTAGTATTTACTCATGGTCTTTACGAAAATCTAATGAAATGTAAATGCATCCCAGCTCCTACAAAACCTGTGTAGGCTTCAACAAAGATGTCTCTGCGTCAGACGTCTAAGTTAGATATGACTCACAGGCTAAGAAACAGATGGTGATGGTCTAAAGACAAACACTCTGTGTGCCAGCAGCTTATATGTCTCTTGCCTCCATTTCCCATCTATTGTCTTTCTGTCAGTCTGTGCTCGTCTATTTTCCAGTTTCTCTGGAAACATCTTTTGAATGTAGCATACAGTATGGTTTAGGTCTGTTGATCTTCACCTTGGCAAATCGTCGATTGTACTGGGCAACCACTGCAGGATCAGGACAGTCTAGTTTCTTAATGATTTCAAAGCTTTGGTTGAGCTGAGTGAAGATGTCCACGACCGAACAGGAGAACAGAGCATGCTCAGATGTCTGCTGGAACTGTGGAAAAAAACGAGAGGTTTTCAGTCTGAGATGTTTCTTTCGCTACGGTGTCTTCGGTTTTTTTTTTTTTATTTAATATCTCTACTTAATGTCATCCAAATGTCATGAGAATTATTGGCATCGAACAACAAAATTTTATGAATCCTAAATACACAGAAATAAATAATATTTTTACACCTTTTTGCATAACTTGACAAAATGACATGTTGATTGGAAATTATGCTAAAAAATATTGTTCAAAAGTGATATTTAACTTGAAGTTTTAGGTTTTCTTCACACATCACATTTCATATTTCATATTTTAATTTGCAGGGGAAAAAATTGGGGCAAACTGGTTTGTGTGGTGGAAACTAATACACATTAAAATTCACTCTTTGTTTATATTACCATAGTTTAAAACATGAAATGTTCATATTTTTAGATTGGAAGTCTGAGACAAGGCCCAAAAGAGCTGTTTTTTTTTTTTTTTAAAGGAAACTAATACTTTTATTCAGCAAGGATGCATTCGATTCATCAAAAATGACAATAAAACATTTACCATGTTACAAAAGATTTCTGTTTTAAATAAATGTGGTTCTTTTGAATTAAAAAATTCATCACGGTTTCCACAAAAATATTAAGCAGAAAAAAAAATCTTGAGCACCAAATCATTGCATCACAGCAAAAAACATATCACATTTTAAAATATATCAAAATAGAAAACTTTTCTATTTTTTTATTTTAAATTGTATTGTAAAACATATTTTCACCATATATTTGATCAAATAAATGCATCCTTGGAGAGCACAAGACACTTCTTTCAAAAACATTTTTTATAAACTAAATGCATTTTTACCAACCCCCAAATTTTGAAAAATATATTGTATTTTAGACAATATATTGCAATGGTTATCCATAAAATACATTTGAAAAGTAGTAAAAGTAAAATACATATGAAAATAAATGATGAATGCATTGAAGAAAGCATTTCTCAAAACCATTTAAATTTGCCCTTTACATAACTAAAAGAAAACATCAATCTGACGAAAATTGGTAGTAGACAGCAAGCAGCAATTTAGTTTGACAAGGCTTGTTTTAAAGCCTGTTAGACCAAGAGCGAAGCAGCCATATATATAAGAGAGCGGACCACACAGAAAGGTTATACAGCAGTTTCTGAAACATACCCCCTCTCTTTTATCCCTCTCAAGGGCTCCATGCATAAACTCCATCGACACTTCCTCATTCTCAGCCAGCCACTGGAGAACAAATGGCAGAAACCACCTACAGATGGGAAATGAAAAAGAAATATAGAGAAACAGGAGGAGGAATAAAGCAGGAGGGCAGCGAAGCAGCAAGTGGTCAAGAACATTTAAACAACAGAGGAAAGCATCAACTAGGGATCCTAGTCGATTTGGGACTGTAGGTGATGACAGTGTGTGAGTGAGAACATAAAACTACTCAAAAGAAGAACAAACTGCAGGTTATTTGAAGAAAAGAGAAAAGTTTAGCTAAAGATGCTCTGGAAGAGTTTTAGAAGAGGCGTGACTCACGAAGGGTATTCTGGGACGGTGTCAGAGAAGGCGGGCAGGTCATGGACGTATTCGTTGTAGAGCCATTTGACTTTGAAATGCAGATTCATGTAGTCCGCACTTTTACACAACCTCAGCTTCTCATGTTCTGGGGAAACAACAAGCGTGAGTCGACGGATTTAATTTCATCTTACCTTGTCACGAATTTCAACCAGTAAACATTTACTCTCCTTCGGCTTCAACATATGTATTCTTCAACGAGCTATAAACTAAGAATGAACTGCTTTATCTATCTGAAAGTCTCTAGCTGTACTCACTCACAGAGGCTAATGTTTAGAAATGCATTAAATTTATCAAAAGTGACAGTAAAGGATTACACATTGTTATAAAAAAAAGAATCTATTTAAAAAAAAAAGCCTGTTCTTTTGAATTTTATATTCAGAATCACATTCCCAATGTAAAAATGCATAATGGTTTCCACAAAAATATGAAACTGTTTTCAACACTGATAATAATGATAATGATAAAAAAGCTGCTAAGGATTGTCCATAAAAATTTAAATTAAAAAAAATACAATTAAAAAATAAAAATACAATAATATTTAAAAAAATCAAGAAATGGATCCTAAAAATTCAGCTTTAACATAACAGAAATGCATTTATATTTCAATTTAATTTTGATCATTTCCATGCAGCCTTGGGGAGACTCTTCAAATACATCAAAAAATCTTACCACCCCGCAAACATTTCTGAACAGCAGTTTACATGTGCACACAAACTCTCACAGAGACTTAACCATACAGTATGTCTTACCAGCATAAAAATCAAGTCTGCGAATATGGAATGTGGCAGGTGCTAAAATAAAAAAACAAGGCAGGAGAGAGAATGGAGTGATGAAGAACACTTGAGGAAGAACAGAAAAAAGTGCAGGTGTGCAATGAAAGAGGTGTTTTCGAAAGAAAAGGATGCTGGCATCAAAAGGAAGAGATAATATTTCAATGAGGAGTCTAACTCTAGTTTACTCCTACTTGGAAAAGGAAACCAGAGGGTTCTATTCTCTAACTCTGCTGTAGCAATGAGAGAGTGAGGACTTATGACCAAAAAGAGTGCTTTGAACCTTTAAAGGGGTTTTATCATCGAAAACAGGATTTGCTTTGCTCTTTTGAAATGAAACCTTAACAATGCAAAGCTCCCTCCCCTGCCCACCCTGAAAATTATTCAAACTAAACTGCAAAAACAAGTAATTCATGTGCATAGTCACAAGAATGAGCACATTAACACAACACCGGCCATGTTTATTATTTAGCACTCCGCAATTTGGCCCACATAACCATGGTGAGGTAGTAAGGAGGACGTAAGGCAGATGTTGTACTTGATCACCTTAACTCTACTAACATTCCACTTGGTATCAAAGCTATAGAAGCTGTTTTTAAATGATGAGGCAGTGCCTAATATGTTGGAATCACAACTCATTTAATTTGCAAATTCATATTACTTCTCAAAGGTTAGATTAATTCAAGGGTCAAAGAACTGGCGATGGAATATGTTCATGTAAACTAAACTACATGCAAAGAAATGTTAACTAACATAGTATGTATGTAAAACTAATGTTTTATTATTTTGTACTGTTCTCTGAGGTCCACTTACAATGCTATCAAGATTTTCACATCAAAAAACATAATTTAGAAGTAATAGGCTATTTTCTGTCCTGTTTTTAACCCCCCCTCATCAGAATGCTCCATTGAATAGATGTAGCGGCTTGTAGACTCAAAAGTAAATACCCACTGCTGTGATTGGCTAACAGTTGTGTATGTTTGACAGCCTACATCCTTTACAGATGGACGCTGCTGTGATTTAGCTTAAACTTACTCACACTTGTGTGTTGATCCAATATAGTCAGAACAGCACTGTCTTTTGTGTCAATGTTTCTGAAAATCCAGTGTCAAATTGTGCATTGTTTGTAAACAAACCCATGATAAAATGAATAAACAAAGGACCAAGTTCTTACTGACGTGGTCCGGAACTTCATTAACAATAAAGCTTATCCACTTTTTCCAAATGTTGGGATCAGAAGGAAGGTGATGCGAAGACTGTGATTTTCCACAACTTGGCACTGTACAGCGTCCTGTTGTCATCAGAGCATTCTTTATCGTTTGATTTCTGCATTGTAGTAATTTTAGAACTATTAATTTAATTTTAGTTTCTGGAAATCGAGTCGTATCGATTTCATATTCGTATGATTAATGGATATTAATCAAAACGTCCAACTTATACCTTATTAACGATACCTAATTAACGACTTGTCCAGCAAGCATTAAAACCAGTATGTTTTAACAATTCCGACTATTCCCGTGGCCACAGTAATACTGAATTGATTAGGTAATTTTTTAGCATAGGTAAATTTTAGCATAGGTAACGCAATCTTTGGCAAATAGTTTAAGACATGAAAATCAAACCCTAACCCTAACCTGCACCAGATATATATGTTGCTTTCGGTAGCAATTATTATGTCTTTCGGGAACACCCATAAAGGTCTGATCTTCTTTGCCCTGCCAATACGAAGAAAAGGCGCATTTCTCTGCTGGGGAGAAACGGGAGGTCGTGGGAATGTCATTCTCATGGAGATCTGGTGTTTTTCTTAGCTTGGACGTCAGTTGTAAAACCGTCTCTCCTGGTTGATACAGTCATTGAATTACATTAGCAGACATATCACCCTGTAGCCCAAGACTGGTTGCCCACTGAAGCTTCGCAGGGTTGAGCCTGGTCAGTACCTGGATGGGAGAACTCCTGGGAAAACTTGGTTGCTCCAGTCTGTGCGGGTCCTAATGCCCCAGTGTAGTGACAGGGACACTATACTGTAAAAAGCACCGTCCTTCGGATGAGACGTTAAACCGAGGTCCTGACTCTCTGTGGTCATTAAAAATTCCAGGATGTCCTTCGAAAAAGAGTAGGGGTGTAACCCTGGCATCCTGGCCAAATTTCCCCATTAGCCTCTGACCATCATGGCCTCCTAATCATCCCCATACACTGATTGGTTTAATCACTCTGTCTCCTCTCCACCAATAAGCTGGTGTGTGCTGGGCGTTCTGGCGCAATATGGCTGCCGTCGCATCATCCAGGTGGATGCTGCATATTGGTGGTGGTTGAGGAGATTCCCCCCTTCCATGTAAAGCGCTTTGAGTACCCAGAAAAAGCGCTATATAAATGTAACAAATTATTATTATTATGTTAAGCAGTCAGGAGGTCGTGTCCAGATCCAGAGGTCTTTGTCCTGTTTCTGGTTGAATTATGTTTAAGTGATAAGAAAGCCACAGTAAAGTCCTGTTCTGGAATACATCCAGATGCTCCCTCAAATTTATCCTGGTTTTTAGAGGTCTCCTGAGATAAGGAGATTTAGGGCAGGTAATCGGCCAGCCAGTCAAATGCAGATGCTGGGAGTGGAAGTCTTAACTCCTGCTAAGGAATGTGCTGCGTGAATCGGTGGGAGGGGCTAAACACAGGCAGTGATGTAGATCATCTTCTGCAGAGGCGTTGTTTAGCCACACTATTCTAAAATTTACAGGATGTTTTTATAGTACAATGAATTCTTATACACTATATTGCCAAAAGTATTGGGTCACCCCCTTCTAATGAACATGTTTGACTACTTTAGTCATTTCTATGAGTACAAATCTTAATGTTTAAGCATGTAATGATATTCTAGGAAATTGTGTGCTTCTAATTTTATAGCAACAGTTTGGACAGGACCCTTTTCTATTCTAACATGACAATGCCTCTGTGTATAAGGCAAGATTTAAAAAGACATGATTGATTCAGTCAGTGTGGACGAACATGACTGGTCTGCGAAAGCCAAGTCCTGATCCCAGCTGAACACCTCTGGTGTGACTTTATATGCAGACCTTGAGCCAAAAACTCATCACCAAGCTCTCGCTGGATCTGTTCCTCGGCTATCATGAGAGGATCGTCTGTACTTCATCAACAGACAACGAAACAGCCATTTATGGTTGTTAAAAAAGGCGTGCCCATTCAAAACAGTTGCGTTCGATCCTTCACTGGCTGTGCTGATTTAAATCTAGCGGGTCTGTTGTGTCTCGTGCCGCAAGTGCAATGACGTAGGCAGTGACGATTCTCTCCGGCCAATCAGTGATCAGCAGAGTTTACACGTCACGTTTTGGTAACGTACGGCTCGCTTGGAACCTCGGCCAAGGTGGTACTAAAAAAAGTACCAGGTACCACGTACTGTACCCAGTGTAAAACCCCCCAAAAGTGTGCCGTACTGAACTGTACCGTGCTGTACTATGCAGTGGAAAAGCGCCAATAGTGTATGTCAAAAGATCAAGGGAATTTTGGTTTCTCAGTTCATGACCCCTTTAAGGGCAAACATGCTTCCCATACATATAAATGTATATTTCTTCATACCTTCCAGTGCATACTTCATGTCCTGAGCGAAGAGTGTCCACATGACCTCAGCACTGACCTTCCCCACATTCAGCTCCTGAGGAAACCTGCACAGGACACACCAGGTCAAACATAACAGCTCAGTGTGTTTGTGTGCGATACTGTGTGTATCTGTGCAGTGACTGACTGATTTATGATGGAGCTGTAGGAGTTCCTGTCCTCCTCTATGATGGAAACGATTAAGGTGATGAGTTTGGGCCAGAAGTCCAAATTCTGTATGCTTGGTCCTGGTTCCTCCACAGCAGCATTTTCCTCCTCCTTCTCCTCCTTGTCTTCCTCTTCTTCACCCTCTTCTACCTCTTTTTTTTCTTGTGTTTTCTGTTGTATGAACAATTGCATGATACGACAGAACAACAGACACAGAATGATAAAACAAAAGAACAATAGATAGATGCACAGATAAAGATAGATAAACAGGTGGATAGAACAACAGATAAAATAACAGACAAAACAAGAGAAGGAGCAACATAAAATGTCAGACAAAATGAGAGTTTCAGTTTTTAATAAAAAAAATTTAGTATGAATCCTTTGGCTCATTTTAAGACATCTGTACCCCTTCTGGGAGATCCCTTCTGGGAGACCCATAGTGGCAGCAATTGGGTCACTTACAGAAAAAAAAATCTGCTTTTGTTGACTTTCATTTACAAACTTTAGTCATGTCTTTACCCTCATATATTAAAGACACGATGGATTTTATTGAATTTATGGATAATGTGAAGTTACCTGATCATCCTGTTTTTCTAGTTACCATGGATGTTGAATCGCTTTACACTAATGTTCCATTTCAGGGCGGGCTAGAGGCAATTGAATTTTTTCTCAATCAACATCTTTGTACTGCATGTCTGAGTGACCTGGCAAAATGATGCTTTCACATAATTATTTTTTGTTTGGGTCCGATTATTATTTACAGATTTCAGGGGTCAGCATGGGTTCCAAGATGGCCCCAAGCTTTGCATCCTTATTTTGTGGGATGTTTGAACATCAGTTTGTGCTAAACCCTGGGGCAAATGATTTTTTGAGACATTGTTCTATGGAAACAATATATTGATGATGTTTTTTTCATATGGAGTGGTACTGAATCTGAGCTACTGGAGTTTCATAGTTTGGTAAATAATAAGTGTAGTGCGTGGAAATTTACGATTGAATTTCATCAAGAGAAAATACATTTTTTGGATGTGCTTGTCCTTCGCACTGCATCGGGCATTGAAACAACTTTGTATCGCAAACCAACTGACCGTAATCAGAGTCAGAATCAGAATCAGAAAGAGCTTTATTGGCCAGGTATGTTTACACATACAAGGAATTTGTTGTAGTGACAGAAGCTCCACAGTGCAACAGAAAGACAGCAACAGGACAGGACACAGATAATAAAAGAATAACAACAATTAACCAAAAGGCAATGTACAAAGCAGCAAAAACACAATATATAATATAGACAACTATGTATGTACAGGTCAAGTATGTGCAAATTAGAAATGAGAAAATAAAGATAAAATTAGTGAGTGTGGTGAATGGATAGTGTATTATAGTCGTGTGTTCCACATTTATTGTTGAGTGTTCATGAGATGGATTGCCTGAGGGAAGAAACTGTTCCTGTGTCCGGTCGTTCTGGTGCACAGAGCTCTGTAGCGTCGACCAGACGGTAACAGTTCAAAGAGGGAGTGTGCTGGGTGTGAGGGGTCCAGAGTGATTTTACCAGCCCTTTTGCTCACTCTGGATAAGTACAGTTCTTGGAGAGTGGGGAGGGTTGTACCAATGATTCGATCAGTAGTCTGGACTACCCTCCGTAGTCTTCTGAGGTCAGATTTGATAGCTGAGCTGAACCAGACAGTTATTGAAGTGCAGAGGATGGATTCAATGATGGCAGAGTAGAACTGTTTCAGCAGCTGCTGTGGCAGGTAGAACTTCCTCAGCTGGCGAAGAAAGTACAACCTCTGCTGGGCCTTCCTGACAATAGAGTCTATGTGAATATCCCACTTCAGGTCCTGGGAGATGTTACTGCAGTCACAGTGCTGTTTATTATGGTGAGTGGCGGGCGAGCAGGGGGGTTTCTCCTAAAGTCCACTATCATCTCCACAGTTTTGAGCGTGTTAAGCTCCAGGTTGTTAAGACTGCACCATACAGCCTGCTCCTTAACATCCTGTCTGTAAGCAGACTCGTCACCGTCCTGGATGAGGCCGATCAGTGTGGTGTCGTCTACAAACTTCAGGAGCTTGACAGAGGGGTCTTTAGATGTGCAGTCGTTGGTGTAGAGGGAGAAGAGCAGTGGGGAGAGTACGCAGCCCTGAGGAGCTCCAGTGCTGGATGTGAATTTACCAAGCTTTACTAACTGCTGTCTGTCCGTCAGGAAGCTGTTGATCCACTGGCAGACGGAGGTGGGGACGGAGAGCTGGGTTAGTTTATTCTGAAGGGTTTCCGTGATGATGGTGTTAAAAGCGGAGCTGAAGTCCACAAACAGGATCCTCACATAAGTCCCTGGTCTGTCCAGATGCTGCAGGGTGAAGTGCAGTCCCATGTTGACTGCATCATGATTTGATCTTTCAAAATGACAAAAGAACTCGTTCAAGTCGTCTGCCAGGTGTTGATTCTCCACAGTATTGGGGGATGGTGACTTGTAACTGGTGATATCCTTCATTCCCATCCACACTGAAGCAGGATCACTAGAAGATCATTTTTTCCTGAGCTTGTCTCTTTGCTGCTCTGATCTCCTTTTCCAGTGTGTATTTGGCCTGTTTGTACAAGACTTTATCCCCCTTTCTGTAAGCATCTTCTTTGGCCTGACGGAGCTGTCTGAGTTTTGCAGTGAACCATGGTTTGTCATTGTTGTAGATTAGATGAGTCCTGTTAGGAATGCACATATCCTCACAGAAACTGATATAAGATGTTACAGTCTCTGTGAGCTCGTCCAGATCGGTGGCAGCAGCTTCAAAAACAGACCAATCAGTGAGAGAGAAACAGGCTTGTAGATCCCGCTCTGTTTCATTAGTCCATCTTTTAACAGTTCTTAACACAGGCTTTGCAGACTTAAGTTTCTGCCTGTAGGACGGAATAAGATGAACCAAACAGTGATCAGAGAGTCCTAAAGCTGCTTGTGGAACAAAGTGATATGCGTCCTTTATCGCTGTGTAACAGTGATCCAATATATTACTGTCTCTGGTGGGACATGTGATGTGCTGTCTGCAGTTCGCGGGAGAGATTTGCTTTATTAAAGTCCCCGAGAATGATTAAAACAGAGTCCGGGTGTTGTTGTTCTGTGTCTGTTATCAGATCAGTGAGTTTCTGTAAAGCTGTGCTCACGTGCGCTTGCGGAGGAATGTAGACACTCACGAGAATGAACGAGCAGAATTCCCGCGGCGAATAGAATGGCTTGCAGTTAATGAAGAGTGTTTCTAGATCTGAACAGCACATCTTCTTTAACACAGTTATATCTGTACACCACCTCTCATTGACGTAAAAGCATGTCCCGCCGTCGCACGATTTCCGCGTTGATTCTGCATCCCGATCTGCTCTGATCAGCTGGTAATTAGGCAGATTTCCGTGAAACACAGAGCAGCAGAGTTAGAAAAGTCCTTGTTTGTCCGGGAGAGCAGAAGGAGTTCGTCTGTTTTGTTGGGTAGAAAGCGGAGATTCGCCAGATGGATGCTAGGCAACGCCGTTCGAAATCCGCGCTGACGAAGCTTCACCAGCGCTCCGGCTCTTTTCCCCCACCACCTGCGCCTCCTGTAGAGTTTGACCAGAGCTACGGCTCCGCCAACTACAATGTCCAGCAAAACGTCCGAAAAATCAAAATCCGGTAAAACATTTTGTGGTGTGTTCTGCCGAATGGTCAGCAGGTCATCCCTGGTAAAACTGATCGTATTTGAAAAACAAAAAACAGGAAAAACAAAACAAAAACAGTACAAACACTGAAGAGCAACGCACAATAGCTGCCATCATCGGCGCCATTTTTAATATGCCATCTTGCACAGACAATCTTATCCTGTGTCATTAAAGCGCTCATTACCAATTTCACAATTTAGTCGTATTCGCTGTATTTGCAGCAGTGATGAAGATTTCACACTGAAAGATATGAAGATCACATATCTTATCGCAGAGATTCACAAAACGATCATATCGAGAAGAGTGGATCCAGTCTGCAGTGAGTTGTTTTAAAGATGGGTCACAACAAGAGAGTCTCGTTAAAAAACAAAACAAATTTGACCGCCGGATTAATTGTTACATTCAATATTCGCCTGTTTCGAAGGACATTGAAACATTGGCACATTATAGAGAGTGATCCCAGTCTCAAGAAATATTTTGATAAACCACCTCGTTTAGTGTATAAGAAAACACCTAACCTTCAAAATATCTTAATTTCTTGAACAAAATACCATATGGGAATTATAGATGTGGTAATTGTCAACAGTGCAATTTCACATAGAAGACGTTGACATTTACAAATCCTCACACGGCGAAAACCTTTAAAATTCTACACTATTTTTAAAATTTACACCATTTCGTGTAAGACGGCTAATGTTATTTACTTGTTGCGTTGCCCTTGTGGCTTATGTTATGTTGGTAAGACTAGTAGACCTCTGAAAATTCATATTTCTGAACATCGGTGTGCAATTAGACATCGTGATCCAAAAAGTCCAGTAGCTCAGCATTTTGCAAACTCGTTACCCATCTTCAGTACATAGGAATAGAGGTAGTCAAGTGTCCACGGTGCAGTGGTGATATTAATAAATTACTTTTATAACATGAGGCCTTTTGGATTTTTACATTAGATACGTTGTCCCCTAGAGGATTAAATGAGGACTTTGATATTCGTCCAGTTCTTTAATATATAAAATATCTATTTATATAGCTTTTTTACAGCTTTGATAAAGGTTTTGATGGTAATAGTTGAATTTTTGTACGTAGGCTGGTATCACTTAATGCTGTTGAATTCCTTGATTGATATATTATTGTTTCGGTTTATTTGTTGGGGTATGATTATTATGATAATTTCATGTGAGATCATGTGACCTTTAATCACCTGGAGGTATAAAGAGTGGTATATCAGTGTTGTTCATTTGTCTGATGAAGAGCCTGCGTGCTCAAAACGTCACACACTATGCAAAAGTCTTTTAAATAAATTTTTTGCTACTTTTGGAGCTTTGGTGTTGCCGACTTTGCATTTTAAATATGCTTCTACTTGTTTTTTAGTCGAGCACGATGTGCGTGCTGTTGCTTGCTCTTTGTCAGACAAAATTACAGAACATTAGACATACAGTCAGACAAAACAACAGATAAAATAACCAATAGATAGATACAGAAAAACAGATATAGAAATAGATAGAATGACAGATAAAAAAAACAACATATAGAACAACATAAAACAACACAACATAAAACAATAGAATGGCATAAAAGTGACAGAACAACACATAGATAAAATGACAGATAAAAATGACAGAAGAACAGACAACAACAGACAGACTAAACGACAGACAGACAGACTAAACGACAGACAGACAGACAGACAGACGGACAGTCAGACAGACACAACGACAGACAGAAGGACAGACAGACAGACACAACGACGGACACGACAGACAGATAGAATGACAGACAGATAGACAGCCAGACAGACAGATAGATAGAATGACAGAACGATAAGACAGACAGACAGACACAACGGCGGACACCAGGCGTTGCTGCAGGATTTTTAAGCTCAAATTCAAGACTTAAGACCTTTTTTAAGACCTGCACAAATAAAATTAATACCATATGAGCGGGGTCGGGCAATGTCTATGGTAAACTATTAAACTGTTAAATGACTGTAAAAAGCATGATTTACAGTTCAGATCAAAGTTCACACAAAAACTAAAAGTTTTATAAAATTATACTCTTCACATTTCAGCCTTTAAAAGTAAAAAAAAGTCAAAAGTATTAATTAATATATTAACAAACAATTATCATCAATAAATTATATTAATTAACATACAAACACATTTTACTGTTTAGATTTTTATAATGGATGACATTTACAGCTCTGCGTGTTTGCAGGGTAAAAACATGGGTCGATTTTCGCATTGGTCTGAACAAAAACAACCCCATGTTCCTGCAATACCGGAGGCTGCAGTTCTAGAACTGCATAGGAACCTATTTTTTTGGGACAGTGCCATCTATTCCAGCAGAGGAGACCTGATTCAAACATCAAACAAACATATGCAAAGACTAGATCAAAGGAAAATATACATTTTTTTTATCTTTCCATCTTTTTAATGTAAGAGTGTGAACTTGAGTGTTTGAGGGGGTGTCAGCAATCTCCATTTAGCCTATTTAGCTGTGCAAAACAGTTCATTGTGCTGCTGGATGTTGTAAATTAGTATTGTATTCAAATTATTGTACATTTATTAAAGTACTAATAATCACACTAATTTGTACAGCAATTGTTTTACCGTTTACTGCACTTTCAGTGGGTCACACATCAGACGTGAAGCGTTAATGAACTGAAGTCTCGCACAGACATAAGTCTTTCCAAGAAAACAATTTAAAATCAGAATATATATATAGAATATATTGAAATAAATTAGGTTAATTCAAGAGGGTTAGCAATGGGTATGTTTAGGGTTAGGAGTTGGTTAGGACAATAATTAAGTGTATACAAATAAACAACTACATAATTCCTTAAAAATAATAATATACAGAATTGAATAGCAAGTGCTATAAAATAGTATTGAGCCGCTAATACATACATACAAAAAAATACATAAAATATATAAATAACTATAAGGTCCTAGAAATGCGGTCCTGAAACTGCAGCCTCCAGTATTGCAGGAATACCCTACTCACAAGAACAGGCTTATTGAACATGCACATTCATTCTCTGCCAGCAGGAGGCACTTTCAGTACGGTTTCCCCGGTAACAGCAGAACACAGACTTTCTTGTACAATTTAAGACTTTTTATTACCTTAAACTTGATACAAGTAAATTTAAGACATTTTAAGACTTTAAGGACCCGCGGGAACCCTGGGACACGACAGAGATAGAACGACAGAATGACAGACAGAACGACAGACAGACAGACACAACGACAGACCGATATACAGACACAACGACAGACAGACAGAACGACAGACCGATAGATAGACAGAACGACAGACCGATAGACAGACAGGCAGAATGACACAACGACAGACAGACAGACAGAACGATAGAATGACAGACCGATATACAGACACAACGACAGACAGACAGAACGACAGACCGATAGATAGACAGAACGACAGACCGATAGACAGACAGGCAGAATGACACAACGACAGACAGACAGACAGAACGATAGAATGACAGACCGATAGACAGATACAACGACAGACAGACAGAATGTCAGACAGAATGACAGACCAATAGACAGACAGACCGACAGATAGAACGACAGACAGACAGAATGACAGACCGGTAGACAGACACGACAGACAGACACGACAGACAGACACAACGACAGACAGACAGATTGAACGACAGAACGATAGAGCGATAGACAGACAGACAGACAGACAGAACAATAGAATGACAGACAGATTGACAGACACAATGACAGACACCCAACGTCAGACAGACAGATAGAACGATAGACAGATAGAACGACACAGAGACAGACAGATAGAATGACACACAGACAGACAGACAGATATATAGACAGACAGATAGATAGACAGACAGATAGTCTCTTTAAAAGTCTATGAAAGAAACTCAGAATTGATGATTCATGTGCCTGACCTTTATGAACAAACGTGGTCTCTGTGGTTACAGATAAATTCTATGAAATATTACTCATTTCAGGCTGATGTCCCATGTTGAAATGCTGGTATTACCCATGAGAAATTCAACCTCTGATAATGACATCATCTAAACAGTGATCCAAACTTACTGTCAAACACAAGCATACGCACATCCCATCTGTGTGTATGCAAAAATACACCTGTGCATGATACGAATGTATTTACTTACAGGCTCCGCGGCCGGCTGGAACTGTCTGTTGTACAGCTCTTGGCAGTTGTTAAAGATGTACTCATATGTGGAGTTGAGGCACGCTTTCACACAGTCCCTGACCACATGGGCAGCACGCGGGGGAGACTGCAGTTCCAGAACCTGGACACAGGGGGCGCCAGAGATGACAAGAATACATCTATACAAAAACAACGTAACACCCGCTAACAAATCAATAGTGACTAATCTCCGTTATGAAAGCCCGCACAAAAGCCTCTCTCTTACAGCACAAAGAAATCAATCTTCATCTCAAGCCTTCTATTATCCTCTTCTACTGTATGAACTCAGGCAGACAGAAATGACGGAGCGTTTACTCAAGAATATATGAAACACAATTGAATAACTCATCTCTATAGGATCTGTCACTCAATGTATGTATTACAAATAAGACCTACATCCCTGTATAAAACAACAAGAAATGCATTACTGCATGCCATTGCTTGATCTGATTTAGAGCTACGTTATCTTACCTTCAGTCTGAAGAATGTAATGCTGGTCAGCAAATCCACTGTGGATTTGAGATCTGCTAGACGTGGTTTACTGCTGGCTGGGAAATTATTCTGGAGATCAAAGGGACAGAATGAAGATCACAGGAAGCTTGAGTGAGAAACACAGTATGACGCTGGTGAAATGAATACTTGAGGAGAAGTAACAAACATGAACAATGCATCACTTATATGGACATTGTTTACTGATCAAGTCTATTAATTTTTATAAAATGTATACATGCAAGACACTCCCAAAACCAGTGGAAAAACACACTGATTGGCGAATCATGATTTGCGCATAAAACAAACATTTTACAAAATTTTTATTCAAACTTTGATTTTCTTTTTTCCACTTTGTTACATGGTCACATTCAAACATTTTGCAGAAATGCCCATTATGCATAAATTGCATGGTTTTACTCTTGTCCATGACCTTACTTTTAATGTTAAACCATAAAAATCTGGTTAAAGTAAAATATGCTGCCTGAGATAATAGCCCAAGGCTCCAGCATCCTGTGACCCTACAGAGGACAAGTAACTTGAAGAATGGATGGATGGGCAGAACACCCATACATCCAAATTTTGTATATAATATACATGTATTTTACTCACATATCTTTATTTTTTATTATCTGCATGTTGTTTCTCTGTGTACTGGAAGCTTCTTTTGTCACCAAAACAAATTCCTTGTATGTGCAAATATACTTGGCAATAACGCTCTTTCTGGTTCTGGTGATTATAAAATAATAATGAAATGTTGTAAAGATTAATGACTTAATGACTAAAGATCTATCAGTATTAAAATAAATAAATAAATAACCGCCAGCCCTAATAAAAAACATCTTCAAAAGTTTACCAAGGAGACAACAGTTTCAGAGAAGAGCTTGAGAAATGAAGTTTGACAACAAAGAATAAAATGGGATGGCAAAAAAAGAACAAAATTAAGGTAAATAACTATGTAAGCAAAATATGTTTTAATGTGCGTCGTTTTCCAACTAAGCTGTAATTTGTTTTACACCGCACCATCCTAGACTGCATCAACTCTGCCTGTAGATTAGGTTAAGGTAATGAACATGATGAATACTTACTCTGTATTTTGACAGGTCAATTCGGAGAGAGTTATGGAGCTGATCCAGCAGTCTAACAAAGCGATCTTTCTGCATTAACAGAGCGAAAAATGAGTCAGTGGTGAATAAAATTTAACAAACCAAAAAAGGATTGGCTGTTTCTTTTTGTGTTTTGAAAGGCAAAGTATGATTTAGTTATGGAGTCAGAGCAAAAACTAGCCCCACAAGATGTGTTTCTGTGACACCAATCTCACTTTGAATGGAATCTAGACCTTGGGCCAAGGGCACAGAGCGTGGACACACACACACACACGAACATACTGTACAAACACACCACAGACAGGCTTTTGGATAAATCCTTCTGATGGCAATGAGAAAACCTGAAAGGGAATCAAAGGTTCAGGGACACTGACAAGGTCTCAGTTATTCACCATCCTGGATCTTTTCAAAATCCTGGTATGAGCAAGACTTCTACAGCAGAAGGGTCCAGTACAAGAAAAGGAGGGAACTGGAGAGTTTGTGCTGTGCACAAATCCAAGCAGCTGTATTTATGCTTTGATAGGATGAGCTGGCACGATATCATCTTCAGCTGTGTCGTTTGAGAGCCTCTGATTATAACAGTCAAACTCACTATCAGTCTGTGATCAAATGTGACATTATATCTTATACAACAGGTATTTCCGGTCTGAGAACATTCCAAAAGCACTGACATTTAGTTCAACAGCACTAGGACTTTTCAATGTGTGTATCACTCCGCTTTTCTGTGTTTACATGTTAAATTAGTCTGTGCATTAGCGGTGGGGATTTTTCAGATTATATCATATGCATCAGTATCATTAAACTACTCAGTAATTCAGACTACTCAAAAGTTTAGGGTTGATTTTTAAATGCATTTGAAATGTTATCATATTTTACGTTAAAAGATTTTTTTAAATACATTAAAAACTAATATTTTAGAAGAACATTACTATATGAAAGAAATGTTTTAATATATATTTAATATTAATCTGTATGTCTATTTTAATATAATTTACTCCTGTGGTTTCAGCAGACATTACTCCAGTCTTCAGGGTCACATAATCCCTCAGAAATCATTCTAATGTGCTGATTTGGTGCTCGAGACACATTTCTTATATTACCAATGCTGAAAACAGTTGTGACGTTTTTGTGGAAATGGCGCCACATTTTTTCAAGATGCTTTCTTGAATACAAAGTTGAAAAATGTATTTGAACATTTATTTCAAATATAAATTCTTTATGACAACATATTTCTTTATTGTCATGTCTACGTCATGCATGCTTATTGAATAAAATATTTTTTTTCCAAATGTTTGCACATTTATACAAAAGCACAGCTGTATTCAAAATGCTGTAGCTTTTCTAATAACAAGGTACTTTTTCATTTAGTAACAAAGACAAAGTAAAGCTACATCACTATTTTTTTGTCATTGTTTTGAGCAGCTTTATTGTTGATGGACCCAGGGAATAATCAAACCCTAAGCCGTCCTTTGGTCGGGCTATATTGGCTGTGTGCGATGCTAAGTTAGCATTACCCCAAAGTTGGAGGCATTGAAGCGGTCACAGGCGGAGACATTGGTGACTGAGGTGGGATGAGCGTAGAATGCGTTGATGTTGGCCAGGAGTGTGCTCATTACCGCAGGAACACCAGGCAGCATGTATTTATAGGACAGACATGCAAAATGCCTACAGGTGGACAGACACAGACATCCAGTAAGAAACTGAGCATGCTTTTATTATTCGAAAAGTGACATTTACTACTATTACTTAAGCATTGTACAGCTATGTAATAATAGTAAATGTCACTTTTAAATATCTGATATCTGATGAGTATCTGGACTTCTCATCTCATAAACAACAAGTCTATTGTGATTGACTGCCTCTCACCAAAACAAGCCCCACTATTGAATAGACAGAAGTCTAGGTTAGTATAGATGTATTTATCAGACTGATTTATAATTAAAGGGATAGTTCACCCAAAAATTAACATTCTGTCATTATTTATGCTCATGTTGTTCCAAACCCATAAGACCTTCATTCATCTTCAGAACACAAATGATGAAATCTGAGAGCTTTCTGACCCTGCATAGACAGCAATTCAACTACCACATTCAAGGCCCAAAAACATAGTATGGACATCATTAAAATAGTCCATGTGACATCAGTGGTTTTATGAAGCTACGTGAATACTTTTTATGTGCAAACACAAACAAAAACGATGACTTCATTCAACAATTTCTTCTCTTCCGTGTCAGTCTTTGACGTGCATTTGTACCTTTGAACATGGTAGTTACGTTGCTGTCTATGCAGGGTCAGAAAGCTCTCGGATTTCATCAAAATATCTTAATTTGTGTTCCGAAGATGAACAAAGGTCTTAAGGGTTTGGAACAACATGAGGATGAGCAATTACTACATTCCCACCATTTAAATACCTAATCAGGATTAATGTGTTTAATAGGATTAATAGGTCTTAAGACTGACTGATTATTGATGGGCATTAATGTGGTTACACAATGCTACCAGCAGATATTTCCTATCGACAGCAAAGGACTGTCAGAATACAGACAAAATGCTCCAGGGCTTACGTCATGGCCTGATAGATGGATTCTATTCCGTAGCGCATGGCAAATTCGTCTACAATATCCTGAGCAACCTCATCAAAGTAGACCTTCCAGGCATCATCTCCTCGTGCCGTGGGCAACTTCACCACACCTTGTCCTTCAATGTCTGTCACAAAGTGAAAAAAATTCTACAAACAAAATAGAGGGAGAAAGAGGCTCAGTGATGTGCTTTGCTATAGAAATGATTGTGAGTTGTATGTTACATACAGTTAATATATTAGATATGATTTATGTTAGGATCAGATTTTAGAAAGATCTGTAATATTTTCACAGCCTTATTCCCCCAAGGCTGCATTTATTTGATGCACACTTCAGTTAAAATTGTACAATATAATTGCAATTTAAAATAAGTGTTTTATTATATTTTAAGATGTCATTCATTCCTGTGATGCAAAGCTGAATTTTCAGCATCATTACTCCAGTCTTAAGCGTCACCTGATCCTTCAGAAATCATCCTAAAATACTGATTTGCTGCTCAATATTTTGCATTATTTTCAATGTTATAAACAGTTGTGCTGCTGTGCAAACCATGATACATTCTTCAATGAATAGTTCAAAGCAACAGCATTTATTTCAAATAGAAATATTTTTTAACAATATGAAGGTCATTATGGTCACTTTTGAATAATTGAATGCATCCTCGCTGAATAAAAGTAAATTCTTTTAAAAACTTGTCACTTGTCATCTAAAAAGAATTCAAAGTTTACCTCATGCAAACAGGTGTACTGAACATGATAAGGAGCCACTTTCTCTTCTCCTTTAATTTCCACACTTATCTGCAGTCTGATGGCCCCTGATACCGCTGACTTGTCTGTGCGTTTTTCTGCAAGATAACACATGGCCAATACATATCTGATATGAAAGACAATTCTTCATTTATCGCATCTTGTAATGGTGACCCTTGATCCAAGCAAATTTTTTTTCAAGAGAAAACAAACAGTATCTTCAAATGTAAAGACATCAAACTCAATATTTTAAAATGAATACTAATACCGAATAGTTCCATCAGAAACAATGTATTGTTTTAGAAACCACTTTGCAGAACAGATTAGACAAATGTACTGAGCTCTAATGAAAAACTGAAGAACAACTTTCTCATTTCTGTAATATTATTATGCAAAGGCAGAAGCAGCCATGTGGCTGTAGACCATCTGGCGGACTGTAAAAGGTCCAGCACCATTTTTTGACATATTCAATTCATAAAGCAAGTTTTCATGAATAGCTAAAGCAAAATTTGGCATATTTCTATATAATTACAATCTTTTCTTTGATCTAAATGCATGCAAATCATTCCATTATAGGATTTTTATGGGATTAGGCTTATTACAACATTAAGAATTAAATAACATATATATATTATTGCAAATTATAGTTGATATTTTAGGCATGGTAACTGCAACACTTAAACAGACAGATGGTTTAGTTTCTTGTGTGACATACAAAGGAGCCATTCAGTTTGTAGTCCTAAAACTCTTAAGAAAATTACCATTGTCTAGTCATGGGTTCCCTTGAGAATTTCTAATGGGTTTTTCAAATATCAGTTTTAGATTTATGAGAAAAATAAGGTCTTCATTAGCCCTTCTGGAGCAACTTCAGCTTCCATTTTTTTGCATTAAAGCACACGAAGGTTTCAAAATTCATGTTTGAGATGTAACAGCGTGCAATTTATTTTGTAGAATAACACATAAAACCTTTTCAAAATTCCAGAGAGGACAGCAAATTAGACTTCAGGTTTGTCTACAAATTGACGTCATGCCTGTACAGCTTTATATCGGGAGTGCTTCAGTACTTTCAAAGCCTCAGAGAATAAAAAAAAGATCATTTAAAAAAAAAAGTCAATAACACCCCACAATGAAACACAGTACATAGGCAGAGAAACGTACCAAGGTTGTACCAGACATCCATTTCTCCGCTGAGGGTTCGGACCTCGATAATGCTCTGACCCAAAAAGTCATCAGATTCTCTCTTCAGACGCTGCTTCACACGAGACTTTATATCATCATCTTCATCCCACACACGCAGTTTAATGCGGTCAGATGAATTGTGGCACTCACTGGGGAGGAAAAGGTCAATTTGTGAACAGAGAGCTGTGATTTCAACCAAATTAACAACTAATCAATAATCAACACAAGTTGCTATATTTTTTTGACAACTGTAAACAGTGTACAGTTATGTTAATGAACTTAACTGTATTACTGTATAAGAATTGTTTACTGCAATTTGTTTTTAATAACAAAGTATTAGCTCATTTTCATTAAAGATTTTTTTTAAAGGGATAGTTCACCCAAAAATGAAATTTTTGTCATCATTTACTCATCTTCAATTGCTCCAAACCTGTATGAATTTCTTTCTTCTATTGGTAACCAAACAACCAAAAGTTGTTGGTAGCCACTGACTTCCATAGTTTTTTTTTTTTTTTTTTTTATTATGGAAGTTAATAGCTACCAGCTACTGTTTGGTTACCAACATTCTCGAAAATATCCTTGAAAATATAACACACAGGATCTTTTACAGATTATTGCTTCATTTCTGCTGTATTATGCCATGTTATATTATTGGTCAAATGTAATGAGATGCAGTACTTTCTTCCTACATAACACTTTTTAAAATGCTTTAAATTCGCCTTTAAAAATCTGCCTCATATTTTTTGTAAATCATCTGTTGTTGCCTTAGTCTTAGCAAGAAAGCTTCCCATGTAAGAATTTCATTGTGCACTGTACCCTATACATACGACAATTAAAATCTTTGACTTGCAAGCCTGTAGCACAGAATATTTGCCAATGAGGTATCTTTAAAATCTTATATTAATGCCTAATTATTTCTTCTAGCCTGCAATATGATAGCACGGAGAGCAAATAGACACTTTTGCTGAAGTCTCCTGCTTCTCAGATTTTATTTTTCTTGTCCAGAGCAAAAGCTCCAGTAATTTCATGCATCTCCTGTGGGGTCTGAAACGAGATCTCAACAATCAAACCATCTGTGATCAGATTTTCCAAGATAAAAAGTGTGCATTTAAATGTCAGAGATCCCAATACCAACCAAATTAACTGAGTTATGCTATTCATTTATTTTACAGCTCTATACTCTTGTTTCTATTTTTACTTCTCCTAAGAAACCTTTGGAGAAAAAGGTGATGACATATAACAACACCTAAGCAATGATTTCCTGATTACATTGAAAAGAAATGAAAATAAGAACACAGCAGATAAAAAACAGGATTCCAAAAGAACAAAGAGAACAGAAAATATTGTAGAAGACTCACAAGTTGAATGTCTCCTCCCACACAGGGTTGAGGTTACCGTAGATAGTTTTGGTTCTCTTCTTAGTCTTGCCAACCTGAACGGTCACATACGGATCACTGGAACCAGTTCTGTCTTTAGCCTGCAGGCCCTGAGCGCTCACCACTGGAAAACACACATGAACACTCTTGTAAGATTAACCCACAAAAAAAAAAAAAAAAAAGGAAAAATGTATTCCAATGCTGGCACAGTGCATATTATTAAAAGCTCTATTAGAAATCTGCATTTATACAACCATTCCTTGAAAACTGTAGATTACTGAAAGGTATCAGAGCAATAACAGCTGTCCCTGCTTCCGTACCCGTGATGGAGATTTTGGCAGACCACTTTGATGTTCCGTCAAGCACAGTCTGTTTGATGGCCTTCATCTGCTGAGCATGGTTCAGTTTAGTCACATAGAATACAAGCCTTATAATTTCAAAGATTTCAGGCCTGTTCCTCTCTCGGATCTTCATGCGGTCCTTCATGGCTGATATGATATGCTGGGTTTTGTCCTCGGCTCCTGTTTTGGAGCTCTTCTCAGCAGCTCCTAGCAATTGTAGAAAAGTATCATTTAAATGGCAAAATAAAACATGCAATGAAAAAAGGGATCAAAAACAAAGACTGTATACATTTTTACCTTTTTGGCATTTCATAAATTGCATAGTGCATAATCTTAAATATTTCTTACTCATTTTTACATGCATCTCCTCACTGAGCTTCATTAAAAAAGCATTTGTCAATGGCACAGATGTAATATTCATAAGTGATAGTGCTTAAAAAATAAATAAACAGCTAACTGTAATTGCTGTATGAACACTAAAGTAATAATACATTTAGGCTTGTTTTGTTGTTGCTTGTTTTTCAGTATTTGGTTGGTGACTCACTCTGTAAACAGTCCGCGTTGAGAAGCTCCTGGCATTTTTCGTGGCATTTGACTCCACACTCTGAGCAGCGCATGCCCTGCCGCGCGATGCCCCACAACAAGCCCTCACACTCGTAGCAGTAGGTAGGCGTGGTGGCCGTCCACACTTCAAAGTTATGGGGTGTCGTGCAAGAAATAGGGTAAATCAGAGCCTGAAGGGTCTTCTTGTACACGTGATTCTTCTACAGAGAGAGAAAATACACCGAATATAGTTTCTGCCAGAAACGGACCCTAGACGTAACCCTGAAGAAGACATTTCAAAACAAACCCCAGATGACATGTAGGACATGTTGAAATCATGAAGTAGTTAAAAATGGTTCAAACTGAAAATAGGAAAAAGCATTGAGAAGTAAAAAGGTAAGAGTACAAAGATGCTCTTTATAAATTCTGGTCCTGGTTCATGTTGTAGGTGTAGTTATGGAAGTGGGCAGACAGGTGTCAAACTGATGACCAAATGAGAGCCACATCACATCTTTATCTACATAAAGTGTAGGTGGCATACATCTTTTTTTTCTTTATTGAAAAATGTTTCAAAAACATTCATCAATCCAGAGCATTTTGAAGGGTACATTTACATTTTGATAAAAGACATAACTAGAATTGTGTCAACAATTACTCTATTATCATTACAACACAAAAAACACAATGTCATGCAATGAAATTAAAAGGAGACACATGCTGTCAAGCTATAAAAATGACAAAAAGCACTGGCAATATAACAAAGCTATGAAAATTATTGGTGTGCTACTGTATATTACTTTTGAAAGTCTGCTGAAAGACATAATTATTGATTTTAATTTAAGTATGTAGGTATTATTTATTACTTATTAATGAAGACATATGATACAAATAAAATCATTATTTACTGAAAATTACATTCAAACTGTCACATGGTTACTGGTTATAATACATGTGAGCACATAGCAACTTATTTTCCTTTTTGCAATGCCATTAAAGTCAGCGTAAAAATACACCCTCTCTTGTTTTAAATGCATCGTCTGAACAGTTTATCCATGCATATCTTTCATTTCATTTTTTTCTTCCATCTGGTAACATATGCTGGACTCTTCTGATCATTTACCCCACACACAATCTACTGTAAGCTTGCATTTAGATCTGCCTCCGTCCAATCAACAACCAATGATAGAACCAACCTGCACTCAATTTGTTATTTTACGATACTCTGTTTCACTCAAATGTATGTCATAATGCAGAAGGAAATCTCTGTTGCTGCTCTTGTTACAACATGAACAACTTGATAAAGTGAGAAGCAGATAGATGACAGATGTTTGTGTATTTTGCATCTCGTACCAGTTCTTCGTCCTTCAGTGAAGAGCGTGCAGCTAATGCATGTGAGATCCCAGCTTTCCTGGACTGCACAAGAGACTGAGAGGGGAACAAAGGATGAATATGAACATGTGCCTAATTATTAACAACTAGTAATAGTAGTACTCATTATACCATTTTGTGCTCTCCCAGTGGATTTAATGTTTCCTTAAACACCTGGTAAATGTTGTTCTATGCTCGTGTCTACTACATTCCCATTAATATTGTGATACATTGTGGGACCCCCTCGAAAATGAGATGGTCCATCTCAAGGGGTTAATCCTAATAAATACATTTCAAATATGCTAAGCACTATTTGGCCATTAAGGGTACCCATGCCTAATTAAATAGCTTTTAGCATTTCATAGCCAACTCTGTAAATAAAGAAATACCATAATAAAGAATTGGGGTTCAATAATAAAGGTTCAGTCAATGGAGAAAAAAAAGGCCTGAAAGCTAACTACAAGGATCGATATTACATTGCTAGGAGAAAATGTCATTTCTACAAACAAAAAGAGGAAAAATCAAGTTCCAGCATCATACAAATCCAATGAATGAGTATTTAACATATTGTAAATGTTTAATGTTAAAGCCAGTGTTTAACCAATGAACACCACTATTACGGAATATATTATTATTGAATAATGTTACTCTTTGTAATTTATTTGTATGTTAATATATAATAACTTCTAATGATAAAATGTTTTAATATATGTACAATATATGTTTAATATATGACTGTAGCATCCATGTTTGATTACACAGAATATTTGACCACCAAATTCAGCGACTGACCATACAGTTTTCCAGAGTTGTGCAATAACCTGTTTATATTCAGCTAAAATCTTTTACTACAAAAAAAGAAGCGTTTGTTGGCATGAAAACTGTTGTGCAAGTCACAAGCTTCACATCAAGCCTGTTTTTATTTGGCTTTTTTTGTCCCCTCCACAGCATGTCAAATATATCTGTGTGGGTTTCAGTTTTATTGTGTCGCAACAAAGACTGATTGATGAAAGTTCCCCATTTCTGACTCATGGGCATGTCAGAAAACTGGTGGAGAAGACAAGCACCTCAAATAGAGCTCAGTTTCTCAATTGTATGCACACTTGTCTGGTTTTTAATGCACCAGTCACATAAGATGTGCCTCTTTAAGGGTGAAGAGAAGACATTCAATTACGAGATTGCTGGAAAATTGCATTGACTTGAACACCAAAATCCATTATAAACAAAAACGGACCACTTGTAATATCAAACCCTTCTCAGACAGAATGTCATATGGTCATTCATTGGTGATATAGTATTACTGCTCACTGCAATCTCACCAGAATCGAGCAGCAAATCAAAGATGATGGTATCACACTGAAAATGAAACTGAGCACAAATCATTTTTGACATATAATCTACATCTGTATAATCTATATCAGATTTTTTAGGTGTGAAAAAATGACAGCACTTTTGCCTTTAGTGTGGACAGACAAATTGCTTGTCACTGGAATCTTCTTACATCATGTCTTTTTAAGACACCGTGTTATAGCTTAAATAACAATTTAGACCTAAAAAATGAAAACATATGAAATACAAAATGTGTAGGATATAGGATTCCTTTTCAGTCTGCAAAAACTAAAAAAAATTAAAATAAATGATACACACACACACACGTTGGTTTTTGTGGTTTATGGGGACTCTCCATAGGCGTAATGGTTTTTATACTGAACAAACTGTGTGTGCTATTGCCCTACACCAACCCTACACCTAAACTTAGCCCTCACAGGAGACTTTGTGCATTTTTAGATTTTCAAAAAAACACCATTTAGTATGTTTTTTAAGCCTTTTGAATTACGGGGACATAGGCAGTGTCCTCATAAACCACCTTCATATTGTAATACCTCTGTCATACCCATGTCATTATACAAATTTGTGTCCTCATAAACCACATAAACATGCACACACACACACACACACACAGACACACACACACACACACACACACACACACGCACGCACACACACACACAAAGCATTCACTAATAGAAAGGTTTACTTACAATGGCCTAGTAATGAAGGAAAGCATTAAGAAAAAAAAGACAAAAGATCAGATGAGATTTCAGCTAAACTTTCAATTATATTAGATAAGAGTTAGATTACAATTTAAGATTATAATTACTAATATTTCAATATGAAAAATAAAAATAATAATAATAATCACTCACCACTTCGCTAACCAAGGGGATAGGCTTCTTCTTCCTAAGGTCAGGCATGCTATCAATGCCAAATAATCCTCCTCCCCTGAAGATAACAATATGGATATTCCAGTAATGGAAAATGAATGTTTGGTAAAGAACAGCTAAACAACAACAACATGGTTCAAACAGTGATAGTGAATGAGTAAGAGGTCATACCCAGGTTTGGCCCATGGATGTTTGTTATGGTCTCCATTGATATTCTGTTAAATTGTGATGCATTAAAACAAATATAAAATGTTAATTTTTCACACAGACAACAAAAACAGCACTTAATAAAAACGTAGGAAATGGGGAGAAAGAGGAACAGAGAAAATCCTGCAGTTTGGTTGATTGAATTTCACCACTATATTCATGAATATACAAGCAGAATGTTTCAGTCATGAGAACAATTCTAGTCAAGACAAGATTAGACATGCAAAGGCTCAGAACTCTCTAATATAACTTCCTGTCAGAAAATCACAATTTAATTTACTTTCAAGATGCACAATAGTAACCTAAATCTAACAAGAGAAAAGTATTTTTGCTTTTGATGTGAATGCAGAAAGATAAAGACTCATCTTTAAAAGAAGCAATTATATCAAGTTTTGTAAAAAACAAGTTAGAAAATAATTTAATAAATTTTAAATATGTTTTATATTTAGAATATTTTTATTTACTATATAATTAGGACAAATTATTGAAGTAGCATTTATGCCACGTCTGTGCTGTGTCAAAAAACTGATCATTTTATCTCATTTTAACTCATCATTTGGCAACAGGCTGTGCACTAAATTAAGCATTTCTTACTCTAAAAGAGATTAATTGTTAATGTAATTGCAACAAAATCAATAAATTCCCTATGCAAAATCATCTGTAATGCCAAGCCCCTCAAAACAAAAAGGCTGAGACTCAGCAACTCTCGGCCTTAAAATGAATCTGCCATCACAGTTTCTATTTTATACAGTATAACCTGGAGGGATACTTTAATGAGCCACAATCAATAACACAGACTGAAAATGTGTGTAATGTTTACAATGCAGCATAGACTACAAGGCATGATTTAAAAAATGAAATAAAACATAGACACAAGTAACTCAACACAATGCAGGAAACCCAAATCAAAGGAGCCTGTTAGCACCATGCGCACTAAAGACCTTCAAACAGTATTATCTCTAGCAGTGCAAACATGAAACATCAAGGCACTTTTTAAACCATGTAAAAAATATATAACCTGATCTTCATCCTGGCTTCCATCTGAAAATAACAACAAACAGCACATCAAGCTATCACACCATTTTTAACCGGAACTAGACAGCACTCTTTAACTAGACATAACATTATAACGCAATTAAACCTGTTGTCCAAGAACATATTTACATCTGCAGACAGGGAGTTTAATAACCCTGTGTATATGGACCGAGAACATGAACTGCATAACTGTGGGGATTTCACAATTGATCCAGACAGTTCATAAAAGTTTCACTGAGATGTATTATTCATTTATAATGGCTCCTAAATTTTCTCTGCACTTTTCTTTCATGTCAGATTTGTTTTCATTTCAACTCGATGAGTGTAATTACTTTGTTTGAGCCTGGGGAACAAGACTAGTTTAACACCCAGCAGGACGCTTGCTAATATATCTGCAGGAAAGGACCAAACACCCACTGGCTACGTTTCTGATGAGATCTGATATTTTACAGATACAAAAAAAGTGTTTAAATGTTATTTGTGAGGCATGTTTGATGTGCATAGCCATGGAAAAGCACATAAGAATGATTTGCTTTCCTTTTCTGACATAAATTTCAAAAGATTGAGTTCACAGAAATTCACTAACACTACAAATCTGAAACTTCAGACAAGAACTTCTAACACGTGACAATGAAGGAGAACAATGAATAGGAAAGTTTTTAGAACCTCCAAACTCAATATACCTGGGTTCAAATCATCTTCAGAAAATGTTGACATGGTCACTATACTGAGTTGTCTTCTGGACTCTCTCTTCTCCCTTAGAATCTGCTGGAAAGTCCTGAGGCACTTCAGACGACGTGCATCCCGCTGACTAAGCTCTGCTTCACTACCTCCTTCTGTAGAGGAATCGGTGGGAGGCTGCGTTTCCCCCGCCAGCGTTCTTTGCTCCTCTTCTACTGCTAGTTCCTCGGGAGAAAAAGAGTCTGGGATAATGTCTGTAGAGAAACACTGTGGTAAATAAGCATTGGTTGGATGTCCAGATGTAGCATCTGATGCATTACTGGTGGAGGAGTCCACCCCTGGAGAATTTGGATGTTCTGAATGTTCAACATTTTGCTGGTGAGGAGGCGATTCAGGTCTTGCTTTGGTGGAGATGCATTGAGGCATCTCAACGAAACCTTTCTCAGTACCGATGGCTTGAGGCTGCTCAGAATAATTTGTTTCTGTTTGTGTAGTCTCCATCTGTATTTGAGGCATGTCTAAATTTGGTGTCTCAGTATTTACAGCATTTACCATTCCTTGTTGTTCCTCACATGGACAGATCTGCATATGGACTTTGACCCTTTCACCAGGCAAAGTAGCACTAGCTCCATCCCTCTTCTTTAGAGCTCCCCGCAAGGCAGTTTTCAAGTCAAGAACTGCTCTACCAAACTTTTTTACATTAAACGGCACATTACTGTCATCAGCAGAGCCTGGCTTCCAATCGGGGACATTTCGAATACATGTACCTTCATATAGAAGGCTCCTAGATGGCTCAATCATCACACTTTCTGTTGACTCACTTTTAAATGGAACTACGCAATTTTCACAAGACGACATGCGATTCTGATAAACAGAGCTCTGAGGATATTTACCATCTGCTTTGCAATTATGGCAGCCCAAACCAGGTTCTTCAGGCAGCATTTCTGCATCATACAGCTTCCAATCTTCTCTATTGCTTGTACTAACAGGAGAGTTGTAGTGTTTACCAGATACTATGGATATTTGATCTGAGGTGCCCATCGTACATGTACTTACAGCTTTTGATGGGTCCCAGCTGTCCACTTCACCCATGCAGCACTCTGCCTCTTCAAAACTGCCTTGTCTGGAGCAAGAATCATCTTCGCTCCAACCAATCTCTCCACTCCCACTATGTTTTAAAGCCATTGGGTTCCAGGTCTGCCTTTCACCCCCTGCTTTGCCATGTTCAGAGGTGGGTCTTTCTGGATCAGATTCAGACTTGGAACTCTGACCCGAAGATAGGGAACTGGTGCTCGGACAGTCCTGTCCATCCTGGCGCTCGAGGTAACCAAAGCTAACCTTCCTTCTCCTTGCACCTTGAGATACATCAGACTTTTGATTAGATGCTTCTTGTGTAAAAGGATGATGTTCATTGTGGTTTGAAGTCTCAACACTAGTGAAAGCAGACTGCCTTGGTGGCTCTTTGTGCTTCCCATCAACGACTTGATATTCTGAGAGTATATCGCCACAGCTACTTGAGGATTCAACAGTGTAGCAGCCTATACTAACCGTGTTATTTGATTTGTGTGTGTGGTGGGAGTGACCCTCAGTGCCACCCATTGCTCCTGGCCAAGTCTCTACACCAGATTTGTTTCCAGACCGCATGCATTCGATCTCCATTAGGACAGCATCTACACAGCTAGAGACCTCCTCGACAGAGCCACGAACAGATGACAGGTACTCCCTCAAGTCTGAAATCTCCTCTTGAATTTTGTTGATCCCTCGCAATTCCTTCAGAATGTGCTCAACGATAGCACTCGATTCTTCCTCTTGATAGTCCTCATTATTCCCCTCCACGACTTCATCCAGGATCGCCATATTTAACCTGCACAGCAAAGTCTCCGTCTGTCTTTTAGGCTCACCATCAAGTCCTCTTCCAGATGAAAACCTAGTCCCATTTAGATCTTGAGTCATTTGGTTTGGAACTACTGTGGAATTACTGTTGTGCTGCAAAGTGCAAGGAATTCTGATGCCTCCCTCTCGATTTAGTTCCACTTCCCCAACACAAGCTGCCCCAGAAAACGCTCCCAGCTCAAGTCCGTTTGGCACCTGAGGTGAGCAGCAGACCTCTGCTGAATCTAATTCTCTCCTGCAGTAGTTCTGCAGCTTTTCAACATCCTCTTCCCCCTCTTCATCCTCTTCCTCAATTCCAGCATAGTAAAGACCAGAAGGCTGGACAGAATGATCTGCAGATCCCTGCAAGAAACGATGAATTTTCCCACGCAACACCAGAGCAACTTTGGGATTAGGCTGCCTTCTCTTTGGTGCTGAAGTTTTCTTTTTGGGTCGGGGATATTGAGGGATGCCCGTGCCATCCTGTCCATTGCAGCGGTTGCGGGAGAACATTGTTTTCCTCCCTTCTTCCGTGCTGTAGAGCTGAATCACATTACATCTGATGATATAAGTGAGAGATTATCAGTCGACTTAAGCGGGGTAAATCCATGACAATGGGGGAAAAGTACATCATAAAGCATCACCCAGTGCAAATGCACCGATTTGGTCAAGAAAAGTAAATGACTGATTACGCATTTGGTACTATACCTTCAGTTAATTTCCTCCCTTATCAAAGTTTTGTCATGTATTTGCAACAACACAAAGTAATCAACAACACAGAGAATTTATCATGTGTGTATATTCTGACTCACCCAAAGTGCAGTTTGAGCAATGCTAGAACACAAAGTGTTGAAAGTGTCTAATAATTAATTGTCACATTACCTGGTCCAAAATACCATTGACAGTCGTGAGATTGATCCTAAATATACCCTAATTATATTAATATGCCACAAATGAGCAACTCTATCTGGCTGACTAGCATTTTCTCCTCAGAAATAAAAACGATCCCTTTGTTTTTATCTCGAAAACAAAAATCTAAATAATGTGAAAATTAGTGAAGCAAATAAATACCTAAATAAATAAAAAATTATACTAAAAAACAACAAACAAAAATGAATAAAAGTGAAAGGAAATAAAGTAACATATTACTAGCATTCTAGCAGTAGTAGTATACAAAGACTGAAATGCAACAGCACTTTTGGCTTTGCTTATCTGCTGGAGAGAAAACACAACAGATAAGAAGCACAAAAGATAAACTAAACACCTTTTAAGAACATTCACTTAAATCCATGGCAACACAGTGCAACAGTAAAGTAAAACAACACTGACATTATATTATATGCAATTTCTATGAGTACATATAGATGTGTGTGCTATTGAATGCATAAATCAATAAAAAGAATGTTTACCTACAACAGAGCTGCATTAAAACCACAAATGACTATTCATTTTGTAAATCTTGGTGCATCATACTATTTGCTATGCCTGTCTTATTCTTTAAGTATACTAAAATATGAAACGCAGCAAGATACAATTTTGTCATGGAAAATCTGCAAAATACAGACTCTGCAGCATTTCATTCATTTTTGGATTTCAGTATATAAAAATAACTGGAATTTTAAGAGAGCTGAAGAGTCTGGCTCAATCGACTCCTTGTGGAGAGTCAATTAAGCAGAGAAAATGTCACATGTTTGTGCAAAATCATGTGACACCGGATCAGTAGCTATGGAAACCATGTGCTATACCTGCAGTCAGGTTCTCTATATAGAGATATCTATCTATATTCTAAGATGGCAATTACCTGCATAAAACTTGCTCTTCTGTTTTTTTTTCCACCTATGTTTCTCATCTCTGTTATCAACTCCCAAGCATCAACTTAATAAGACAAGTTACACATGCAGGCAATCAGGAATTGTAAAGCAACCCATGGATGTTAAGCTGGTATAACTCAAGAAAAAGTCAATTATTCTGCTTAACTTAAATTTGACACCCTTGTTCTGGGAGTCTGCATGCTGCATATATTTTTTGACAGACACCAACTGCATATTTTAGCAGTCTCTCCCAAATAAGTAGCCTACATGGTTTAGTATGTCTCTCTGAGGTGGTGTTAGATTGGACAGTGAGGCTGAGAGAAGATGAGTTATAGTGTGGTTAAACCAGTGTTAGACATGGTGTGAGTTGAGGCAGAAGTGTTATATCACTCATATGTGATGCATACCTTCAGTCCTTCTGCATCTCCTGTCTCGATCGTACACTCATGCTCGTCTAACTAGCAACAACTGGATGTGAATTTTCAATAGCCAAACATTTTTTACGCCACATTTTGTTTACACAGTCTTACGCTTCACTAGTCTCCTTGCATGCCTCACAGTCTCGCCTTTTCACCTTGTCTTTTCCACACTCTCTCTCTCTCTCTGTCATTCACTGTAGGTTAGGGCATTCAGGGGTGAGTGATCCACATGAGCGCAGTGAGAAGCACACTAATGTGGCTTTTTGAGATCACTGAAGCACAAGGGCTAAAGGTAACACCATTCTGCATGTATGTGTTTTGCCCAAATCTTCAAGGCATGCATTTTCTGTCTACCTAAAAGCGTGGAAGACAAAGGCACAGAACAAACAGAGGCGTAGGGGATGCTGGGAGAAGAAAGCAGAGGGTAAACACACTACCACTCACAACACCAACTTTTAAGTGTGGAGCACATTCACCTCAGTGAGACACAGACAGGAAGGTAGAAAAAAAAAAATAGGTATACGAGAAGAAAAAAAAAAAACAGGTGCCAGGCAAAGTGAGGCGTCTGTGACACTGAGTGCTTGAGGAACATTTCACTTGGGGCAGCTAAAATCATTTCAGAGTCATTTCGCCCTACAGCTGTCCGGAAGATGCTACATGTTACTATTCTTAAGCTTCTACTGCAGACATTATGAGGGCAAAAATTCAATTCCAGTGTTTGAGTTCCAATATTTCATCCCCTTTACCTAAAAATAACAATGTATCTCCTAGGCAACAAACATTAGGCAATGTTCATTACATGCAAATAATTTGACTTTTAAAATTAGTTTAATGGGTGCAAAAAAAAAAATCCATTAAAATCATTTAATAGGTGATAAAAAAAGTGCGGCGATCCAAAGTCAAAAAGTGCATTAAATAAATAATTCATAATGGTCATCAAAACGTAATAACCATTTTATTGTCAAACTGAATAAAATGTTTGTTACGGACATAATGCAATAGAAGGTTAAAATAAACAGCTTCTTTGCGACTGCAAGATTAATTGGATTTTTAACTGGCAATGACTCCTTCAGAGCTCACATCTTTGCACACCACTTCTCACATCTTTCATGTACAGTACTATATTACAAGAGAAACAGAGGTATAGAGCACAATGTGGTGAAAGCTAGGGCTTTTAATTAATCTTGCCTTTCACTGAGCTTCAGATTGGGTTCAAGCACGTGTCTTTGCTGTCACTACCAGACGCTGTGACCTTGCTACACACAGAAGACACAATCTCTATAGTACACACATAGAAGATTCAAATCTGTAAGTCAGAATTGTGAAAATATTACATCTTACTTAAAATAGAAAATGATTCTAACGGCAACCAAAGGCACAATAAGATGATGATCAATTATAGAAAATTGCTGTGCCAATCTATTTCACATACTGACCCATGTCCCTTTCTCTTTTTCACAATCATTTTATCCAAACAGTCAAGTAGAATGACCAGATATTCATCTATCAAAGCAAAAGCAATGGCACACAGTCTAAACAATGTCCTTGGCAGATTTATTCTTCACTGAAATCAGCTACATATTTTCAGATATTGATCATTTCATTGATCACACTGTGTCTAAATGTTCCTTCAAACATCCAAAGCAAATGAGAACAAAAAGAAAAGAACTTTTCAAAACACCAGTTTTTTTTGGTTTGTTTGTTTTTTTTACAACATACTAAGGAGTGGACAGGAAGTGATTTAGTATGGGTAGTTGATCTCAGGAAATAAAAAATAAGACCCTGTGACACCCTTCGATGGCACACCCATGTGTTGTTGTTCGCAGTCTGATGCTTAATGCACAAATATGGTGCACAGAACTGAAAGCTCTGATCTGATCAGCTTGCTTTATGGAATTTCCAGGTGTAAGGAAAAAATAATGTTTGTGATTGACTTTACATGTCAATCAGTTTCATGATCATGTCATCAAAAACAGCTCCAAATGAGAAGCTAATAGTCATAAACTATGTCAGAATTAGTTAGGGATGCTATTAGTCAGGAATTATGGGGATAATTTGTGTGTGTGTGTGTGTGTGTGTTTAAAAGTGAGTAAAATATTATCTCTCCTTTCCAGCAAACTCAGTAATCTCTGTGATGTTAAGCAACAGCATTGTTAACAATATTTACAAGGTCTTATTCTGGCTGGTCATACTGAATTCACTTAAACATGCAACCACAGGCACCATTCTTGTGTACTCTGTATTCGGCCTTCCAATGCCATGCCTACTTAGTGTATTCACAGAAGCTCATTCAAGAATAAAAGGCCAGAAATGCATAGAAGGTCAAGATTGAAGAGCTTGTTGATCAATACATCCAGTACAACATGACCTTTGAATTGAACTCGGCTACCTTTTTGCATGCAAACGAAGTAAATATTAAATCTGCCACTCATTCAAAATTAAGCGCAAGCATAATCATGGACCAAAAACCTGTTGACTTCCCGGCACAGTCACTGCAACTAAATGAAAATGAGAGTGAGACAACCAGCCAGCTCCAATATCTGGACCACTTGATATGCACTAAATTACAATAAAGTACCACTAACCAACACGATTACACTCAAACTTATATGAATGGATGCATGACGCCTTAGATAAGAGAGGAAAGTATTCAGATGATTAGTTTTAATTCCATAAATCTATATACAGTAAATAGAGTGCTTGAAATCATACACAAATAGTTTTTATTTTTAATGATATTAAACAATATATTTAAATACAGAGAATAAAGCTAAATCTTTTCTAAAATAATCTTGTAAAAGCTTGCAATAACATACGTTCTTTAAATACTAACAGAAAATATGATCTAAAAATATTTAGTATTTAAAGAACAAAACACCCAACTTACCACGTTGAAGGTGCACAGATCAGTTAAACCATATAGTGAACATTTTCCAATAGAGTGGAATTATAAAGAGAGCTCCTCATTGTGATTCCAATGTAGAAAGTCCATAAAAAGGGAGTGATCAAGTACAAAAGGTAAAATAAATGTCAAAAATACAGTGAAAATGACAGATTTAGCTTTTATCCAAAGCTCCAGGCAGCTTCCACAACAATCCAATAAGTTAACCTAAAAAAAAAAATCACTGTGCTCATGATCTCTAGTATAGCACAAGCTAAATAAGTCTGTATAGTCCTGGCAAGCTCCTCAATGCCCTCTTCTCGATTCAATTAGTTCAAATATACGAGTAATTCTTATTCCTGCTCCTTCATACACATTTGTGTCAGTGTTCCACTCCTCTATCTCAGATTCTCCAGTCTCTTCCTCCTACACTCCTCTGGCTTGTTGCTAAGAACACATCCACCCTCAGCTGTGTGTGAGTGTTCAGACACTTTCACCCATTCTCCTTCTCCCTCTCTCTCCCTCACACTTCTGCCTTATTCACTCTTCACTTCTCCATCCATCTGTTTCTCTCTCTTTTCCTCCCCCTTGCGGAGGCTTGCACACACTCCACATCTCTCCTACAACTCTTCTTCCTCTCACTATGACATCATCTCGTCGCTGTGTCCAAAGTGCTAGATGAGTTGCATCATGTGTGCAGTAAGTTTTTACATGCAATTTTTGCCAGAAATATTGCTTCAGGGATTAGCACTTCTCCTTTGTCGAGATAATCCATCCACCTCACAGGTATATCAAGATGCTGATTAGACAGCATGATTATTGCACAGGTGGGCTTTAAGCTGGCCACAATAAAAGGCCACTCTAAAATGTGCAGTTTTATCACACAGCACACCTGTGAGGTGGATGGATTATCTCGGCAAAGGAGAAGTGCTCACTAACACAGATTTAGACAGATTTGTGAACAATATTTGAGAGAAATGGGCCTTTTGTGTACATAGAAAAAGCCTTAGATCTTTGAGTACAGCTCATGAAAAATGGGGGCAAAAACAAAAGTGTTGCGTTTAGAATTTTGTTCAGTATATATATATATTTATTTGTTCCTCTTTTACAATGCTCTGTACTGCCTGATCGATGCTCCATCAACCGAATACACAAGCTACTGGATGGCATACCATTCACCGTTTCACATCCGCACTCCCTCTAGGTATTATCTCTTTGATCTTCTGATTAGGGAGACAACATTGGAGAAGTAAAGACTGTCACTGTGTTATCACAGGTTCTGTGGACGCTGTAGGGAAATCAGCAGGAAAGGGAAGCTGAGGTGCGACTGGGAGGGGTGAATTTCTTTGGTGACTTTCAGCCAATGTCATCCTACATGCCTTTGATTCCTTACAGTTAGTATTCTGTGCATACTCACTACTCAGATTCAGAAACTCTTCCTTATCCAATTCATTCGCTCCATTCTCTCTCTCTTCCGCTCAGCTTCTATCTCCCCGCCTCTATCGCTCTGATTTTCTTTGACACATCTTCTCCCTTCCGTCTCTCTCTAGGGTTTTCCAGCTCTGAGGATGACTATTGTAATGGGCACAGTGATTTGAAGTCTGAGGGATATTAATGTCTGTCCGGTCTGGAATATAAATAAATATATTCTGTCCTCAATTTCATAAAGAAAAAAATGGCCTACATAAACAGACCCATGTTCTATAAGGCCCTTTGAATGCCTTTATGTTTGGTATATAAGAAAAAGTTTAAAAGAGCTCAGTGCAGTGCATCAATCAGGTCATTCTTCTGTTAAACTTGTATTAAAATGATGCTTAGCCACATGTCATCACAGGGACAGATGACGCACAATCTTCCTTCCTTCCTGAACAATGCATTAGAACTAAATTCATATGCACAAAAAGCCTTTAACAAGTACTAAATATCAGGAATAAAAAAACAAAGCAAAATATGGTCCAAATAATCATTCTTGTGGTTATTGAATAAACCACTAGAACAAAGTCATTCATCACGTAAGAAAAAAACCCAACAGCTTCAACTCCACAGGGGAAAGCTTGTACTATGTGTGTGCTGTTACTAGATGCGATGCCTCGCTGTTTCTAAAGCGTGTTAGAAAGAACGCATTGTGCAAATAGGCCTTTATCATTCCACTGTACAAATTCAGTTTTAATCCTGTAGGACAAATCTGATCCCATCATCTTTCAGCTCTCGTCATCTTTCCCATCTCCTGTCCTCTTACATTGTTATGAATATAAAAAGAAAACTCATTTTAAATGTGTTTTAAAAAAAGGACAAAAACGCTTTAAGTCAACAAAGCCTGCTACTTCTCACACAATGTTACAATCAAGTGTCAAACCCCCCAATTAAAATCTATTTATATATTAATCTCCTAATGTGTTGCTTGTGAAAAAAAACTAGAAGTATGTAAATACACAAAGAATATGTGGTGTTTAAATGGTCTTAAAATCAGATTATTCTAATAAAATCACCTCAGGTTTCAAATTAATCTCAAGAATGTGCCACACAAGATCACATGGCAAAACTTCTTCCTTTAAATTTCCATATGTGCACTATGCTAACGGCCATTCATGAGGGAATTTAGTTGCTAACTCCTCGTGAAACAACTCTTCAAGAATTTCTTTCCCATAGTTCAAGTGGGCAACAATGGTGCTTAGAATTAGCCAATCAAGATCTACGACAGTTGTATTTTGTCCTTGCACGAGTTTCTTAACCTGGGGTTACTGCAGCGAGACTGTCCCTGTAATTAGTTTACGCCAGTTTGCTTTGAAACCACCTGTTAAATGGAAGCTAACAAATGTGTACACATAGGAGTTTTCAAATTAAAGCAGCATTAGGGACACCATTCATGCTTTACAGCTGTTAAATTTAAGTGCACTAATTCATACATTATTCGACATACAAACACTTCAACAAAACCTTGATCACTGCAAGCAGCGTGATTTTAAGTCATCGCTTTGAATCTTTGTATTAAAACTAAAAAGCTGGATACTAATGGTAACCACAACAACAGTGATGATACTCCATTTTAATTAGTATAAAGGCTTACATCGGGCTAATTTTATTGCCAGTCTCTTTTGTTCCACGAGGTCACCTCAAAGAAAATACACAGATTCCTACTTTCCATAATAAATTCAGTATGAAATATGTGTTGACAGCATAATGACATCTATCTAATTATCTAAAAAGGAACTTTTAAATGCACTTCCCTAATCCTGGATGAAATTACCCATATTAATAAAACACTATGGCTAAGCTTTGTTAATAACAGGTTCAACTCATTCTTAAGACATCTGACAGCAATTTGAAGCGGCACTTAATGTCCTTAAAAAAGAGAAATGTAGTATGATCAACGGTTATGTCTGGATTGAGTCAAACTACAAGAATTATGCATATAATAGGTGCCCAAGGCTGGCTCCACATGCAACAATCAAGGTTGTGTTTCCATAGTAATGTCACTTAGTTGCCATGGCAAATTATTTCTCGTTGAGATAAAATGGATATTTTAAACAAAGAAGTATTCAGCACTTTGGATTATGTGTAGATATTTATAATCATAGTCTGTCTTGCTTGTCCCCTTTGACACTTGTCTCAAGCACTTAACTTAAAGCGAACAATGCAAACATACAGTACACATAACATGCTAAAGGAACACCCTCTGCACTACAGATCCATTAATAAAGAAATTGAACAAACACTCCAAACCTTAAGTGCTGAAGGTACTGTTTAAGCTGTCAGCAGAAAAATAGTGATCATTTGGTGAAGACTTTTCTGCCCAACACTTTCCCTGTCACTGCATTTGTCTCAATAGAGCAATCACCCATCACCACGGTCCCTCCCGCTAGCAGCTGCATGCATCAGAGGACACAGCTGCTGAGGCAGATTGCAAATATCAACGAGAACACATAAAACAACAGCATCAACAAAAAAACATCCTTCTTTGGTTTTACCATCATTTTGATTGGTGGATTATCTAAGCATTGCAAAATGAATTTATGTTCTCCAGCATCTGAAGAATCCAAGGTACAAGACTGACATTTACCAGTTTAGTATTCAATATTTGTCCTTTTTTGGGGGGGGCGGGGGGGGCAACTTACATTATCACTTAGTTTGTGTTAGATCAAGTGAAAAAAAAACAAACATTTTGAAGAGAATCCAAATCAAAAATTACCCTGATTTTTTTTGTTTTTTTATATTTGGCATTTTTGTCTTTATTATGATAGGACAGATCAGAGCTGACAGAAAGCGAAGTACGAGAGAGCGTGGGGTCGGGATCAGGAAAGGTCCTCGAGTTAGGATTCAAACCCGGGACGCCTGCTGTATGTCGGTGCTCTGCCCACAAGGGTGTCAACTAGCACCCTTTTTTTTTCAGAAAAAGGCTTTCATTTACATTATGTACAAATGTTTGTTTTAATATAATTTTTTAATATATGTATTGAATTTACATGTTTATTGTACACTTTTTAACCTATTATTTATCTTCCATTATCTGATTTCTCTAGTGACACCGCTATTGTTTATAAAAAACAACAACACACATACAGTGGTGGGCTCCAGTTGCTAGCATGTTTTGATGTACCAAGAGAGTCATCTCTGTTACTGCTTTCTCCACCTTTTGTCTCTCAAGATCACTCAAGGACACAACGCTGATTCTGTATGTCAACCTCTGCACTGACAATATTATAAGAGAGAGAAAGAGAGAGAATTAAGGCGTTTCTCAGAATGCCACACTAGTGGATCTCATTGGAGATTCTTTAAATGACCTTTTGAAGGTGTCTCAAATATCCTATTTTGTATAATGGGGTAACTGAGGAAACCACTGACAGACCTTAGGTTGCACCAAAAACCTCTAGTACAGAATAATTTAATCTTTATTTTTAAAAAGCCTTCCCTGCAGGGTTAACAATCATCTAGTACTGTGGGAAGAATTAAGTCACAGCAACAAGCCTTTCCAGCAGCGCACGTCAAACAATATAAAAAAATAAAAACTCTCAAATCCAAATTAGACCACAGCTAAACAATAACAGAGCATACTGGGTGGCACACATTTTTTTCAATTACCAAAACAACCAGAGTATGACTCGGAAAAGCTTAAGAAAGTAAGCAGACACTTACAATGACGCATACATTGAACACACACACATATATAAACACACAAGGCATCAAGAAACAAAACAAATACACAATACAAACATGATAACTCGTCAGCAAAGAGCTGTAAAAAAAAAAAAAAAAAAACTTATTTTACAAACACAACAGTGCACATTACAAAAACTAGTAATTATCAAAAATAAAACTATATATATTCCTTCATCTTATCTTATAAATACAGGCAATCCAAATAAAATAAACACTGGAAATAACGGAAATGTCATTACTTTCATTCCCAACAGCAGCCTGTGACTTTGAATTTGTCACGTGAATCTCAATCAACCAAACAACAGAAGGGCAAAGAACTAGGAATTGTAGACTTTGGATAAATATCAAGAGAGCTAGCAAGTGAAAGGATGAGGAAGAGGAGGACAAAAAACAAGAATAATTTCTTTTTTAACTGTTTGAAACGGTGAGAGATGTTTTGTTCTCTCCCTCCTACCTCATGCAGCTTCACTCTAACTTTATTGATGGCCTTCAACCAGCGCAGGCGTGATGGAGAGAAAGGAGGTGGTCCATCCTCATAGAAACTGAAAAACACAAGTAAATGACATAAAACCCTTGTGGCTAAAGTCCCTCGCTATAAATATGCTTTTGGTTCATTTCCTGGAAGAGTATATTATACATTTACATATAATTTGTCACCTTAGAAGCATACAGATGGTCTCAAAGCTAAGAGACAGATCAGACACAAACATTTAAAACACGATTCTGATATCATTAACAATGTTTAATTATTACAAAGTTTGATTACAGTTACAATCAAGGTCAAACAATACACTTTTACCAGTGTTGTGCTTTACATTTATTTAAATACTAGCTTAGCGTTAAGTTTCATATGATTGTATCCCCTTTCCTAGTCTTTTCTAGATTAATTCACCCATCCTCTATTCACATCTTTTCAACACAAAACACTTACCTGTGCTGCCTCTCTGGCTTTCTCCCTTGATTAGCAACAAGCTTGGGCAAACTCTCTCCCTGTACTTCTTTCTCCACATTTGCTAATATCTCTCTTTCACCTTTTTCTGTGTCATCTGAGGCTGGAAGAGGTTGAGCAACAACAGAAGGCATGATCTGAGCATTTGAATAGCTTTGTTCTTCTGGTTCCGAGCTGAACTTGGAACTGGCCTGGCTAAGGTTACCAGAAGACCCAAATCGAGAACTGTCCACCGGGCTGGTGAAGGAACACAAAAAGATGCAATGATCAAATAAACTCTAGAATAACTGCACAGGTTTAAGACTGACTGGCTGTCAAGTGGGAGTTACTTCCAAAACGGATTAAACAGTCTCAAACTAAATAAAATCTGGGTAACAAGTCAATGATCTCATTACAGTAATGCAGTATGAAGAATCTTAGGGGAAAAGTTGAATAAACACACTGGGGAGAGTGCTAATTATAATTTATTAGAACAGTAGATAAGAAAGATAAATTTTAAGATAAATATAAAATTAATTAGTAGCACTGAATTCTAATGTTTAAATGGGTTAAGTAGTTTTAAAGGATTCATGGATTAAGTGGTTGTTTAAAGGTGCCATAGAATGCATTGATACAATATTTTAAATTGTTCTCTGATATCTACATAGAAGGTGTGTGGCTTAGGTAAGAGCAAACAATTCTCCAGAAACTGTTTTACATGTCTATTTAAAAACCTAGGATTTCTCCCTAGAATGAAATGGTCTTATTTGGAAGGGTCATGAATAATAATGCTGAGCTGTGCTCTGATTGGCTGTTTCGCAGTGCTGCTCAATGTTGAGCTCTGCTCTGATTGGTTGTTTCACAGTGTGGCTCATTTCAGCAGCTTCAGCAGGACGGAAAAATATATATTTCAATACTTTCTCGCACAGTTATATCGTTGGGTAATTATAATGTACATAAAATGCGGGCATCGGTGAGCCACTATTAATATGCTGGGCATTGAAACTGCTTTGGAATGCACGATCGCACAAACTCTGTTTATACTATGGAGCGGCAGTACTCACCATACATTTTACAAGATCAGATGCTTGTCAGTGGTACTCAGGATCTGTAAATCATTCGCCATAATCCTCAGTCATCTCTCCTTACTCTGTTTATGTGGTAAGTGAAATCTTATGTACAGTAATGTAACAGGCTACCGCTAGCAAGGAGCTAACCGTGTCCCTTTAGTGGCTCGCGTTATTTTATTAGAACGCGTTATTTGCTCTCCGTGCCTTTCTGAATACAGACACCAACCCATCACTGGACAGCCTGGGACATAACATTTATTTCCGTGACCTGCCATTTTCGCTGTTGTCCTCGCTTGTTTCTTCACAATACCTGCAGAACTTCTGGCCTAGAACATGGGTGGGTATATGCAAATGTTGGGGGCATAACTATTTGTGATCCCGACTGTAACGTCACAGTCAGTGTTATGTTCTGATTTGCCTATTTTTCAGTGGTCTTTTGCATTCACGAGATTTACATAAGGAGGAGGAAACATTTGTATTTGAGGCTCACAGTATGTCATTTCCATGTACAGAACTCTTATTATTCAACTATGCCAAGGTAAATACAGTTTTCTATTCTTTGGCACCTTTAAATGATTCTTAATTAAAGGAGCAAGCAATGTTCTTGTAAAGTTATTTGGATTATGTATTGTCTCGACAGACTGTAAGAAACCAAATTAAAATGATCAATAACAGGAATAAATAATAAAATGAATAATTAATAAAAAAAAAAAAATATACAGTATACTGGAAAGATGGTGGGTAATGTTCACAACAAACCATAATAAATGGCCTAAGAATAGCCATTTATTATGATTTTACTAGCCTTTTATCAAAGGTTTGCTGTTGAAGCCTCTCTAATGGCTTTTCTTCACTGGAATCTGTATTAGGAGGGTCCTTGTCTATGCAATCTTGGGAAATTTGGGATTTGTCCACATGTTCTACTTCCAGACAAGATGCCCCTTGTTTAAATGCTGTCGGACTCTCTGGACTTGTGTCAAAGCTTGGCTGCTTATGTGAAGAGTTGTCACTTGGACCTTCTGTATCACTGGGATCCGCACTTCCTGTGACATCTGATTCAGGTGACAATTTATCAGCCTCTGGTTCATCATTTTCTTCAGGTTTCAAGTCTGGGTGTTTAGACTGGGTGGCAGCTGGGGTCTGAGGGGGTGAACTTTGCCACGGGAAGCCTATTTTCCTTCCAAACATTGAAGACATTGTCTCTTCTGTTGCAGAAGCTGACTTCTCTTCTTGGAAGAGACCCGCAGACAAACCTTTTAAACCAGAAAGCAGACCACTGCTCTCTGCTTGTGGCTGTGAAGTGTTGGTGCTGACTGAAGGGGCAGGAGTGGAAGAACCAAAAAAAGAGCTGAAAGGTTTGGCTGTCTCTGCCGCTGCACCAGACACCAAACCACCAAGAGAGGATGTTGATAAACCAGGTAAAGCAAAGATACCTTTAGAAGGTGGTGATGTTGGTAGTTTGTCTTTGGTTACTTTGGGTGTTGATAGTGGGGTTTCTTTGTCTCCTAGTGGTACCTTTGAGGGTAAACCCGATTCAGATGTCTGTGTGTGAATCGTTTCAGATGTCTCTGTGATTTCCTTGCTTTCATATTTTGTTTCATCTGGAGATTTGACCTCTTTCTCTTCAACAAGCTTTAATGATTCTGAATCACCTTGCTTCAGTTGTTCTTCATTTACTAATTCAGTGCTTGCCACAGTTGACTCAGGTTTAGAGACTGCACTTGACTTACTAGCAGTGAGGCTCATTTGCTCTTTAGAGACTTGTGTTCCATCATGACCTTTCTCTGGCAGCTTGGTTTCATCTGATTTTGCTGCTTCTGTACCTTTAAACAATCCAAACAGATCACCTGTGAGGGAGTCCGTTGGCAGGCTGGTGGGAAGATTGAAAAATGAGCTCTTCTGCTGTTGCGGTTGTGCTGGAACAGAAGGTGCTGATGACTTGAAGAAAGAGGTCTGTGGCACTGAGAAAAAACTAGAATTTGCTGGCTTGCTAGAAGCACTTGGACCAGAAAACATTGACATAAACCCAGAAAATGCAGCAGGCTCTGGGGGTCTTTGAGATCCAGGCATTCTTGGTCTTGGTTGATTGGAAATGGGAGGTCTAGGTCCTCTTGGTTCAGACATTCCAGGTCTGGGCTGACAAAAAGGTCCTGCCATTCTTGGTCTTGGCTGAGCAGGAAAACCAACCTTTCCTGGCTGAGGTACAATAGTGTCTTGTTTGGCCTGTTGCTGCTGCTGAACAGAAGAAATCAACTGTGGATCTAAAGATGGTTGTGTGGTTGCAACTATTAATGTTTTGTCACTTTCTTGTGACTTTTTGATTTCATCTGGTTTTTCCTTAAGGTCTACTTGTTGGCTGTCAGAAATTGTCAATACAGTGTCTTTTTCAGATCCAGCTGACATTTTGTCTGCTATTTGTACATCATCAACTTTCCCTGTTCCTTCAGTGAGAGATTTCTCATTTTCTGAGGGTTTCTCAGAATCCAGAGGTTTGTTAGTTTCCTGAGAGTTTTCCAGTTCCACACATTCTTCTGATTCCATGTTCTTCTGCACTGGGTCTTGTGATTCAGATGATTTTTCAGGCTCTACAGTTTTCTCAGATTCTAACAAGACTTCTGATGGTTTCTCAAGCTCAAAAGGCTCTAAAACTTTCTCGTGCTCTGATGATTTTTCAAGCACATGTTGGTTTAAATCTTTGTCAGAATCTGGACCAGTGGCTACAGTTTCTTTGTCATTTTCCACATCCAATTCCTCAATTTTAAGTTGCTCATTATTGGTTTGTTCCTCGTACATTTTGTCAACCACAGAAGTTTCTTCATTTTTAGACTGCTCCTCAATTACAGGTACAATCTCTTCAGTCTTGTTTATTGGTGTCACATAATCAGTTTTCTCTGAACTAGTGGCTATAGTTTCTTTGTCATTTTTCATGTCCAGCTCCTCATTAAGTTTCTCATTAATGGTTTGTTCCTCATGTACTTTGTCAACCGTTGGAGTTTCTTCCTTTTCAGCTTGTTTCTCTGTCAGAGGTGCAACCTCTTCATTCTCTTTTAGTAGTGTCACCATTTCAGAATTTGTATCATCATTTATGGCAGAGTGCATTTCATCAGTCCTCCCTGTATCATTCGTAGACTCTTCCTTCATTTCATCACTCAGTTTCTTATCCTTCTTGCCAGGAGGTTCAAAGGTGATCTCTGCAGAAAACTCTTCTTTAGCCTTAACTGATGTATTTTCATCTGTAATTGCATCAGTTAAAGGTAGGGGTGTTATATTGCACGTGAGAGAATCCACACTTACGGTGGATGCATCTGCAGGTTTTGAATCAGATTTCTTATCCACAAAAGACATGAGGCTGAACCCATTAGATTTTGTTTTATCTGATGAGAACACAGAAGGAACTTTAAAGAGACTTTCTGGTTCAGAGCTTGCCATTGGACTTGGCCCACCAAACATGGAAAATAATCCTTTTCCTGTTGATTCCTTATTGGTAGATTCAGCTGCAGCAGCATCAGTTGGTGCTTGGGATTGAGAACTACCTCCACCAAACATGGAAAATAAACCAGGGCCACTGTTTTCCTTGACCCCAGAACCAGGCAAAATACCTCCAAGTATTGAGGATCCAAATCCAGGTGTTTTTGCAGCAGCTCCCCAGTTCCCTGTTGGTGCTGTCGGCTGAGAAGACCCACCAAACACAGAAAATAGTCCTTTTCCCAGTGGTTCTTTGGAAGTGGGCCCTCTTGGAGTTGGACCCCTTGGTGCAGGTCCTGATGTAGTTCTTGGAACATGTCCGGGTGGTCCTCTTGGTCCAGGAGCCATTCTTGGAGTAGGCATGTGTGGTAGTCTTGGTCCTACAGACAGATTCTTTGAGCCAGACATAGGTGAACCTTGCTGGTTAGGTTGTGGCTGAGCAACAGATCCACCAAATATAGAAAATAAGCCCTTTCCAGGTGGCTCTTTAGGTGCGGATGGTGTTTGTGTTGCTTGAGTACCAGAACTTCCAAACATTGAGAATAATCCTGTACCTGGTATTTCTTTAGAGGATGAAGACCCAGGGAGTATCCCTCCTAGTATGGACTGTCCACTCTGTGGCTGAGTTTGACCCGAAGATGAAGTGGCAACAGATGTGGAAAAGGAAACTGGTTCAGTGCTGGTGGGTGTTGCCTCTTCGTGCGATTTTGCAGGCCCTGAACTCTGCCCTTCCACTTCCTTTGTACTTGGTTCAGATTTTGATATGGAGGTTTTTAGAGTGTCTACGTTTTCTGCTCCTGATGACACTGGTCCAGAAGTGATACTCAATTCGTCAGACATTACTTTAGAGGTTTTTAGGGTGTCTTCTGATGGAACGTTTTCTGTTTTTGAAGACACTGGTTCCGAAGTGATACTCAGTTCGGGAGACATTACTTTAGAGGTTTTTAGGGTGTCTTCTGATGGTACACTTTCTGTTCCTAAAGACACTGGTCCAGAAGTGATACTCAGTTCGCCAGACATTACTTTAGAGGATACCTCGTGATCTTTTATTTTCTCTGATGGAACGTTTTCTGTTCTTGAAGACACTGGTTCGGAAGTGATACTCAGTTCGGGAGACATTACTTTAGAAGTTTTTAGGGTGTCTTCTGATGGTACGTTTTCTGTTCCTGAAGACACTGGTTCAGAAGTGATACTCAGTTCGGGAGACATTACTTTAGAGGTTTTTAGGGTGTCTTCTAATGGAACGTTTTCTGTTCTTGAAGACACTGGTTCCGAAGTGATACTCCGTTCGGGAGACATTACTTTAGAGGTTTTTAGGGTGTCTTCTGATGGTACGTTTTCTGTTCCTGAAGACACTGGTTCAGAAGTGATACTCAGTTCAGGAGACATTACTTTAGAGGATACCTCGTGATCTTTTATTTTCTCTGATGGAACATTTTCTGTTCTTGAAGACACTGGTTCAGAAGTGATACTCAGTTTGGGAGACATTCCTTTAGAGGATACCTCGTGATCTTTTATTTTCTCTGATGGAACGTTTTCTGTTCTTGAAGACACTGGTTCGGAAGTGATACTCAGTTCGGGAGACATTACTTTAGAGGTTTTTAGGGTGTCTTCTGATGGTACGTTTTCTGTTCCTGAAGACACTGGTTCAGAAGTGATACTCAGTTCGGGAGACATCACTGTAGAGGTTTTTAGGGTGTCTTCTGATGGTACGTTTTCTGTTCCTGAAGACACTGGTTCAGAAGTGATACTCAGTTCGGGAGACATTACTTTAGAGGTTTTTAGGGTGTCTTCTGATGGTACGTTTTCTGTTCCTGAAGACACTGGTTCAGAAGTCATACTCAGTTCGGGAGACATTACTTTAGAGGTTTTTAGGGTGTCTTCTGATGGTACGTTTTCTGTTCCTGAAGACACTGGTTCAGAAGTGATACTCAGTTCGGGAGACATCACTGTAGAGGTTTTTAGAGTGTCTTCTGATGGTAGACTTTCTGTTCCTGAGGACACTGGTTCAGAAATGATACTCAATTTGTCAGACATTACTTGAGAGGATACCTCGTGATCTTTTATTTTCTCTTTACACATTGTTGATTCTGTGTTTGCACCATTTTCTAGATTAGACACATGGCCACCCTCCTGTAGTCCTGTAATCCTCCTGTAATCGTCATCAGGATATGTTTTTTCAGAAGAGCTGGCCTCAGGGCAGATACTCTTATTTTGTTCAACAGTGCTTGGTATTAATGGTGCTGAAAATGCATCAGAATTGGAGAGTACATCAATAGAGTTATCATGTTTAATCTCTGAAACCTCTGTTAGAGCCTCTGGGGATGCCAGTATTTTAAAGAGATGATTTTTTATGTTCTGACTGTCAGTTTCTTGAGATTCCACAACCTCGATAGCTAAATTGTCTTGAGAACCATCAGTGCTTTCCATAGGAGTCTTGTCAATGACAGGATCATCTTTGTCTATTGTATCAGGTTCATCTGTCATGGTATCTTCCTCACTAGGACAGTCTTCAGGACTGCTAGCTTCTGAAATCATGATCTGAGGTATAAGCATCTTTCTTGGGCCTAAACCAGAAATGACTAATGATCGTCCCAATACCTCAGTGGGTGAAACTTGCATGAAAGATGGTGTCTCTTCAATAGACATCATCTCAGACAAAACAAACTGCTGGGGAGTAACATCTAACTGACTAACACTGTCCACCACTGTCCACCACACAGCTGCTGTTTGAGGCACAGAGAACTGCGAAGTAGCTTGAACTGACATATGCTGGGCATCACATCCACTGACTGTAGCAGTATGATGTTGAGTTGATATTTCATATGGTTGGCCTGCATCAGTTTGGTTGCAAGACATAACCATAAATGGTATCTCTTTCAATTGGGTTTGAAGTGTTAAGGGAGTAACTGTAGAAACACAGGAATATGTAGCAGGGCTGGATTTATCACTTGTGACTGAAACTTCAGGAAAGGGGATGCTTCCAAAAGTATTTTCTTGAGACTGTCTCTCTGCCGGAATAAAACAAACATTCATTGGCTGAGAAATTGTGCCACTAAATGTTGGAGCCAAGCTTTGAGCAGATGTCTCAGTCTGAGGAGTTGTTGTGTTATGTTGTATGAGTGTACTTTTTGTTAAAGGCTGGTCAGTGGGAAAAACTTGAGATGGAACTGGTGAAACTTCATTATGTTTGACGGGTGGTCTTATTACAGAAGGTGGTGTAGTACTTGCTGGACTTGGAAGATGCACTGTGGATGGATTAACTAAGGATGGCGACGCATATGCTTTAACAGTAGATGGTACAGTTCCACTGATCACTGACATGTCGGCTGTTTTCATCACTGTCCAATTTGGAGATGTTGTCATTTCTTGGTTAAACTCAAAACAAACATTTTGTGATGGTTCGACAATTGATGGTAATATTTTATCACTTCTTTGTGAGATAGCTGTTGCTGGCTGTGAGCTTGATCCGTCGAGCAATGATATCAAACCTTTGACTAACATCTTTGTGGCTGGGCTTGAATTTGAGACTTGATCTGGAGATAGCTGACGACTATCCATAACACTTGGTTTGACAGCAGGACTTGTTAAAAGTGGTCTTGAACATGCCATGGAAACTTGAGAGTTTGTTGTACTTGTGGGTACAACAACTACTGATTCTAGTACAATGGGAGAAGTTGACTCTGGCAGGTTTGCAGCAGTAGATACAATATTAGGTGACAAACCATGGTCAGGTATGGATACATCTTGAACTGATATAACTGGAACAACTGAAGTTTGAACAAGTGTATTGTCTAATGCTAAAGGCTTTCCGATGAAAGTAGCTGTCCCACTCTGAGGGGTGCAATCTTCTCCAAAGCTTTCCACTGTTGATTGTTTGATAATACCTTTGGGTCTTGAGACTGTAGTTGAAGCAGTAGCAGCTGAAGTAAAAAAAAATTCAGTCCCTTCATTCTCAGTTAAGGCCAAGGGAACTGACTGGTGTGTTACCACCTGTCTACTAATGATAGATCTTCGAGATACTTGCAGATTAGTTGTATGCTCTGAGCAATTTATGTGAGGCATAGCTTTTGGGGGCAGGTCACTGAAGGTCACCATTTTAGATGAATTACTGATTTGTGCAGAGAGATGAGAGCCATGTGGATCAACACTTGTGTTGCTTGCAAATGGAAGCTCCTTATTCAAAAGATGTGTGTTCGTTGGTTCAGCAGGTTCACTTTGTTCTTTCTTTAGTTGTACAGAAGCTTTAGAGATATGTAAATCAGTTCTGAGCAAATGACTTTTCATCTGAATGGATATATCTGCCATTTGTGTAGGCACATTCTTTGATCGGGGGGCCAATATGTCCACATTTCCTGACAGCTGATAAGAATCTTTCTTATTTGTTGTGGTGGCATATTCAACCGCTGTACATGCTGAGGTGTTCTGAGTGGATTTGCTAGTAGTCCTTGGAGATGAAAGATCTTTGACATCATCACCACTTTTGTTTCTATTTACATCAATCATTATGTCAGCAGTTAGGTCAACAGCCCCAACATAGGATTTCTTAAAAGTGCTACTACCATTTTTTGGATATCTGCTTCCAATGCTTGATTTCTTTTCTTCACTTCTAGTAAAATCCACAGGATGTTCATTTTGCAGAACAGAGAAGCAGTTGTGCTTTGTAGGTGAAACAATGACAGAGAAGTCTATCGGTTTGCTGAAGGTCTGAGATTCTACGGTTGGTGTCTTTGAGATTGAGAGAATTCCATTTCGGTGATAGGTAGAGATCTGTTGGCGTAAAAAAGGTTCTGTAGTATGACGTCCATTCAATAATTGCATTTGGTGTGGATTAACTTTTTCCTCTAGTAATGATATAAAAGGAGATGTGTTTTGAGAGACCTGCTCAGAACATGAAAAAGAATAAACTATTAATGGCATTCCCATTGAGTCTTTTCTTGAATATTTGTTGATGGCTGCTTTATCTTTGACAAGAGGCATTACTCCACTTGGAAGCATTTCTCCTACTGATCCCTCAGATATCTTAGAGATTGATCGGCCCAAAGACATATCAATAGTGGATTTAATTGTGTTAGCTGGTGCCGAAGATCCTTTTGTTCCTTGAGCTATAGTTGATTTCAAAGAGAACGATGACATTTTATCAGGCAATTTGCTTTGTCCACGAACTAGTTTAGGAAGCAAAGGAGGTTCGACCAGTAAAGGTACACCAGCTAGCCCTTTAAATACTTCAGCATCACTGGTTGGTCTTGTCTTCACAAGTGACAGCACACCAGCTTCAGTCATAACTTCTCCACAAACCTCTGTTGGATCTGACAAGAGTCTTGGAGACATGTCAACTATGTCCTTGATTGTATTAGCTGGTGCTGTGGGTATTCTGTTGGGCTGTCCTAAAATAGATGATTGCCATGTTATTTGTAATGTAGGACCTTTGTTTTGAAAGCAACCCACTTTAGCAGAGATGCTTCTGACTTCAAGGGACTGCTGGCTTAAATGACCACTATTCTTTTCTTTCAGTGTTTGAGATGGAGATGAGGACTCTGACATAAGATTTTCTTGGGAATTAGAGGGTGTTACAATTAAAGGTAAACCAGCAGATGTCCCTGTGGCAATCACAGTAGCAGATGTTTTTCTTTTCATCAATGGCACTGGAGATAATTCTTGCTTTTCCTCTTTGATTTTTTCAATCGGCTTTGGAGACATATCCACAATTGTTTTAACTGCACTGGCTGGAGCAGAAGCTGCTTGCCAACTAGGTGTTTGTCGGCTTAAGGCTGGATTTAACTGGGATGTTTTCACATCCACATGTTGTAAAGAATCACTTTGTCTAACATTCGATTGTGATTCACAACTCATGAGAAGATTTTTTCGCTGTTGTGTTGGAGGGTCAACAATCAAAGACATACCAACAACCTCCTCATTGTCATCTGAGACTGATGTTGATCTTCCTCTCACAAGTGGCAACGCTTCCTTTTGAACCACCTCAGTTACCACAGCTGAACTAGCCGTTGTTTTTGCAGACATATCTAATGTAGCTTTAATCGCATTTGCTGGAGCAGTTGCTATTTGATGACAATGAATAAGTTGCACTGGCAAACTTGCAGTTCTGTTATAAGGATGATTTTGGCTGGGTAAAACAGGGTCTTCATGGAAAAACCTGGAGTCATTAGAAGAGAGATGTGGTAACGATTGATGCCTTTGCGGGATAAGACTCTTCTCTTGCACTGATGGCTCAATAAGCAAAGGCAATCCGACAAGCTCTTCATTGCAATCTGAAATTGATGTTGATCTCGCTCTCACAAGTGGCAGTGCTTCCTTTTGAATTGCCTCAGTAACCACAGTCGAATGAGTAGTTGATTTAGCAGACATATCTAATGTAGCTTTTATTGCATTAGCTGGAGCAGTTGCTGTTTGATGATAATGAGAAGGATGCACTGGCAAACCTGCAGTTCTGTTGCAAATATGGTTTTGGCGGTGTGAAACAGGAGCTTCCTGGAAAAATCTGGATTCGCTACAAACGAGCTGGGGTAATGATTGATGCCTTTGTAGGAGAAAATTCACCTCTGGTGCTGATGGCTCTACAAGCAAAGGCAAACCAACAGAATCTGTATTCATTTCTGTGACTGATGCCCGTCTGCTTCTTACAAGGGCTACTGCTTCAGTTGCTGAAGTCTCAGTGATCACTATCTCCATATGCTTATTGGCTGTCTTTAAAGTCATATCCAGTGTTGCTTTGACTGAATTAGCTGGAGCAATGTTCTCATTATATGACTGACCAGTCACGTGACTCATTGTCATAGATTCACTAACAACTGAAATCTGCCTTGTGAGGCCGATTTGTTTATTTTGAGCAGATATGCGCAATGCTGGGCTTAGCACTGGTGATGTCTTTATTTCAGGACATATATGAGGTGATTGTGCCTGAGGCATGGAAGCTGGTACTTGGCTGGGTTTGGAAATTTGCTTAATTGAGCCTCCCTTGAGGCGATCAAGTTTAACTGGTGTTGAGGCCAACTTTGGCGCTACCTTTAAGGGTGAATCCACCAGGACTCTGTCAGGGCTTACTTGAATACTGCTTGCCTGGCACACCTGATCTGACACCAGTCTTGCAAGCTGGGGTTTTTGTCTTGGTGATATCGGTGCTTTATTGCCACAGCTGTCTTTTTGTATGGGAATTCCACTGTCTGGAAGAAAGTACTGTGGTCTTCTCGGAGAGGCTAGAGCTGAAACAGTTCCCAGAGGCACATCAGACATTGTCATGGAGAGATTTCTGACCTCTAAAGCTGGAAATGTTATATTGATTTCTTTCACGTCCTCCTTTAACTCAACAGTAAGATCTACAGCAGCTGTCTCGTCAATGTGAAAAGTCTCTTCATTCTGATTTTTAACTTTTAGTTTTGTTGTGGTAAAGTCAATGATATCCTGAATAGACCTTTCAGCATCAGTATCTGTTGGAGTTTTCTCATTTTTACCTTTGTCTTTTTTGCTCAAGGTTCCAGAGAAATCCATAGGTTTACTACAAAGAAGAGAGTCTACTGGCATTTGAGGCTTGTTAAAAAGTAAATTCTGTGGTGGTGGCAATGATAGTCTTTGATTTGACATCACTGCGGAAGGTTTTGGCTTCAAGGGAACTTCTTCAGTCTTAGAGCTATCAAAATGTAATGCTTTCTCTAATGAAGGAGACTGTGTTGACTGTGATGGCTGTCTTGCCAGTTTGTGTTTCTGAGATGCAGCAGAAGGCTTAGAAGAAATACTTGTTGTGACTTGTTCTGAGGTTGGTGGAGTAGGTAATACTCGTGGTGTAATGGTTGCACTCTGCTGTGTAAACCCATCCTGTTTTGTTGAATTTCCTGGTGCTACAGGAAGTTTCCTAGTTGATGTAGGTGGCGTTCCATTGCCATTCAGTAGATCAGAAGGTTTTCTAGAAATGGCCTGAGGTTGTGGTGTAATTGTAGATCCTGCCAATGCTGTGCCTTTAGCTGTTGGTGGTGCAGTAGTTGTCAAAGTAGTTTCTGTACTTTGAGTTTTCTGGTCAACAGGCTTATCATCTACAGATCCTATCCTGATTTCAGGAATTGAAGATTTTATAGTTGAGGGATGTTCTCTATAGCCCACTGATGAAGTAAAAGTAACTGTAGAAGAGAATTGGTGCACAGATACCTCAGGAAAAAGGTCTTTAATACCCTGATTTATCCAGTATGGTCCTCCATGACATGGGTTCGTTGCTTTCCTAGAGAGGTCAGCTGCTTGAGGTTGCTCCTCTGTAGAAATTATACTTGGCTCTTGTGAACCCATTTTTACTTTTTTGAGTTTGTACGCACTAAAGTCAACAGGTTGCTCTGTCTGCGCATTTATGGAGTCCTGAAACATTTGAGAGAACCGCTCAAGATTCATGTTCATAATCCTGTTTCCTTTCTGAAGAGCTGAAGACAAATCAACGGGAGCATTTAGGAGCTGCGAGTCACAATATTTTTTTCCTGGTATCCACAGAACTTCATCTTCATTGAACAGAGGTATTTTAAAACCACAGAGCGTCATCTTTGGTTTGTCTTTTTTATGCAGAATACTTGAAATATTTTCAGTGATTTGTTCTAAAACACGGCTCTCCTCTGGGGTTGCACATGCATAAAGGTGCTTCCCATCCCTATCAGTCAAAAGAGTGTATATATATTCTTCATCCATGTAAACGTAATAGCCACAATCTCCTGCCTCAGCCGGCCACCACATTCCCTGCTCCAACAAGGACAGCCACTGCTGGTACCACTCAGAATCTTCAAAAAACATGTCATCCTCTATACCTTCACTAGCAGTTACAGTGCTACTGAGGTCGACTGCACCTGGAGTCAAATCCAATGGCCCCTTTTTTTCAGTGAGACGTCTGAAAAATCTTGAGTCAAATTTCAAATCTAAATGTGATTTTGGGGTGATTTGAGAGGCATTTTTGCTACTAAAGTCTGACATCGACTGGCACAAATATTTTTTTGCTGGTACATCCGTTGAGAGGTTTATGGCAGTGGTTTTCTCTATCCAAGACTTTTTGGTTCTTTTATCACTGAAGCCATTTAAATTGTCACAGGCTTCCCAGGGTGTCTTGTTTGTGCTACTCATGTCAAACACAATAATATCCTCTCCATTTGCTAGTGGAAGACTACTTTGAAATGGCAGGTTAACAACATCCTGCCAAGGATGTGAGGGTATATGGAATTGACTAGGATCCATGTTTTTCAAGTTCCACGATTCAGGTGTCTCTACAAAAGGTTCAGAGGATAATGGCATTTCCATTTGATATGCAGAATAACAGTCTAGAACTTGAGTTGCTAGCGTCTCCAAAAGAGCATAATCATTCAATTGCTGCCAAAGAAGAGCTTCTATGAGACACTGATGTTCATAAAGTTCTGGGGGAATCACACCATGCATAGCAAATGAATACAGTAGATCTTGGTAGCCATAATTAATAGACGTGCCATATAAGAGTCTATGGATCTCCTCCATGTACTGTTGGGTGGACTTTGCTGCAGGATGCAGGTTAGCAGGTTGTTGAGAAGCTTCACTCACTAAATTGTTCGACTCTAAACCAGTGCTGCTGGTAACTGAAGTAGTGGACTCGTCTTTACTCTGCTTAGACATTAGTCGATCAAGGAAGCCCTTCTCGGAGTCCTTACTTTTTGCTGAAGTGTCATTTTCATTAGCTCCAGATTTAAAAATTCCAGAAAGCATACCTGCACTACTATTAGAAGTACTTTTTGGCAGTTCATTGATTTGTGAAGGAGGTTTAGATGAAGTGTCTTCCTCTGAGACATTGCTAAATAGTCCAGACAAAAAACCTTTTTGTGCGAAAACTTTTAGATCTTTTTCTGCACTTCCATCTTCAGAGGACATAAGTTCAATTGGTTTGGCTCTCTGACTCTGTGGACGTCCTTGACTAGGTTTAATTCCAGAACGGTCTTTTTGCTGTTGTTTTGGTTTCTCATCAGGGGAAGCTTCACTTTTTGCTACCGTTACTTCAGCTGTTGTAGTAAGTTTGTTCAAAAATCCAGAGATGATGCCACTAGACTCAATTTGCTGATTGTTGGCACTTTGAACAGACGTATTTCCTTGCCGATTGCTTGACTGGGCATGTTGTTGCACAGATTCATCCGAGGTGGCCATTTTGAAAATGCTAGAAAACAGACCACCAGACTGACTTTGCTGTTGTGTTGCTCCTCGTGACACAGTCTGACCTTGACGTTGTGGACCTTGCATCTGGCTTCCAGAGGAAGGATGTGGCTGCTGTCCTACAGAAGGTGATTTTGGGGCTGGAGCTTCTGAACCCATCTTCAAAAGACCAGAAAGAAGTCCACCCGACTGGTTTGAAGAGGGTGGCTGTTGGGTAGATGTTTGAGTCTGTCCTGATGCATCTGCCCTACTTGTTTGTTGGTTAAGCTGAACTCCAGAAACAGATGTCGATGACGGACCTGGAGTATCTACTGATGCAAGTTTGTTGAAAAGGCCTGAAAGCAGACCCCCTTGTGATGGCTTAGGGGTTGATGTTGTATGAGATAGAATCGGATTCTGTCTTTGTAAAGGCTGCCTGTTTCCTTGCTGCTGTTGATTGTATCCAGGGGGTCCTTGTTGTGATTGTGCTGGTGTCTGGTTGGTTGAAAAAAGCCCAGAAAAGAACCCACCACCCTGTTGGCTAGATGATTGCTGGGGGGCACTTTCATTTGGACCAGATCTACTGGTTTGCTGTGGGGTTTGTGCCTGGGATGGTGCAGTGGCGGTGTCTGCAATCTTATTAAGCAACCCAGAGAACATTCCACTTGGTCCACTTTGAGGTACCGGCTGAGGTGGAACTTGGTTTTGTCTTCGCAAGTTTTGTCTGTTACTTTGCTGTGCATTAGGTTGACCAGAACAAGGGGCCTCCTGCTGTGGGAGATTCTGGGGAACGGGGTCTCTGGCATTATTAACATCTGATGCACTCATACCAAACAGGCCAGAAAGGAAGCCACCTGTCTGGGAAGGTAGTGGTTGTTGAGGGGGTTTAGGGCTCTGTTGTGAGGTCTGGCTACTATTTCCAGGATGTGGCTGTTGAGGGACACTCTCTGGGGCTGTTAGCTTGTTCAAAAATCCTGAGAACATTCCACTTGCTGAAGCAGGTGGTTTGCTGGATTGCTGTTGATTAGGCTGACTGCCAGAATCACTTTGCTGTTGTGACCCTGCAAGAGCACTCTCCGTTAGTTTTAGGAGTCCCCCAAAAAGTCCTCCTGTTTGACTCGGAGGTGGTGCAATTGGCACTGACTGAGATGGCGGCAGTTGACTCTTTGTTTCTGATTGTTGTTGACTTGGTTGTTGATTACTGTTCTGTTGTGGTGCTTGCTGTTGATGAGGCTGGGATACCTCTCCAGGTGCTGGGACAGTCTCAGGGGGGGCCAACTTCAAAAGTCCAGATAAGAAGCCTCCCGATTGAGGGTGAGGTGAAGCTCCTTGAGAGGGCTCATTGGGTGCACCCTCCAATGTCCCTTGCTTTGGGACATTTTGATTTTCAGGATTTGGTGCTGACTGGCCAGGTGCTGTTTGGGGGCTTGAAACTGCATCACTGGCCAATTTGAATAACCCAGAGAAAATTCCAGTGCTCTGCTGTGGCTGGCTGTGGCTTTGAGCAGCTGCAGGTGATTCTTGAAAGGAGTTTCCTTCACGGGAGGGTTGTTGTTGTTGGGGACCCGTTTTCAATATTCCAGACAACAGCCCTCCTGACTGAGCAGATGCAGCCCCTGGTTGAACCTGGCTTGGGTTTTGAGAGCCAGTAACAGTGGAAAGTAACCCTGAGAATAATCCACCCTTTGGAGGTGGACCAGAATTTGCTTGGGGCTTGTTGTTGCCAGATAAAAGACCGGATAGCAAACCCTGAGACTGAGGTTGTGCCGGTGTATCAATTTGTGTCATAGTCTTCGAATGGCATTGGTCATCCGGCTTGGTATTTGATCCATCTTGAAGTTTAGATGCATTTTCATTTCTGTCACCTTGGTCTGTATCCAGTGTATCTGTTTTAATCTCTCTTTGATTTTCAGTAGACAGGCACTCATTATGACATTTTGTTGCAGCATCTTCTTCTGCAACTATATCTGCAGAAGCTTCTATGACATTGGCTGGTTTTTCAGGATTCACAACAACAGTGGGAATGTTTTGTGTAGTTGCTGTTGGCTTTGATGAGGCTGGTGTTCCAGTCTGAGGCTTTGGTGGTTCAGTTGAGCTTGCTTTGAACAGATTGGAGAACCAGCCAGTATCTGCATTTCCTTTGGAAACACTTTCAAGCAGTGCGGAACGACTGGACAGTGGTGATTTAGCACCAGCTTGGAGTCCTCCAGGTCTAGAAGTATTGGGATCCTCACCTGTTGTCAGTTTTAGAAATCCAGACAGCATACCACCTTCTTGTTTAGGTGCCTGAGTATTGACTGGAGCATCTGAGGAAAAGAAAGGCAGCTTTAATTTATTGCCAAAAGTACCAGACACATCCTCAGATTTTGGAGCCTCGGCTGGCTTAAAAATAGAAAACATCGAGGGGACCTCAGCTGGTTTATCGTCAGGAGCATTGTTTGATATGAGTGAGTTCAATGATTTCTTAAAGGGGCTAAAGAATCCGGTGTCTTCTGCTGGTGTTTGACAGGCAGATTTTGCTTCAGTTGCACTCTCTACTAGCTTGGGTGTGGCCCCTCTGGGCATGGAATCGGGTAATTCACCAGATGATTCTGTTTCAGGTAAGAGCTCTACTGAGCCACTTCCTGATCCCCCACATGAGGACTGGTGCTCAGGTTGTGTCCCAGATCCCTCTAAAGACAAACATTTGGATTTCTCCATTGACGCTTCTTTAGATTCTGTGTTTCCCTGAGTTATACTTGGTTGTGAAACAGTTTCAGCACTAGATTTGTCTCCAAAAAGCCTGAAAGGGCTCAATCGTCCTAGCACAGACTCAACCACTGTTTGTGTTTGACTTGGAGTGGAGTCCTGAGTTTGAGAGCCACTTGAAACAGCAATGTTTGTAGCATCAGTCTCTGATGTGGCACTAGCCGGTCGACTGACCTCTGGGGACTGAAATGACAACAGTGACTGCAAAGAGAACTTCTTATCTGCATTAGTTTCCTGATTAGCAGGTGGTACAACAGCGACAGGAGTTGGACTACTAGTTGATTTAGGTATGAAAGAGAACAGTTTTGAAATACCAGACTCTGACTGGGGAGGAAATGGAGATGGAGTTTTTGTTGCCGTTTCTGTATTTTCAGCTGCTGGTTTAGTATTTGTGATTGAGTTAAACAAAGAGCTCGTGGCATTTTTAACACCGGCAATCCTTTGTTCCACAGCATTTTCCTCTTTCATCTCAGCTGGTTTACCCTCAGTTTTCTTTTCTTCACTCTCTGTTTCTGTTTTAGTGACAGATTTTTGCATTGATTCATATTTACTCATTTCCTCCTCTCTTCCAGCCAGATATTCTGACACAGAGTCAACTAAGCTTTGAAGTTCATCCATTGTATCATGATACTCCTTATCTGGCTTCTGCACAGGTGGCAATATTTCATCTGTGCCCCTTGTGCAATCATTCCCCATGTTACTCTGTTGTTCATTATAGCCTTGTGACCATTCATCATAAGAGGAAATATTTATTGGATTACTGTAGTAACTGTCATATTCATACTGTGCATCCCCTTCTACAAACGCCATATCATCTAGCTCCTCTTCAGACCCAAGAGAGAATTGCATTTCATCAGATCCTGCAGATCCAGATTCACTTCTTGCTCTCATTCTGGCTTCCTCTCCCTCACAATAAATTGTGTAGTTCTCAAGGGTGTCTTCAAATGAGTTTTTGGCCCACATCCTGGTTTTGTACAATAGCCCCTCTGTATATGATGTTTGGTTTGTCCTGCCAAGTTGCCTAATTGAAGGAATGATGGAAATCTCAGGAGGGGAAATTTCATCCTCGAAGTTTCTAGCTTCCTTATAGACCAAACGGACCTCACTGCTGCTTGTGGCTGCTCTCCTGATGGGATTTTCTAATGTGTCATACTCCTCAGCCTCCTCCGGGGACATTGCATCACAGTCTACTGTCTGGTAAAACAGACTCCCTTTGGAGTCACCCGGACTGCTCACGATTCTATAAATTTCACTCTTGGTGTCATCATCGTCGTCCCACGTTTTCTGCTCTGGTACCAGGTAATCGTCCAGTATGTTGTCATTAATTTTGTATTTGGTCTCCCAGTCTTCAACTCCCATACCCGAGTCCACTGGAATCATTTTGACATCATCTGTACCACTTGAAAATCTGGTGTGCATAAAGTGAAAGTGCCAAAAGCATGGATGAGGAGAAGAACGAAAAGGAAGAGAAATTAACAAAATCTTCAATCAAAACATATAGATGGATAAAAACAAAGACAGACAGAAAAATGTGAACGTATGAAGCAACTAAAACAGAAAATTTCTGGAGCTAACTTGACTGAAAAAAATACTTTCTTAATAGTTCTAATTGAATAGTTCAACTCTTAAAGATTGTTCATAGATCATATCTTGAATATATGCATTTGGTCTTACTGCACTGACAGGTGTTTGCACACTGCACTTATTGTAAACATTAAACAAGAACACAAGTTTGTGCAGAAGTGCAGAAAGACAAAATACAAGTATATCCGAGACTTTATCTGAAAATAAGTCACAGTATCTTATTTAGGGTTGCTTCAAATAAATGTAATATTTACTTATTGTAAATCCTTTTTTTTAAGGATTTTTAGATAACGGGTGGGTAATGCTATATTTCAAAATTATTTATGCCAAGCTGTAAATGTATTTGTGTAATCAAGTGTTCAAACATACCTCTGTTCCTTTCCTTCTCTATAATCCAAGTCATAGCTCTGGATAGAGTCTGTCCTAGACTCTTTTGACAATGCCTCATTCTGTAATCTTCGGCCAATAGGGTACTGATGTACTGAGGAATTGGGTTGAGCTGTGGTGTGGTATCGTGGAGGCCTACTGTTTGTCTCACTGCGGTAATCACTGTCCCTTTCATCCACAGCACTGTCATGGTCTTCAAAAGCTACAGCACAATGAAATCCAGAAGTGCGTAAAGTGTGGTCAGGGAGGACTTTACCTAAAACTTGAAATTAATTCAATTAAATGAATGCAGAGACTGCAACGACCAGGCTAAAGCAGTGACAGTTGTGGAATATGCTATACTCCAGCATAAATTATTTTAAACAAAATAACTTCATATTAAATGAGAAACTATATGGAAAATTTTTACTTTTATAGGGTTCTGTTACAACACTGCATAAAAGCTAAAAGTAAATTACAAAAATTTTAAAAATATATACATATATAAATAAATAAAACAAAGGTGACGGCATCTTTGTAAGACTTCAGCAAAAATCTTGGTGTCAAAAAAAGTTAATGGAGATTTCTAAATACAAATCACATGCACAACAAATAAATGCATGAAACACAAACATATGCATAATGAAGGAACGATGAATAACCAAAATAGGAAAGGAGGGAGAATAGTGGAAAATTTCAGTTTGCATATGCACTAAACTTCATCTTGTTTTATGTACACTATTAGTCATTAGCTTGGGCACACAAACACATTCGTTATTATTACTATTATTATAAAATTTGGAAAATAGTAAAGTTACCAATGAAAATAAAATGAATAAAATAAAGTGTTTTGTCATAAAATGTTAGTTTTGAAATGAAAACCATATGGCACAAATCAAATTTTAAGAATATAAGCATTTTAAGAATATAAGCATTATCAAAAGATTAAAGCTGCGGTCAGAGTAGACTTTGAGCATACAAAATTTCCTCAGACACTTCAACGGACGTGACGCCTTTAAAAAAAAAAACTTAAATTCAACACATAGCAAATAATAATTAATCCAAAAAGTAAAACCATACAATCTACTCCACAACTTGGTGTCTAAATTGTGGTGTATTACTAATAAATACTAAATATTTTACCAAATTTTCCATTACAAGTGCCTCCAACCAAACCTTACTTCCTCTAAATGAATAAATGGTAATAGAAAGAAAGAAGTGAAATGATGATTAGTTACAACACACTTGAAGTACATACTCTGCTGATCATTCCATCCAAAGTATGTCCAATTGCCTAGTGGTGTGGAGAAAGTTAAACAGCAGAAGATAGATATAATGATAACGCTCTACAAACAGGTTCCATTTCATAACATTAAATACCTAGATTAGTGAGCAAGAACTAAAAATAAAACAAAAGTCTAAAGCATTTATTCATCTTAATATTAATTTCATCATTTACTAATAAATTATTAAAACCAAAATTGGTATGTGTTAATATTTATGAACCTGAGCTAACATGAACTAAGATTGAACAGTTGTATTAACAAATGCTAAAGGGGACATTGGATGCAAAAATTCACTTTTACATGGTGTCTGCATATAAATATGTCTCAGTAGTGTGTGGGGACAACCACCCTACAATGACAAAAATCCATTCACTCCTTTTTTTTTTTTTTATATCCCCAAAGAACTAAACAGTCTTAATTACCAAGCCGTTTTGATTTTCTGAGTAGTATGATGTCATACTGCTCAGGCCCCGTCTATGATCGCATATTAGCATATTTCTGCCCTCAGCTAGTCATACGGTGTCTGTCATTTTCTCTGTGCTCAAACAGCTGTAGCGAAAACAATGTCTCGTAAGGTATGCAGATGTTATGTAGTTGGATGTAAAAGTAAACCATTGAGGAATTTTCACAAAAGTATTTCCCTAGTAGTAAGTAAGACCCTAAAGAATCAAAGCAACTTGTGGGAAATGGGCATCCGATGTCCCCTTTAAGAAAGATTCATAAATACTTTAACACTGACAACAAGCAGTACATTTGTTAGTCAATGCGTTAATATTAACTAATACAATCTTTTTGTAAGTGTTACTGATGCTATATACAATTGCATAACCCACAGAGGGGTTTTTAAAGAGTTTGCATGCAAATCTGCTTTCTTAATTATTTAATATCAAAAATCTGTATTTTTTGGTCGCAAAATAATATTAAATATTTCAGTAAATTACTTCACGGTTGGGTACTTCACCAAAAATAAATCTTCAGCAATTATTTATTCACATTCATTTTGTTACAAATCTGTAAATCCTTCTTTTCCGTGAAACAAGAAAGTAAATGTTAGAGATGTCAAGAAAGTAGAATGAACACGAAAGTAAATGCACAGAATGTTAGAGATACATTTCATTGTTCCACACAAAACAATGAAATATTCAATATTCCAAGTAAATATTGACTCTCAGAGTCATTCTGTAATCTTCGTTTGTTGAGTGTACTATCCTTTTAAGCAAAAGTAAATCACTTGCTATTTTAATACAAGAAACAGAACATAAAAGTCGAATGCCATAAATCATCAGGACTAAATCCATTACAACATCTATAAACTACTGCCATCTGCTGTCTTACAGGGCTCATCACGTAATTTCATTTTTTCCTCACAGTAAAGGCTGAAAACAGAATACTTACAGCACTGGGAGGGCACTGGGGGCAGCTGTCTTCTCTGTGCTTCATCTTGCAGTGAGTACTATTTAAAAAAAAAAAAAAACAGAAGAAGGGAAATTAACAAAAAGGTCAAACGCCATCAGCTAACAACATAAGCTTTAATACCTGTGTGTTTTAATGTGTGTGTTGTCTTTACATTAATTACACTGGCTAACACACCAATAACCCATTTCAGCTGGGAAAGATTCATAACTAATCAGAAGTGATGTTCATGTGCACTAATCTTCCCCTCCATTGGTAATATACAGGTGCATCTCAAAAAATTTGAATATCGTGAAAAAGTTCATTTTGAATTCTAGAATATATGAAATTCTAGAATATATGAAAGTGAAACATTTCAAAAGTTTTTTTTTTTTTTCAGACCACAGGCTGATCGCTTCCATGCCATTCCTCACTGATGCTGGAGTTTTTGTGCTAAAGGAGCCCCGACCAAGTATCGAGTGCATAAATGAACATACTTTAAACAACTTGAACTTTTCTGTTTTGCAAATCCTTTTTTTGAATGATCTTAGGAAATATTCTAATATTTTGAGATACTTTTTTGACTTTTATGAGCTGTAAGCTCTAATCATCAAAATTAAAACAAAAAAATAGTTTGAAATGTTTTACTTTACATGTAATGAATCTATAAATCTTATTTCACTTTTTGAAATGTTACAATATAAACTTTTTCACGATATTCAAATTTTTTTAGATGCACCTGTAAATCACATCTTAGTGGTCTTTTGGCCGTATAACTGTAAGGCCCTTGCAATAACTCAGAGCTGACAGCAGGAGGAGGTAGAAGATCTTTTTTCTTTAACTAAACTGCAGAATTCCTTTTTTTTGAGTACCAAGGCAACATACATGAGAGCAAAATACCAAATATCTGCTCCAAATCAACATACATACATATAATCAACACAAACATACATATGAATATACACACATATAAGAAAAGGTTCTGAGATTTTTTTTTCCGGACAATAGCTGACAATGAACCCACAAAACAATACAGATTTCCATTTGTTGGATGTGAAAAAAAAAAAAAAAAAAAACACTCAAATACATAAAATATATATCTTAAATTCATATTTCAAATATGAAATTCACCATAATAATTTTTTTTTTTTATCTGAATAGTGGTAACTCTTGTCCAGACCCATCAAATTAACATGTTACTTCTACTGTACATTCTCACATCTCTACTCCATCTAAACGCACACAGTCTGTACCTCATCATGTATCCTCATAGAATTGATGCACTCCAGCTTTTTAGTCCAGTACTGGGCCTCGTCGTCGGGGATATCTGCACAAGCAAACAAATAATACAGAAATAAGGCAAAAAGAAAGTCTATAGGTATCTTTAGATAAAACTCCAGCTTCCACTGTTCCAATGCACCGCTCGCTCCTCCCTTCCAGTTCTTCTGGCCACACAGCACTCAATTCTGTATTCACAGTGTTTAATATGGCATGAGACAGAGGTTACTGCAGCAACATCACAAGTACATCAGCACCCTTTGCTTCCTCTCTTTTTTCCTTCGATGTTCTCCATTTATGTCTCCTTGATTCTCCCGATTTATTTAGATGTTTTATATCATACAGTGGCCCTCAAAGTACTTCAGTCACTTAAAAATGTATGAATTTAGTTTTGTGGCCACTGTATATGTGGCAGTTAAAGGAACTGCTCAGAATCAGTTCTAAGAGGTCTGAGAAAAGGTAAATCTAGAAATAAAATAAAAAAGGCATGTTCTATTCTATTATATGTGGACTACCAAAAGGGAGCTCAAAGCGTGTGTCCAGCAGCACTTGGTGAGGAGTGGGGTTTTTAGTGCCATAGATCTCATCTTCCTTCATCAGAACCTCAGAATCCAGTGAGGTCCATTCTCCAGGTCCCTCCTAAAGAAAGAGACAGAGAGACCTGTAAGACATCATCCCAACTCTGACTCGGAGATACAGTGTAGAGAGAGAGAGCATGAAGGTACTGACCCTGGACCACAAAAGTAGTCATAAGGGTCAATTTTTTTTTTTAATTGAGATTCATACATTATCTTAAATAAGCTTTCCATTGATGTATGGTTTGTTAGGATAGGACAATATTTGGCCGAGATACAACTATTTGAAAATCTGGAATCTGAGGGTGCAAAAAAATCTAAATATTGAGTAAATCGCCTTTAAATTTGTCCAAATGAAGCTCATAGCAATGCATATTACTAATCAAAAATTGTTGAGTTTTGAAATATTTCCGGTAGAAAATTTACAAAATATCTTCATGGAACATGATCTTTACTTAATACTCTAATGTTTTTTGGCATAAAAGAATAATCGACCATTTTGACCCATACTGACAATGTATTTTTGACTATTGCTACAACAAATATACCCATGCTACTTATGAATGGTTTTGTGGTCCAGGTTCACAAATGTTTTTTTAATTTTTTTTTATGGTTCAAGTCAGAAGGGATCTCTTTTCAACAGGGGGAGTTTGACTGTATCTGTTTCACAGTCAATTTATAAAATCATAAGGGCAGGATTAACTAATTCAACAACATTTTTATGTTTTCTGCAGAAAACATGAGTGGCTGCCAACACATCTCTAGGCTGAATACCAGCCCATAACCATAATAATGCTTTCTCCAATGAAAATCCCTTGTCCTCTCACATCAAAATCCACTGACTCTCACATCAGTGTTTTGAACTGCTTTGGCAACGGTACTTGAACGGCGCATTTTTCTCTCCTGATTCAGATGATACAACTTTTCCACCAAAGAAAGCATTATAGATGGGTTTTCACATTTTTGCCAGAATGGCTAACAATGGCTTGAAGTTAAAACATCTAAGTGTTGCTTTCGCTGCATTGTGATGTTTTTATCAGTTGTTTGGACTCATTCTGATGGGACCCATTTGCTACAGAGGATCCACTGGCCAAGGACATAATGCTAAATTTCTCCAAATCTGCTGCTATGAAGAAACAAACTCATCTAGATCGTGGATGGCCTAGGATAAGTAAAGTTTCAGCTAATTTTAATTTGGGGGTGAACTATTCCTTTAATTGACCACCTTTGGGGTTACCATGGGGTTAACACCATGGGGTTATTCCAGAAGTGTCCAGTTGGAAGAAAATGTTTTCGTCATTCTCACCATTTGCACTGCATTCCCCACCCACCACCCACCCCACCCACCTCAGCTCCGGGCATGACTCAGATGGTCTTAACGTCTTGTGTGAAACAAGGTGGGAGTGGCACTTTCGTGCCTCACCAGATAGACAGCTGAGATGTGTGACTGTCGAGGGCACATTTCTCTTCATTCCGATTGGCTGGTGGTACCCACTTACCTCATCCGATTGGCGGATGGTGTTAAGTGGGATCCATGCTGTTCCTATTAATGTGTCCCAGATGAGTCCTTTATTCCACACCTCCACAACCAGACCCAGATCCAGACGATTAATCTCACTTGGGCCACAGATAGAGATACAGAAATAGAGATCAGACCATCAACAAATATGATGAAGAAATGCACCAATTCTGAAACCTCCCAATTCACCCACACCTCTCTAGGAGTTCGAGACACTTCATCAGTGTCCTTTAGGGGACTAAGTCTAAAAATAGCCTTACCAACGGTGGATGAATTGAGGAAATGGGCATAAATATTTTGTACAGATCATAAAAATTTAATTTTGAATTATTAATTGACTTTTTTTGGGAATGGAATTATGTAATTAGGTTTTCTTGTATATTGGTGGCTACCAGTATAGTTAATTGGGTCTCTGTAACGTCAAGTTTGAGCCGGCTGATGTTTGCTTTAGTAGATCATCCCTATGCACATACATGAATGATTTCATATCCGTTTAAATTTGCATATAATTTTATTTGGTCATGTTGCTTATGTCAGAATTAAAAGTATAGTTCAACCAACAATTTGCACCTTCTTATGCCATTCCAAAACTGTATAAGTTGAAAAGTCACATGACCCACTTTAAGACAGTTTCATGGTGCTTTTATCCCCCATCCTCCCCATCACTCACTTCACGAATTTTCTGAATATTTCTCAAAATGTAGTCATTTTAAAAAAGAAAGTCATATGAATTAGAAACAAAATGAGGGTAACAATTTCCATTATTTAGGGGTGAAATAATTCAACTAACTCAAAGAGTCTCCATTTTGGAACCTGCTTTAGTGTTAACAGTTTCTTCCCCTCAAATTTTGCCTGAGCAAAATATTCTCCTGATATTCAAAATAATAAATGTCAAGCTCATGCAATTTAAACTACCCAAGCAGAAATTGTCATTGCACATACCAGGCTAATTCTTCACAATCATATTCAATATAAAGACAGTAATTATATTAAGAGGCGGGAGAAGAGGAGGGGGAATTAATTACAGGTCTCTCCGAACTCTACGATCAGAACATTGAGGCTGTCGGGAGTCCTGCTACCTCTAAATATTTTAATTTCTATGAAAAACTCATAATTGTCTCTCCCTCTCTTCCTTGGTGAGTCTTAGCGGTTTCTAAAGAGCTTGAAGCTGGAAGCAAACCATTAGCGCAACCATTCCATTCTTGATTTAGCTAACACTGTTCCAAAGAAATCTACAGCAGTTAAGCATCTTGCAAGTAGGCCAGAATAGTGGTCGTGAATCTCCCCTTTTAAGACTTGAACCCAATTTTGGTTAATGTAGCCCAGTTAGGCCTTACTAGTGGTAAAAAAAAGAACACAGTATATGTGCACACGCATTTATACATTATAAAGTTAGTTCAAAAAGGGAATGATCTAACCCTACTATAAACATTACATGTTTATGTTTACATTACACTATATCAGTGACGAAAAAGTACTGAAAGGACTTCAAGCTACTAATTTTGCCACCAACAAAGCAAAAATAATATTCTAAATTGTGTGTGCAATGAAGAAAGGGGTGTATAATAAACAACAGCCGTCCTTGGAAAATTTGTTTTCATTGGGGTAAGCAGACAGAGACAGACAGCATGTCACAACCCATGTCTACCTCTCTTTAATTGAATTCAAAAACTCATAAATTATATATTGAGGCTGAATACAGAAATGTGGAGGTACGAAGGCATTAAGGACTGTCCAAATCAACATTTTCAATATAGAATAAGTGTTTCTTCGGGTTCAAATCAGCATATTAGAATTATTTCTGAAGGATCATGTGGCACACAAGACTGGATTAATGATACTGAACATTTAGTATCGCAGGATACTGTCATCACAGGGAAAAAAAAAACACATTTCAAATTACATTAAAATACTGTCATTATTTTAATTTATAATAATATTAATCTTAAAAATCTTACCAACGCCAAACTTCTGAATAGTAGTCATTGACTATTATTAAATGCTAGCAATTTGAGAGTGCCCCCCCCCCCTAGTTTTCTGCATAATGTGTCACACTAACTTTCACATTTACTCGTCTGAAACCTCCTCCTAGCTTCTCTATCAATACCTCTCACTTTCCTTAATACATTCACTTTATCCTTGTATCCTCTACACACAATGCTGTTTCAGTCCCTCAGTGAAAGTGTGTTATGTATGTGTGGACTTTAACCTGCTGATCATTGGTGAGCGCTGAGCAGCAGGACAATAATCCAGGCACAGAGGATCTCCGTCTGAATAGAACACGCACACAAAGCTGAGCCACTGGCCTAGAATCCTAACACACTATCCCTATAATTATACAACACTTTCTCTAAGCGGTAAAAGGCACATTGCTTTTGATTTCAGGCTTTCCGACTGACATAACCAGATAGAGTGGCCAATATTTCTTGGACAGTTTCTGGGTGTCAAAGGTTAGTAGAGCATGTTCACAGTTAATGTGATAAACTGTTTGAAAATGAGGAGAATTGACACGTTTGGGTTTGTTTATTTCTTTTCTTTTAAAAACATGAAAAGAGTCTTAAGTAATAATGTGACATTTTAAAATATTATTCATTTAAAATAACTCTTTTCTACCTTAATATATTTTAAAATGTAATTTCCAAACCAAATCCCAGAAATGTTGGGATATTTTTTACATTTGAATACAATGAAAACTAAAAGACTTTCATATCACATGAGCCAATATTTTATTCACAATAAAACAGAGAACATAAATGTTTAAACTGAGAAATTTTACACTTTTTACCACTAAATGAGCTCATTTCAAATTTGATGCCTGCTACAGGTCTCAAAAAGTTTGGCACGGGGGCAACAAAGGGCTGAAAAAGCAAGACATTTTGAAAAGATTCAGCTGGGAGAACATCTAGCAACTAATTAAGTTAATTGACATCAGGTCTGTAACATGATTAGCTATAAAAGCGATGTCTTAGAGAGGCAGAGTCTCCCAGAAGTAAAGATGGGCAGAGGCTCTCCAATCTGTGAAAGAGTGCATAAAAAGATTGTGGAATACTTTAAAAACAACGTTCCTCAACTTCAAATTGCTAAGGCTATGAAAATCCCATGATCTACAGTGCATAACATCATCAAAAGATTCAGAGAAACTGGAGAAATCTCTGTGCGTAAGGGACAAGGCCAAAGACCTTTGTTGGATGCCCGTGGTCTTCGGGCCCTCAGACGACACTGCATCACCCATCAGCATGATTCTGTCATTGACATTACTAAATGGGCCCAGGAATACTTCCAGAAACCACTGTCGGTAAACACAATCCGCCGTGCCATCTGCAGATGCCAACTAAAGCTCTATCATGCAAAAAGGAAGCCATATGTGAACATGGTCCTGAAGCGAAGTCGTGTCCTGTGGGCCAAGGCTCATTTAAAATGGACTGTTTCAAAGTGGAAAAGTGTTTTATGGTCAGACGAGTCCAAATTTGACATTCTTGTTGGAAATCACGGATGCCGTGTCCTCCGGGCTAAAAAGGAGGGAGACCTTCCAGCGTGTTATCAGCGTTCAGTTCAAAAGCCAGCATCTCTGATGGTATGGGGGTGCATAAGTGCATACGGTATGGGCAGCTTGCATATTTTGGTAGGCATAATGAATGCTGAAAGGTATATAAAAGGTTTTAGAGCAACATATGCTCCCCTCCAGACGACATCTATTTCAGGGAAGGCCTTGTGTATTTCAGAAGGACATTGCAAAACCACACACTGCAGCTATTACAACAGCATGGCTTCGTAGTAGAAGAGTCCAGGTGCTGAATTGGCCTGCCTCCAGTCCAGAACTTTCACCTATAGAGAACATTTGGCGCATTATTAAACGAAAAATACGTCAAAGACGACCACAAACTCTTCAGCAGCTGGAAACGTATATCAGGCAAGAATGGGACCAAATTCCAACACCAAAACTCCAGAAACTCATAACCTTGATGCCCAGACGTCCTCAAACTGTTTTGAAAAGAAGAGGAGATGCTACACCATGGGAAACATGCCCCCAACTATTTTGAGACCTGTAGCAGGCATCAAATTTGAAATGAGCTCATTTAGTGCATAAAATTGTCAAATTTCTCAGTTTAAACATTTATGTTATCTATGTTCTATTGTGAATAAAATATTGGCTCATGTGATTTGAAATTCTTTTAGATTCCATTTTATTCAAATTTAAAAGAACGTCCCAAAAGTTCTGGATTTCGGATTGTAGATGGCATTTCCAACAGCCAATACTACAATGTCCGGTGTCACATGATCCTTCAGACATCATTCTAATATACTGATTTGCTGCTAAAGAAACATTTATTATCAGTCTTGAAAACAGTTGTGCTGCTAAATACTGTTGTGAAAACTGATACATTTTTTCAAGATTCTTTAATGAATAGAATGCTCAAAAGAAGAGCATTTATTTGAAATATAAATCTTTTAAAACAAATATTATTGTGTTTAATGTTACAACTGTCTTTACTGTCACTTTTGATCAATTTACTGCATCTGTGATGAATAAAAGTATAAAAAAATGCTTATGACCCTATATCAGCGTATATAAAATACAACAGTAAACAATCAAATTACTGACAATTTCACATATTTCTTCAAGTTGTCCCAAAACAAATCAATTTAATTTCTATCTTAAATTCACTATTTTCAATCCAGCTACAACAAATGGGGATTAAGGTTTTTAATCTTCAAAAAATTATGTAACATTATACATGTGCTTCAGGAGCTTTATATGAGAATCAGACTGAAATGAACCCTTCTCATTCAAGATAAATGTGAAAAGTAATCTCTAATAAATGTCTAAAATTATGTTACTTTTAACACTGGGTAAAATTGGGAACAAATTAAAGTAACCCTTCCATCTCTGGTGAAGAATGAATAAATGTGCGTTTTGAAGGGAAGAACAAAAAACTTTATATGTCAGTCCTTGTGTTTTGTGCTCCCTCTCTCTCTCTGGTAATCACTGTAACTGCAGCGGATTCTCAGAATTCTTCCTGAAGAATTGCCAAAATTCTCTCTGGAACAATCTGAAAATCAGGGACAATTTCCGGGACGCACAAAACCTCTTGAGAGCCCACCAAAAAGCTATTTAACATTTGTCATTGCAACACAAGAGGGTCAAAGGTAAGTGAAGATAAGACAAACTGAAGAGTCTGTGCATTTAATGCAGGAACCAAAATAAAAAATGCAAAGATATACAGAACATAACAGCTCTAACTCTTCCAAAATACCAAATTTTACACTATCCTCAATACTGAGGTTTAAAAATATTAAATTGTTTTCTATTTCGAAGAACACATCTGCACATCCAGTTTGATGTGCTCATAAACAATCTTCCATTTTCCACAGCAAAGCAGTTTTGAGTGTTTTTAAAGTCCTTCAGCGAATCTGGGCCCTTTCATTAGGCACAAATTTGAGTGTTACAGTGGTACAGACATTTCCAAAAGCATGGAAACATGACAAAAACAGAAATACTCACAACATAAAGTCCTGTTCCCAGCAGGGCTGGTCTCCTCGCACCGTGATGGTTGTGCTTTTAACATTCTGGACCTTCAACGTGACATACACATTAAACTTGTCTGCAAAAAAAAAAAAAACAGGTTAGAACATTAAAGTCTATCATTTTCAAATAGTTCACCCAAAAAAGAAATTTACTCATCCTCATGTTATTCTAAACCTGTATGACTTTCTTCCGTGGAAGACAAAAGACGACATTTCAGGAATTACTGGTCACTAAAAGCTTCATGCAAAGGAATACAGAAATTGAGGAATGCATCTTTTTTCTATATTAAATAAACCAACTAATGTGATGTCATAGCAAACTGACAAGTATTGTAATGGAAAATTGAGATGTGACATCCACCTCTAAGTGTGTGTGTGTGTGTGTTAAATATTCATGGTTTTATGTAAATGCAATAGTTATTATGTGCAGCAACACAGACAGGTTGAAATTGACTATCAGAGGTCAAAGCAAGCAGGCATAATTAAACCTAGATATAAAGTGCCACAAGAGCTCCATGAGAGCCACAAGTACAGAGGACGACGAAGACAAATGTGAGTGCTTCTATCATCTCTCCAAAGTTGACTTTGTACAGAGAGCTGCTTTTATAATCTCATTATTAAATGGTTCAGGATTAAAAAGTACTGATTTGAAAAATATGTCAAAAATATGTCATGCAGCTTTCAGAACTCAAAACTTTGTCCTCAGTCCAAAAAGCCATATATTTATAGGCTACAAAAAGAAAAATCAGATTTTGAAGAAAGGACTAAAGGTGTCTGGTCTGGTATCATTGGTAAAGCAGCAGGGTCATGATCGGCAGTGGGTGAGCAGCAAGGCATCTTTCTCCATCAGCTGCAGTGTAGCACCTCAGCATAACTGATATACCCTTCGGACTGCAGCCTTCTCTAGGATGCCACAGTACACTTCTCACTTCTTTGCAGGCATTTCACAAGATTGCCTTGTCATTTTGGTCCAGATGAATCGTGTACACAAGACTTAGTTTCACTGCATCTGTGACTGTTGGTTTAGGTTGAGGAATGCAAGGCTCCATCAATCCTTCTTTCTCAGGGAAACAGACTTTACCAAATAAAAAAAAAACACATACACACCAGGAGAACACAAATGGGCCAACCCACATTCATCCTTTTACACATACAAAATTGGATATGGTTTAAAAAAAATCAAATAAACTTTGTCCTACTTTTCATTTAGTTCTCTTATGTTCCCAAGTTTGACATGTCTCACATCATTTTAAGGCCTTTTTCCTACGGCACACATAATGTGTAAAGTCGTGAAGTCGTGGGAAGTCGTGGCCTAATGGTTAGAGAGTCAGACTTGTAATCGAAAGGTTGCGGGTTCGAGTCCCCGGTCGGCAGGGATTGTAGGTGGGGGGAGTGAATGTCCAGCGCTCTCTCCACCCTCAATACCACGACTGAGGTGCCCTTGAGCAAGGCACCGAACCCCCAACTGCTCCCCGGGCGCTGCAGCATAAATGGCTGCCCACTGCTCCGGGTGTGTGTTCACGGTGTGTGTGTGTGTGTGTGTGTGTGTGCGTGCATTTGTTCACTACTCACTGCTGTGTGTGTGCACTTGGATGGGTTAAACGCAGAGCACCAATTTCGAGTATGGGTCACCATACTTGACAATACGTCACAACTTTAAAAAAACTTTTTTTAAAAATGTGTAAGTGGGGCTTCAACATTTTTCAGGCCAAGGACATAAAACTGAGTGTTGCATGCCAAGTATGGCCTAAAAAAACATGCATCTACCATATTAAGGCATTTTCATACTTTTATGGCACTTAAACTACCATTTAAAAGTTTGGGGTTGGTCTCTCATAAAGGCTGCATAAAGGCTAAAAAGTTGTTATTTACACCTGAATTTTCACTTTAAAATGTTATTCATACTGATGTTTGATGAATTTTGCCATTATTTATCATCCGGTATTCAGTGTCGCATGATCCTTCAGAAATCATTCTAACATGCCGAAATGGTGCTCGAGAAATTTCTTAATATTCTAATTTCTTCATATTATCAGAATAATTTCTTAATATTATCTATTAATATTATTACTACTTAATATTTTTGTAGAATTTATAATACTTTTTGGGGTAAACAGAAAGAACAGCATTTATTTGAATATTTTTGTCACGATTTAAAAGTCTTTACTGTCCCTTTTTATCAATTTAATGCATCCTTGCTGAATTTAACTTAACATTTACAATATATCTCTGACAACATTTACAGCTTCTTAATCTACTATCAACTGGATAATCACAATATTGTCATTTACATAAAAAAAAACTAATGCATATATGTTCCAGTCTACAATTCGCATTTGAAACCAACCGGGTTTGTTAACATGGAGCAAAATGTGTACTGAATTACATGTTCTTACGAAGACTAACAAAGACCGCAAGACTCATTTCACAAGGGTGATTTTTAAAAGAAAATGGCACAAGCAGAGAAAAAGAATTAGAGAGAGAGGCAGCATCATCAAATTGGACAAAAAATTGATTATTCTGAACAATATTCCTTTCAGATAGAACATCATTATTTCCAGAAAATACTATTTGTTTCCAGAGAATATTATTTCTATAATACAATGTGTTCATGACCCTGTGATTACTCTAAATTTAGCTCATAAATATCAGCATGAGCTGAACTTCTCATCTGCGGAAATTAATCAGCAGACGATTGCTCGATGACATTTCTATTTACAGTGGCATTATTCATCCAATCAAGGCGCTTGGCCCGAGAATCCCTCACAGAAATGAAGCCTGCATTTTGTACAGTCTTTCTTAAAACAACTCAAAGAATATGCTGAATAAAATTAACCTGAATACTGACCACCTCTTGAAAGGCTTTCTGTCCTTCGCTCTTGATTTATTTCAACAGTCTAATGAATCCTGTAGAAAGCCCCAGAGAAAATGTGTCCTTCACTGAAGAGGCTGTCTCCATCTTTCCACCCAAGATTATCTGGTATGGCTAACGAATAGTACAGTCCTGATCTTTACTCCCCGATTCTCCTTCCCTAAATCTTTATTTCCTCTCATGCTCTACCTTTCACTTACCCAGGTGCAATTTACCTCATCTGTCAGTCTTGAGAAATACAGACAGAAAGAGACAGGAGGTGACCAAAAAAAATCACCTCAAAAGAAATCTCAAATTGTGCTCTAATTTGCCAAAATGACACAAATATTTCAATATGAAGTCAAATATTTTTTAAATATTGAACCACAAGTCTAAGTCTCCTGAGCTCTAAAAGAACTAAAAAAAACTGTCCTCCGAGTGTGTATGCATACACTAGTGCTAATGAAATCCTGGAGGGTCAAGTGTCATGTGTTTGTCTAGGTGAGAACTAGACAGCTGTTCTCAAGAAGTAATGCTAGTTTAATGAGAATTCTTCCAATTTCTCTCTGCAGACAGGCTGTAATCTCTGTCCCCATGGATTCCTCCTTATCCCAGAGGAACACAGCTTCTGCAGCCCACTCTTGATATGACCACCGTAATGAAGAGCAGAATTGGGGCGGAATGAGAGAGAGAGATGGAAGGATAGAGCTGGAGAAGATAGAAAAAGTCGGTGAAGGGCAATTGATTCTTTGTAAGAGCCTGGCTGGTTGCATATGTGTGTGTGGGTCTGTCATTGTTAAAGGGTTAGAAGGGATTCGGCTGAAATGGTAGCGCAAATATTACTGGATCGACTAACTTCTCATAACAATACATCTTTGACCTTGTCAAGTTAAGTACAAAACCATTTCAATCATAAGTTGCCAGGAACATGAAAAACAGAAAGCAAAAAAATGTGTAGTTAATGGCTGGTTTAAGTCACCAAAGGTTAAAATAACGTTGTGATCTACCATGTTTTGTCCATTTAACATTTTTACTTCCTTCTTAAATATCCCAAAGCAAAAAACTGTGTAGTATCCATGAATAATATGAGCGAGATGCTAATGGTCTAATCCGATTCAATGATTATTACGCCGGAATGAGAGTATAGTTCCTAGCCATATCGGCCTACAAAATCACAACTTTTCATTTTCCGTCGGTCTTAGTGCACGATGTAACTACAGAAGAGTCAAGCTTTAAATGGGAAAATTATCGAAACTTTTTGGTCGTTTTTGATGACCAAATGCTAATGGTCTAATCCGATTCAATGATCTATGCTAAGCTAAGCTAAAAGTGCTACCGCCAGACCCGGAGATGGGCTGAATGGATTCAAAAATGGTAAAACTCAACAGTTTAACTCTAGGGGAGTTGTAAAATTAGCCTATTTTCAAAAAAATGTGGAGTGTTCCTTTAAAGGCTTTTCTCAAAACACTTAACACAGCATCTTTTTTAACCTCAGATGAAGGCCACTTCTAACCTTGGCTTAAGTAATATTCCACACTTTTTATTCTTCCCAGAGATGAACCTAAAAGTATACAAAGACTGATTACTAACTCAGGCTAAAGTAAAATAATGTGGAAAATAATGTGGAAGATTACATTAAAATACACCAGCAATGGCGATTAGTTAACCAACTTCCCCAGAATGGGCATGCAGGTTAGCCATCTTGATGGGCGGCATCATGGCTATGGCTGGTCAACCAGCTAGAGGTCTTCAACCCGGATGCCTCATTTTTCATCAAAATGAACAAACTTGTACCCTTTTGGAATACAGTTTTAGTGTTTGACATTTTTCAGCATCCATTAACAAACATAAATAGTCAGTCTAAATTTTTAATCTCAATGTTTCTTAATTGCTAAAATGGTCATCCTCTTTTCTCTGGTTGACAATCTATCATGACTTTCTCACTCTTCAACTAATGCAATAAGCACTTATTTTTTGTCCCTAAAGTCTATAGCAGCTATATTATCTTTGTTATTTATTTGATTCTCAGCATGCCCACAAGAACCAACTTCATTTCTGTTTTCAAAAAAGTCAATAATACATGTAAATTATGAAATAATCAGTATATATCAATTTATTCAATCAATAAGAGAAGAATTAGTAAAGGTCTAAAGTGGCCCACTTTACCAAGCACACTCAGCCAAAATGGGCCAGTAATATTTAACCTAACAAAACTATTTTTAAATGCATTATTTGCATTTTAATCCATGTTAACAGCAGTGACGAATAATACAAGTACTGTCACAATAAAATATTACATTTCTTAAGGAACCTTGATTAAAATCAATGGGCTTACTATCTTTCATGAGTCCTCCTTCGAGATGTAGCAACAATCACCAGGGTCATATACTGTAGCAACACCCAAAACTACTTTATAATCTAAAGAAATGGTGTCCTTTTAATTAAAGACCATTGTAAACAAACTGAGCCCACTTATACTGAATTCACTCTAAATGTTTCTGCATCTATATTGGTGACCATCACTCAGACTGTGTCCTCAAGAACAAAACTAAATTATGACTCCAAACTAAGAAGTAAAATGAAAGTAACAAACATGTGCATTGATGTGCAACAAATAATTTCATTCTTGATTTCTGTCATTTTTAAATATATTATTACTTATACCTTATAGTAAAGCAAGTTCACTTCATCTATTTAAAAAATAAAGTTATTGTGCTGTCCAAAACAGTAGGGTGGGTTTCAGCTTGAAATCTACATTTAGTGAGGAAATACAGTATGCACTAATATCTATTTTTTCAAAATCTGAAGGCAACAGAAAAGTTGAAACTTTTGCTTTCCAATTTGTGGATCAAGTAACATGCAATCCTACAGTTAGGCTTCAGAACAGCTGCAATATATTTGAAGGGAAAAGGAGTCAGCAATAAATGGAAATACAGAAGCGAGGTGTGATTTTTGTGATTAATGGTCTTATCTGGGCCTAGGGTGAAGCAGGGAAATGATCAAATATTTATATCATTCTGAATCTCTAATTACTCTTATGTACGTCAGACTCTTTTGTGGGTACATCTTTACATCTGTATCCACTTCCTTTCATAAGATTCCTTTATACGCTCTCTCTCACTGTCCCAGAGTGCAAAGGGGCTCCCAGGGATGCCTAACCTGATGAATATTTAATTTTTGATGACTTGCGAAAATAAATAAGTCATATTCACACATGTCTGGGCCTGTACAGCTGACATTTACGAGCTATTTGGAGAAATACTCCCACATGATGTTAAATATAAAAACACAGACACCCAAGTACAAGCAATAAACCTAGTCCATATTATAGAGAAAAGAACTACTTTTATTCTGCAAGGATATGTTAAACTAAAAAGACAGTAAAGTTATTTATAATGCAACAAAAGTTTTCATTTTAAAAATTTTCCCCTTCCGTTTAACAAATAACCCTACAAAAGCAGCACGGTTTCCACAAAAATAAACTTAGCAGCACAACTGTCCTCAACAATAATCAAAACTGTTACTTAAGCAACAAATCAGCATAATAAAATGATTTCTGAAGGATCACTGATTCATGTTTGCGGATTCAGCTTTGCCATCACTGGAATAAATAACATTTAAAAATATTTAAATAGAAAACGGTTGTTTAAAACTGGAACAGCCTAATATTTCACTGTAATATTTTTTTACTGTATATTTCGTCAAATAAATGCATCCTTGGTAAGTATCTTCTTTAAAAAAAAATATATATATAATAACAGTAATATAAAAAAATCTAACAGAGACAAACCCCTAACATTTGAATGGTAGTGTGCACATGATCATATACAGTACATTATGCAAGCCATCAATGTAAAATGAAAATTAAATATCTTCAGATGAAAAACAAATGCATGCTTAGAGCAGGTAGAAGCCAAGAAACAGGAATTTAGACACCCGTCTCAAATAATAGGCTCCTTAATTTGATGCAATTAAGCATCACCAGCTGTTAAACTAAAGTGAGCCACATTCACTTTTCAGTAAGAATCCCTCTGCGGCAAAGATAATAGAATATTATTAGGAGTCAAACTGCATTTGATTCTAGCACAGTATTGAATTCTGTACTGTGGGTGGGACACTCTGAGAAGGCTTTTTCTGTTATTAGCAATAGATTAGATTTCTATGGGCTTCTCTGTCACTCTGACAGACCTCTGTTCATTTGGGAGTCAAACACAGACTGATGCTCTGCTGCTGCTGGCGCTCTTTCTCTCTCTATCAGTGATCTTAGTCTCATTTATGGAACAGCCACTCTACATGAGGTCAATCAAGAGTACATGAATTATGCAGTTATTTTGTTCTAATCCAGTAAGGAAAACACACCATATATGCATACATAAAGTATATAAATTCAGATGAAGCATGTGATTTCTGCACTACTATCGGCACTTAACAGAATTACAGAAATAGTGACTGTCTTCAAAGATGTTTTAGTAATCTCCATCTGCCAATGCCTGGACAGGTAGTTCTGCCCTAAACTCAGCTGATGTTATTATGTTTAGCCTATGGTTATGTTTATGTTTAGCATAACATGTTAATATCTTATGTCTTTTTGATGCTGCTATTTGTGGGGAAATTACGCACTTCAACTGTGTCTGAAATAGCATACTGTCTTGTACTACATTTAGCTTGAAATTTACTTGGTGACTTTTAGAAAAGTATGTTCTACAGTATCTCACAGAAGTGAGTACACCCCTCACATTTTTGTAAATATCTTTTCATGTGACAACACTGAAGAAATGACACTTTGCTACAATGCAAAGTAGTGAGTGTACAGCTTGTATAACTTAATTTGCTGTCCCCCCAAAATAACTCAACACAGCCATTAATGTCTAAACCGTTGGCCACAAAAGTGCGTACACCCCTAAGTGAAAATGTCCAAATTGGGCCCAATTAGGTGAGGATTAGGCTGTCTTGCCTACAGTCAGGCATGGTGGTGGGAGTGTCATGGACTGGGGCTGCATGAGTGCTGCCGGCACTGGGGAGCTACAGTTCATTGAGGGAACCATGAATGCCAACATGTACTGTGACATACTCCCCGGTTTCACAGACAAGGCTTAAGCCTAGTCCTAGACTAAAATGTAAGTCTGAGCTGTTTCAACTGAAAGAAATTTGCACTGCTTGATCTTAAAATATATCAATGCCTTTGTTTTGTCTCAAGATGGACACCAGTAATGTTTTTGTCCAAGGCACATTTATAAAAATTACTTAAATGTCCTAATTGAACTATGGCCTAACCCTGGCTTAGTCTAAACCCTGTCTGTGCAACCAGGCTACTGAAGCAGAGACTGGGCCACAGGGCTGTATTCCAACATGATAACGACCCCAAACACACCTCCAAGACGACCACTGCCTTGCTAAAGAAGCTGAGGGTAAAGGTGATGGTCTGGCCAAGCATGTCTCCAGACCTAAACCCATCTGTGGGGCATCCTCAAATGTAAGGTGGAGGAGCGCAAGGTCTCTAACATCCACCAGCTCCGTGATGTCATCATGGAGGAGTGGAAGAGGACTCTAGGAGCAACCTGTGAAGCTCTGGTGAACTCCATGCCCAAGAGGGTTAAGGCAGTGCTGGAAAATAATGGTGGCCACACAAAATATTGACACTTTGGGCCCAATTTGGATATTTTCACTTAGGGGTGTACTCACTTTTGTGGCCAGCGGTTTAGACATTAATGGCTGTGTGTTGAGTTATTTTGAGGGGACAGCAAATTTACACTTTTATACAAGCTGTACATTCACTACTTTACATTGTAGCAAAGTGTCATTTCTTCAGTGTTGTCACATGAAAAGAAAATATTTACAAAAATGTGAGGGGTGTACTCACTTCTGTGAGATACTGTATGTAGTATGAATATGGTTAATATGAATTCAATTCAGACATGTTGTCACTCTCACATGACCTACCAGCATCAGTTGCGTCGCATCACAGCCATTCACAATTTCTCAAGGCTTCATGGGATAGTAAAGTGTCCGTCGAATGCAGATTCTAGAAATAGCAGGTCATCCGGATACTTTTTGCCCATTAAATACTAAATCGGACATACTACACTTTTGGAGTACTGTTTTTCACATACTATAAAGTATGGAAGTAGGCATATTTGAACACAGAGTCCACCATTAAGGAATTTAGCAGATGGATGGATGGAAGGATGGATGATGCAGGATAAAGCAGAAGCAGACATTCATGGTGTGGGTGACACAGGGAGAATGAGAAGACCCAGACACAGTCAATAAGAACACCAAATGCCAGACAGAGACGAAACACTAGCGCATTAGCTTCTCAAAGAGATTCATCATTTAGACTGAAAGATACTCATGTACCCATATAGATTTATTTACCATAAATTTGTCCCCACAATCCATACCTATTCGACCAAACTTTCAATATCACCACTTGCTCTCAAACATTTTTATCAGAAATCTTTATCCAAAGTGACTCACAAATGAGAAAAACAACACAAGCAAATCATAAGTGCCAACAATATCTGCAATATTTAATGTGATAGTAAGCCACACAAAAAAGAAACTAGTCAGAATCACACATTCTAGTAGCTCGGTACCTCATAAACACAACCTTTCCCTGTAGACTGCGAGAAATCTCTGCAGCTTGCCTCTCTGAAATTGCATCACAGTCAGACTGAAGCTGGAGATTGTAGCCAGCTTTTGCCATTTTTATATGCAACATGCATCAGATTATAATTTGTATTTATATACAAATAATATAGTATAATTTACACTGAACAAAATTATAAATGCAACACTTTTGTTTTTGCCCCCTTTTTTCATGAGCTGAACTCAAAGATCGAAGACTTTTTCCATGTACACAAAAAGCCTATTTCTCTCAAATATTGTTCACAAATCTGTCTAAATCTGTGTTAGTGAGCACTTCTCCTTTGCCGAGATAATCCATCCATCTCACAGGTGTGGCATATCAAGATGCTGATTCGACAGCATGATAATTGCACAGGTGTGCCTTAGGCTGGCCACAATAAAAGGTTAATACATAAAATGAAATAATACAAGAGTTACAAACAAAATAAAAACAAAAATACACAAGATTTAGCTCAAATCTTTTCTGGTAAAATCCTACAGAACAAGTCCCTGAGTGAGTGTTTTTCATAAAAAAGGTTTCTACTTGCACTAAATCTGGGACAGTCCAATAAAATATGTTTTTCTGGCTGATAATGACAAGATCAAGATAATGTCCATGGCAGATAATGGATAAATAGCCTAGCGGTTATAAAATTCTATACTACTTTGTCTGAATAAATAAAAAAATAAAATACTAAAATCAATCAATATATCAATGTATATTATGAAAACAATATATATATATTTTATATTTGAGAATTGCTAAATATATCAAGAGAATCTACATTAAAAAAATAGGAAAAAGAACATGCACAAATATTTGATATTAAATATCTAATATCAGATGATACTGATAAACTAAAAATAATAATCCCTATTTTTTCCTGTTGTATTAATGCAAATTTCATTTCATTGCTCTTCCGAAAAGCTTATTCTAATTCTAAGGTTCAGTCACTAAAAGACATACACTTACAGCGTGTGTGTTTGTCTCTCTCCTGGGTAGAGAGTGTAATGTGTGTTATAGTAGAGTGAAAATCCCCTGACAGTCTAGTGCTTGCCTGCTGGCTAACAAGAAAACCAGTTCACCGCGTCTCTCCAGTCCAAGTCAAACTGGGCCGCAGCACGAGTCTGATTCAAGCACCTCATTTTAGCACCAAACACTCATGTGAATGACAATTGACTGAATGATGTGTTATTTTTTCCTCTTTGAGTTTAGGGTAATTGTAGAGCCACAACTGTTTCATGCATGACGCAAACAGTCCATTACCTGGAGGTCCTTGCAGCTTGGCCTTTTTCACTGAAAAGAAAAGAAAAAAAGACAATGTGAAACCCACAAACCCAGTGAAAACCACAAATTGCAAAGGTTTTTCTTTTTGTAGCAATAGAATACCTGATGAAAGGGGGGGGGGGGGGGGGGTACACAAATACAGATAAAACAACAGATGACAAGCAGTAAAAGACAATGCACAGATCTTAAAAAAAAGAAAAAGAAAAAAAGGATAGGTATAGAGTATTAGATGCATTCTTTTGGTCAGACAGGATAAACAGAGGCTGCAGAGAGCTTACGGCTGACATGCACACATGTGATGCTGCGGCTGCATACACGCAGACCCACGCAACACCAGATGGCTGGAGGATTACACTGAAGCTCTGTCCTTCCCCCCAACACCAGCATCGCGCTATATACATCCGTCTAACTTTTCACTTTCCCCTCGTGCCTGTGTGCTTCCACTCTACGTGTGGAGAACAAACTTCTGAACAATCCACAGCAACACACAAAACACTGCAAACCAAATCTTCGTACCCTATGCCTTTTTTATAAACTCAACTGTAAAACACAGTCTGCAGCAAAACGCTGAGAGAAAAGGCAAAACATAATAATCCACTGTTACATTCACGATGAGACCAAATCATATTTATTTTGTTCTGTTATCCCAGAATATCTCTCTATTCATCATCGAGATGTCAGTCTCTTTTGATTTTCTGTACGTGCTTCCTCTCTTATGACTGCTGACAGCATGACATATCTTTGTGACACAAAAGACCTCACAGAACAGCAATTTACTCCAGTCCAGACAAACTCAAATCAATTGTATTAGATTTATAAAGAGAGGAAACTCCTATAGACAGTTTAAAATTGCTGTCATGCTCATGCTGCAAATATTCAGTTTTTCCATACCACTTATTTCTAAGCAGAATATTTAGCTGCTATAAACGATTTCAATAGTCAACGGCTTAACAGAAGTGATAAAAGAAGACTTTTATACTACTAATTTAATTGGTGCCTGCACATGCAAAATGCAAGCAGATGTACACAAGCTTGTAGGGTCAAGGTTGCATACATGAAGCCTTCAAATAAATAAATAAATAAATGGAAACATTTATGCATTTTTGTAACAAGATCTAACATGCATGCTGACTTTGCTATTCATTTACTAGGGTAATCTGGGGGGTTACTGGGTTGCTACTTACAGGCTCGAGTTAAAAAAATCCCATTCAAGTCTTGTCTTTAGATATGCATTAGGTTTGTTCACCAATGCAAGGATAGAAAACTTATTTTTAGCAAAGAAAACAATGTTCTCCTCTTTAATATGCTTAAAAAGTTTAAGGTATCAATTATGCCAGTAGCACAATTAATAGGAGAAATGTGATTAAGTTTAATGCTTAGAATTAGACGTTTTGTTCAAATTCCTACCTCGGAGTATGAGCAACATTAATATCCAAACCTAATCTAATAAATGTTGGCATAACATGTAAATCTCAATCTCACATCACTGGAAGAGATTTGACTCCAAGTTTTCTGATTGGCTAACACACAGGAGCCAGTGGTACATGAAATCACATACTAGCATAGTACTCTTAATATTTCTGTCATAGAAAGATATGCTAAAAAAAAATAGTAATAGCATACTAGTCTGCTTAGATAACAAATGGTTGCAGATTAGTATTTTTCGCACACTATATTATCAATAAGGAGTATTTTTGACATCCAGTATAACATTTAGTGCTTATATTAGTGTATAAAGCGAAATTACATCGATTAAAGCCAGTCAACTCTAATGCTTGATTTGTTAAATCTGCTAAAGTTAAATCTACTCAAGCTCACTGATCTGAAATGTTATTGATTGAACATGGATGTATAACAACAGGTGCACAGTAGACATAGTTTTTCTGTGCATATATCTCTCTTATTAAGCATAGCATAAGTCAGATGGATGAAATGCAATAATGCACAGACAAATGTGTGCTGGTTGTCACATATAATCACATTGTGTACAGTAAGACAATCACAGCATATGCTATAATAACATCTCAGCAGCTGGAAACCCTGTTGAGTTGCATTCAATCCACAATAACACACATTCGAGTCTGTGTTACACTCACATGTTTATCAAAGTTGCACCTTTGCTAGAATATTATAAGTTAACATCATAACCTGTTGCTTTCAGATGCACTTCAAGTTTAGCAACTAACTACACGCTATTTCAAAACAGAAGGATATATATATATACAGGTATACAATGCAATAACACGAAAAATATTTAAAGGTCCCAAACACTTGCCTCGCACGCACAGTAGCGACATTGCTGAGATTTTAGTTCAACACAGCACAGGTATGACTTGACCACCTCCTGTGGCATTTGCCACTTTATTTCCTCCACTTTCGAGATGATATTTGAAGTTGCGAGAAACAGTCGTAGTTGTTTAAATTCATCGTAAAAATAAGAGCGAAATGTGTGCAACGCGCCTGGAGAACTGTTCGGCGTCCCCATAGCGTTACAGACGTGTGCGTGAACCAATCATCATCAAGGAACGGAGAATATGGGCGGGGCTAGAAGATGATGCGCCAAATAAGGCTTTGTAGTTGCACAGGTGTGTACATCACTTTACTCAAGATTCTTTTGGAAGGATTTGGAATTCTATATTAGCAGAAAAATGGAGTGTATGATAGAAATCTGATGTACTTTTTTTATACAGAAAACGAAAATTTTAATTGAACATATTATACATTTATTTATTTTGTTAGGAAAATTCCATATAGCTACATATGAAGAAGTGGGCTTTTCACATTTTATAAACGACTTTAAATTATATGTAAATCTCATAAAACAAACAAAAAACAAAAAAAGCATTGAAAACATGTAATGCTCTGAAAGCATTGAGATTTATGTAATTTTCTTCCTTTATTTATTTATTTTTATTTTTTCTCTCTCTCTCTGGCAGCTAATGTTAATTTGATTATGTGAATATGGCATTGAATCAATAAAGCATTATTAGCTCGGGTGTGTAAATATTTACAACATTTGCATCAGTATAATCTTATAAATTAAAACAAACACCTTGTATTTTTAACAAATAGCTGCAGGTTTGAATTGTATTTAATTTCATTAGAAATGTAAAATAATAAATGTTGCAGCTTTGAGACAATGTGCAGTTTCTCAATATTCTTAAAAAAGGAAAGAAATCACATCAAATGCGAACCGTAATGTTGGATTTCCACTGATTTAATCGCATTTTAACTGTAAAAAAAACAATCTTGTAGGATTTATTCCTGATGCTTCTGTGGTGCAATCGCGCTATCTAGTGGTGAGCATGTGCTGCTTCATAAAAAATATGTCTAATTATGAATTTACATTCATATTTGTCTCAAAGTATTGATTATTTAATTTATAGAAATTCAGTCTCCAGCTCTTATGAATTTAAGTTGCATGGCTTTCGACAGATTAAATGAACTAGAAATATGATTTTGTAGGGTTGTAAGGAAAAACGTATACAAACTTTACTGATTTAGCACTGATTATAAATTAATTTTGTTTGCTTGTTTGTTTTTTAAAATATATTTTTCTTCCGAATCATTCCATAGGACAGAAGCCTTGGCCTTATTTGAACTCTTGCGTTATTATACTTTATTTATTTTCGAAAATAAATTCGAAATTAATCCAATTAATCGAAATATTATTAGTGCACCGTTACATAAACACTATTTTTGTCCAGTCGTTATCTATTCGGAGTAAAAGGAACAACTTGCACGTGTACGGAGGCGTGGCTTGATAAGACGTCGCCTGCCGCGGAACCAATAGGAATGGTTTTCTTCGAAATATATTACTATTATTCAAATATATTCAAATATCGCATTAATACGCAACCGCTATTGGTTCGTAAACGAGAAAGCGACCAATCGCTTAAATGACAGCCCTTCAGCTGTTCGATCGTCCCTCCTCCTAGTTATTTTTCAGCAAATCCCGGAAGTATTGTTTTTAAAGGGACAGAATAATTTCATGGGCGAGGGCTTTGGACCTAGAGCCAAGCAGAAAATAGCTAAGGCCCTTTGGCAGAGGTGCCTATAGGACGTGGAAAGGAGAAGAAAGGCAATCAGAAGAGCTTTGTCGACATTCAGAAAGCAGGATTTGGTGTCCTCATCGGTCAGATATATCAGATAGTTTGACGTCGATTACACTGAAGATCTGGAGATCCTGTCTACTGTCTAAAATAGGATCAAACTCTTCCTCCGGCTGTGATGGGAATGTTAGTTTGCTGACTGCTGCAGCCCTTGTCATCGTTATATGTGTTTGCTGTGGGTGAGTTCTCTTTGTGCTGCCATCTCTCTCATTTCACCATTTATATATAGATCAGTCTCTAGGCTCAGAGATTATAATAATGAAAGACGGATTCTTGATGTTTAAGTTACTAGATACCTTAACAATCTCACTAATCAATCATGCATTTACCTTAATACTCTAAACTCTCCCTTTGAATATAAGATTAAAGAATGAAATGATCTAGCATTGCGATGTATATAAAGAATCTTTTGTGTTTGAAATGGTCACGTGTGTTTGATAATGGCAGATTAATCATAGCCTGCACACACAATGCATACAGGAGCTTCTGTATGGGGGGGCGTTTCTGCTTTGTCTGATTCATGCTGTTTCATCCACTGAAGGCAACTTTCATCAGTGCACATGTCATGCATTTCTCATCCCAGTGCATCATTTTCTTCATCTTTTAGTTTTTATTTTACTGTTCCTTTTTGATTTATTGCATGCCTTGTGATTGAAGTGTGCATGATTCTGTTTCTATGTTACACCCCTAGCCACAGGCCCATGAATCATGCCTGGCTTTTAGTAGCTGGATTTGTTTTAAAAGGTTGCCTTTGTGCTTCACTATAGACTGCTGTTGCCTAAATGCTGCGAAGATATTGTGTTGTTCTTGTAGGCTAATTATTATCAATAATACTATTATTTCACAAGAAGATTGAGCGAGTTTTGTCAGTGGGAGGGTGGGTGTGCGCACACAGGTTGCAGAATATGTAAGAGGCATCCATCCTGCTCATTACTGATGCCAGACAAGACGTCAATGGAAAGGCACAATGGAGAGCTGCAGAGCGATTTCCATTGTCCAGCGAATCGGCAGTGACCCAAAGTGGGCTCTTTCTCTCTGCGAAGGGCTCAGATGTCCCAAAAGAGCTGCAGGTAGAATGTGACCTTTTTCATCAGTTTGAAGCCTGAATATTAAGAGCTTCAGATCAGCATCTTAATGCCCTTGCTGTGTGACCTCTTTCTGTGTGGCCGTCAGCAGAAGTATGTATTACATCACTGGGTTAGGGAAATGCACGGTAGGAATAGCTGCAGCAAATCTGAAGATAAGCATGTCAAGCTGGTCTAGGAAGCAAATGCGTGTTCAGGGTGAGGTGGCTTAGCATGCGGCGTTAAGACCTGTAACGACTCCCTGTCTGCAACTGATACGTATAAATGTTGAATGAGGGGTTTCAGTTCAACATCTCTCCTAAATGCATTGTATTCTCTTTCTCTCATCTTGATGAGAACGAGGGTGGTGCCGGTAAATTTACAGTAAATTTAAACTTAATTTTTGATTAGTAATATGCATTGCTATGAGCTTCATTTGGACAACTTTAAAGGCGATTTTCTCAATATTTAGATTTTTTTTTTTTGCACCCTCTTCAAATAGTTGTATCTCAGCCAAATATTGTCCAAATCATACATCAACGGAAAGCTTATTTATTCCGCATTGACCCTTAAGACTGGTTTTGTGGTCCAGGGTCACATATAAATTTACATAAACTATTAAAAATGAGAAAATCTTTAACCAAAATTAAAATGAAGATGGAAAATTTTAAGCTAAAAGCTATTTTAAAATACTACATAAATAATATTAAAATAACAGCATAGAAATATGCCAAAAAACCCTTTAGGATACTTTAGCAATTGCATCACAACACTCTTGCAACCATTTAGAACACCTTATCAGTGACAATTCGGATAACCAGTTTCAGTGCTTGTGCACACATTAGATTTTCTCGCACCTCTAAAAAAATGGTCCTTGACTTCTTTAAATAGCCATAGAGATGCCATGAATGGTTAACCATGATAGCCAAACCCACTCTACTCATCACCTGTCTGGGCGTTTTTATCTAAGATCCGCCTCACATTTTAACCGTCTCATGATCTGAGCTCAGCTTTAGGATTTCTCCCGTAGTAGTTTAGATTAGCATTTCAATAATAGAAGCTTGTTCCATATCAGTATCACAGGGATAAATGTGTACATGTGCAGGCATGTATAGTGCTTTGCTTTTTGCTAGGCTAATTGCAGGTTAGTATGAGAGTGTGTGTGTGTGTGCACATTAACGTATCTTTTCATCATCTTTCTGCCTCCATACTCAAGCTCCCTTTTTCCCCGCAGTTATCTTTCATTTCACCTTTGCCTTCATATCCACCTTCCACCATCTATTGCCTTTCTCTCATTACGCCCTTACTCTGTTACAGAGAAGTAAATTTGTCACCCGCCACCCCCACCTTGGAGAGCGTGTTACCAAGGGCATGCTAGTTACCGTCCTCATTCATCAGTGTCAGGCGCTAATCTCTGCAGAGGGACTAACCTTAATATCTAGCGTCAGCTATGTTTTTGTTATTGTAGCGACAGTTACAGACATTTACAGGCCTTGTAGTGTTTCAGTGCCTTTTGTTAGGTAGAATCATTTTATTGATCTATTTATAGAGTACATACTTTGGCATATAGTTTGTTCTAGAGATATGTATCTGACATCATTGAAGGATTGGGCCCGAAATAACTCTAAAGGCACCTTTTTCTTCTGGAAAATTCTGCTCTTCTTTAGAGCACCTTTAATCTGTTTCTCTTGCTCATTGCAAAATCAAAAGAGAGAATGATGCAGTGAGAAAACATAAAAATAAGTAAACTGAAGGTGTGACTGGCAGAAATCACATCCTGTGTATTTACATCACCAGTGCAGAGAGCAGAGAATTGCATCTTTTGTGTGTTCTCACTTGGCTCATTGAAGTGGAAAACAGGAAGTTGAGCAACTGACTATAATAGCGTCTGTCTGGTGGGACTTCAGTTCTGGTTTAAAAGGCTGAATGCTTTGCATGTAGACTTTTTGTTTAAAATATATTGATAGGATTTATATTGGTAAGATTCGTTAAAGAGAGTTTTATATACTCACCATGGCTGCATTTGTTTGATCAAGAATGCAGAAAAAAATGTAATATTATGAACTATTATTAGTATTTAAAATAAGTGTTTGTTTGTTTGTTTTCTATTTCAAAATGCCATTTATTCCTGTGATGGCAAGAGTAGTATCCATTACTCTAATCTTCAGCGTCAAATGATCCTTCAGAAATCCTTCTAATATGCTGATTTGGTGCTCAAGGAACATTTTGAGCAATTTTGAAAACAGTCGAGTATTAATATTTTTGTGGAAAGTAAAACCCTATCCACCCCCCCCCCCCCCCCCAGGATTCTTTGATGGGGAAAAAAAAAGTGCTAAAGAAAAGTATTTATAAATGTCCTCACTGTCACTTTCGATTAATTTACATGGGCAAGCACCAGATTTTAGACAGAAAAAAGACAAAAGTCAAACTGTTTGTCAACGTTGACAGTTTGAGTGTGTTTGACTGGAAAGGGATACGACAGACGCACACTCAAGCATGGAGGAAGGGAAGGGTTAGAATGTAGCTGTGAGCTTTAACAGTCCCTCATAGACCAGTTGATCCCAGCTACAGCCCAGAATAGCTGCTGGGAAAGTGTTTTGAAAGAGAATAAAACTTGTTTTGGAGTAGTAGCTGCCTGCTTAATTGTTTTGCCAGCATCATACACCAAATCTATGCTGGAGCACCACTGAGTGTGTATATATAGGCATGTTTGTGTCTTTTGTGCACTTTTGTATTTGTATGTACTGTTTTGCTTCTCTCTGTATAGCTGGATTCTCATAGGCTAGTTGAGGGCTGGCTCATGTCTCAAGCCACGCCCCCATGCATTCCTTATATGGGTACGGATCTTGAGCTCTTAAAGGAGAAGTAGCTTTATGTCTCTGTAAGGCATGCATTGTCAATGTAAGCTCTCCACCTCCCCCTCTACCTCACTACCTCACTGCATCTAAAGAGATGAAATTATAATCTGCGTCTGCATGTGTTAATGCTTTTGTTTAAGTGCATGCAGAATTAAGTCTCCTTATTTGGAAGATGCTGCATGCGTTTGAAAGAGGTCTGTGGCACATTGCCTGCATAAACGCACACACACCCATCCCTTCACACCCATCAGAATCTCTGTTTCTGTGGAAGGGCAGATAACACACTTTCAGACGTATGCGCTCAGCTGTGCGCTTCCCCTTTTTGCTCTTTTTTTTTCCTTTGATGCATTTGAGTAAATGATATTATATGCTCATATGCATTTGTAAGAACACTGAAATATGCTTATATTTGTGCCCACTACTTAGTCTCTTATGCTCAACAAGCCTCCATTTATTAAAAAAAGTGTAAAAATAGTAATATTGTTTTCTTTTATTATTATTATTTAAAATGTGATGGCAAAGTTTAATTTTTGCCAGCCATTATCCCAATCTTCATTGTCAAATCATTCTCTTATGCTCAATATTATCAATGTCTGAAACGGTTGTGCTGTTTGATATTTTTGTGGAAACCATGATACTTTTAATGTTAGGATTCTTGAATATGAAGTTATAAAGTGAATATAAAGTTCAAAAGACTATTTGAAATAGAAGTCTTTTGTAATATTATAAATGTCTTTACTGTCACTTTTGATCAATTTAACGCATCCTTTCTGTCTAAACTTAGTTTCTTTAAAACAAAAAACTTTTAAAACTAATGTGAATCTCTTCAATGGCATATTTGCCTCCAAAGTAACACGTTTGGGTTGCTCTGGAATGCCTCTATTAGTCAAAGTCACACATACATGAGCTGGCACTAATGCACACAATAACTCACTGAAGCTCTATGAAGGAATACACTTTGCAAAACAAGCAGAACAGGTGGGCGGGACTTTTGAGTTTTCCCTTTACCTTCACACCTATCAGGACGGTCGCTGTGGCATCTGATCCCCCTCCTCCCGGCCAATCAGATGACAGCACAGCCGGCCCCACTCTTACATGAGTGCTGACTGAGCAAGCAAGCACGCCTTCAGTAACCAGCTGAGAGGAAGTAGGCTGAAAGGCGAAGCACAGAAGAGAGAGAGAGAGAAAGACAAGTGGTGAGAAATTTAGCAAGAAATAGAGAGCACAAGAAGGGAGGGGGGACTAAAGGTGGTATACCAAAGCTGCTTTCATTGTGTTGAAGTTATTTGAGGGGGTAAAATATGTGTGTGAGATGGTGGTAGTGGTGGGGGCAGTTAAAAGGGAAAAGTAGGGGGTTACAGAGTTTATATGCATGTGCCAAAGGGAGCCTGAGAGAGGTTTTGTGTCTGAGTTATTGAAAGAGGGAGGGTGGAAAGAGAGATTCACAGTTGGGCATACCAGAATAGCAGTGCACAGAGAGCATAAACAGCGAGATGTGTTTTTACAGACTGTTTGAACAAGAAACCTTGAGTGGACTTAAGTTTTGTTTCTCTCTCTCTCTCTCTTTCGCACTCCTCTCAGGAACAGAAAGAAAGGCCTGCACTCCCTCATTCCATGCAAGTAACCTTTCAACTCCTCACAGTGTTGAAGCAACAACAAGGACGATTCTAGAGCTCCGACAGAGAGGAAGGAGAAACCGAGGAGGAGGAAAGGGCAGGAGTTCTTAGAGAGGTGAGTCAAGATGCTAACGTGAATTTAGTAGTGTGTTTGTGGATGGTTGATGTGAAATGTCTAGCAATGACTGCAGTGTGACATGGCATACTTCAACTAAAACTATTGCAAACATGTTGTGTAAGCATTGTGCATGCAGTTTTTATGACCTTGTATTAAATGACAGGCTTGAATAGTTGTACTTTTAAAAGTTAATTTGTCATTTGGAAAAAAGCAGTTAATTAACAGTATATATAATGGTGATTTTAATGTACTATCTTTATTTTCATGCATGTCATTTGTCAACCACCCATTTATGAACATTGGTGGTTGGAAGTGGAAAAGGAAGTAGCTTCAAAGAGAACTTGGAAAAAGAGTGAGACAGCTGTTTTTTTTCTCTCTCTCGTCATATCTGTAAATGCACAAATTAATCAATGACAACATGACCCTTGCCGCATGTATAGATAATATTTCAGCCCTTGGTTTTACAAACTGGCAGGCTTTTGGTTGCGGAGAGATAAGCTTAATCAGAGGTGAGCTTGTGAGTGTTTAGTCTTTGATGCTGCTGTAGTTTGTCATGACATTTTGTGACTTCCTTAGATGTAAAAGTCAGGTGTTTTGCAAAAACCTCAAGGGCTGTGCACATCATCACTGTAGAGGTCTGCACTCATGCCCATGATGTTCTTTCTCACTGACTTTCATGGTCAAAATGAATTAATTGTCTTTATTGTTTGAGTAACAACACCTGTTGGGTTTATGTGTGCCCTATTCAGCGTGTTTAGCTATATTTTAGCTTGCTTGAATTAAGTATTGTTTGTTTGAGAATATTTTCATGTTTCCATTAAAGCCAAAGAAGGAAGTGGCTCAATCTTCTCTTGCCAGGTAGAAGATCCATATGAGTTTTTGACATCCAGATAATACAAAAATATGTCCATAGTAAAAATTCTCCATGGTGGCTCTATAGGGAGAGCTATAGAACCACTTTGACTTGTTAATAAAGCTTGGGTTTAACTAGTTTTACCAGAATGTTGTTTGGACTCAGTGCTCAACCATGGAAACAATGCTAAACTGAAGCTCTAATGTAATTTTTTAATTGTTTGGCCGTAAGGTTACCACATATTCTTCAATCTTTTATCTATGTTATTGTGGTCCTGAATTGAGGAATTTTAATGTGTGGAATGAATAATTTTTTGCTTCCTTTACTTCATAATTATCATAAACAGATGCACAGCTGTGCATTCAAGAATTCCAGTAAATAAAAACAAGCACAAATGTCTTCCATTGCTGGGTGATTATAAAAAATGAATGAGTTTTTTATATCCCCTTAATTTTCTACTAATTCATCTTAGGGAGTTTTCAATGGCTCAGTTGCTCAATGGGGTATTAAGACAGGTATTTGGAAATTAGCTGTATTATTCACTATACAAACGAAACTGGCTTGACTAATTCTTGACTGACTTCTTTCTCTTAAATAACACCTAGTAACCAGAAAAACATCATACAGCTGACAGCTGTTCATGCTAGTCTTGGATGTTTGGTTTCCCATCTATTTTCTTCTGCTCCGTATTGAATTCTTTGAGGGTGGGGATGAACATTCTTGCTTGTTTTTTTTCTTGTTTTTTACAGACAGAGTGGATAAACTGAACTCTCGGTGTGTCCTCGATTTGTTAATGTAAGCTAGACAACTCATTGCAATTCAACGGTAATAAAATATGAGGATTTGTAGATTGTGTGAAGCAGCCACATGAAGAGATTTTCAGGATTAGGACTAATACATATCTCATTCTACTCTCTGGGCAGCATGTTGGTGTGTAACGCCAGTATGCTAGTTGGTTACTGTGTGTGTCTTGTCAGCTGTATTTGACCTGGGGTTCAGGGTTATATTCATGCTGAGTCTGAAAGATTCATATTCACATGCTCTGAGGGTATTACATCATGTGTAACAGACCCCCACATGCTTGGCAAACTAATATAAAAATTTAAAAGAAAGAAAAGACTTTCCAGACTTCTGAAAACTTGTGCTTCTATATACACTGCACTTCAAAAAGGATTGTTTGATAAATAGAAAGTTTAAAAGAACAGCATTTATTTGAAATGTATTCTTTTGTAATAAGTCTTTACGGCCAGTTTTGATCAACTTAATGCATCCTTGCTAAATAAAAGTATTCATTTTATTTGAAAAATTTTTTGACTTTTGAAAGGTTGTGTCTAGAAATGGATGTAAATAGAATTGATGGTTTGTATCAGTCTGGTTGTATATCAGGCCCTTGGATGCAGATGGTGTTTTTAGGTCTCCTCTAAGTACAGCTGGACCCTTTGACTGAGATCTTCAGATCTTATGTCAGTGTGAAGTCTTCCCAGTATGCTGTTTGTCATCGCAATGCCTAACAATACTCTCAACCTCAAGTCTTCTGTGTACCTTGTCTTGACGGTGGCACAACAGTCTCAATTTCTGTCTCTGTCTTTTTCCATCTGATGGAAAATGGTCTGGTCCCTACTGAAATACACAAATCTGTAGAAAAAAAGAATAGGTCCTAGTAATTTTCTGCCAGGACAGGAGCATTATTTTTTACAGACATTTCCTTTAATCTTAAAACACGACACAATGCGTAATTCAAAATATAGTTAAAACACCTGTGAAAAATCAATAAAGAAATTTCCTTCAGTACGGAAAAGTCCTTCATATTAAAACTGTACATTGTGCCCTATTTTTGCAGACTTTTCTTTGAGTATTATAAGCTCCTCCCTTGAGAGGCCACCGAATACTTCATTCAAGCAGTGTAATGCAAATGCATCGCTTAGAAAGGCCAGATCCTCAACATTCTTCTTTTCATATTTTGTGCATTTTTAGCCACCAGACTGGCATATTTGACCTTCATTAGATTGTGCTCACTGCATTGCAAGATGTGGCACAAAACCTTGAGGTCAGTAAGATCAGTATATATATATATATATATATTTTTTTTTAACTTTTTTTTTTTTTTTTTTTAGATTAATATTTATATTTAGGAGGCATTAATTAAATGTATCAAAAGTGACAGTAGACATTTTGTATGACATGTTGCAGAAGATTTATAGTTTTCAAATAAATGCTGTTCTTTTGAACTTTGAATTAATCAAAGAATCTGAAAAAAGGTAGCATGGATTTCAACAAAAATATTAAGTGACTACTGTTAATTTAAAAATTTTTTTTACTGGATATTCTATCAATAAAATTAAGCCTTGGTAAGCATAAAAAATAATAATACTGACTCAAATTTTGGTAGTGTAAGTGATATGCAAAGTCAGGCACCATTTCATTCCCAGATCTCTTGTCATATGCAGAGGATTTGTCAGTCTCTGCACGCCATGGATGTCATGTATGCATCCTAAAGATTTCAGCATTTGAGCATCTTTTTTATATATATTATGAAGGAAGGATAAAAATATCTATATACTACTTGCATGTATTCAGCTAAGCTATAGTAGATAGTTTACTTGTTTTTCCATTACTTCAGTCTACACAAGTTAGTGTGTTAGTGCTTGTATGTTCCTGTTTTTGTCCTTTTAATGAGCAGGACTGCTCGTTCTCTGATGCAAGACAGTACAAAGGTTCTGTTGTGCGTCTCTGTGTTTTGTCTGCCAGTCTTGATCCCAAGCAGGCCTGAGCTCTAGAGATAGAGAGCCAGTCAGAGCTATGCAGTACACAGTCTGTTCAAGCATGTGTCCTAATCAGATGGCATGAAATGAGTATAGTGAGTCATACGATTGCTCTTTGTGTCTGTTCCGTTAGTGTTATTGACCAGTAGAACGATGTCTTGATTAAAAAAATATTAAATGAGTTTGATCTCGCCTCTTCAGTCCCAGTGTTGACACAGCAATTTACCAGATAACTTGATTTTTAAGTCCGTTTACAACGACTGATTCAGATCATGTGCAGGTTGAACTGTGTGGCATGGTTACTGATTTGATCAAGTCGATTTGTTGTTGATTAACCATTGCTCTTCAATAGGTTGTGTCTCTGGAATGCCTGGCTCAGGATGCAGCTGCTGAGCAGTCCACTCCTTTCAGGAGCCAAGGGGAGGCGTGATTGGCCGCTGGCCTTATTTGGGTGGAGCTGTAGGAGGGATATTACTTATTCATTGGCACGTTCTGCAAGGCCCCTCCCACCTCACTGACGCTCTGCCCTTGGTAAGTAATCTAAAAGCATGCACTCTGATACTGGACAAAGTTTGATAGTCCTAATGTTAAATTTAAAATTGTCTGTTGAGTGCAAGTTTATGTCCAAAATGTTTTGATTTTTGTTTAATGTAACTGTTTACAGCATTATATTGGTGTAATATAGTTAGAAATAATAAGAAATGTTTCATGGACCCCAAATCAGCATATGTGACCCTGGACCACAAAACCAGTCTTAAGTGTCAATTTTTCAAAATTGGGATTTCTACATCCTCTGAAACCTGAATAAATAAGCTTTCCATTGATGTATGGTTTGTTAGAATAGGACAATATTTGGCCGAGATACAACTATTTGGACCCACACAATGTATTTTTGGCTATTGCTACAAAACAATATACCCTAGCGACTTAAGACTGGTTTTGTGGTCCAGGGTCACATATGTGACCCTCTATGGTTTGTTAGGATAGGACAATATTTGGCTGAGATGCAACTATTTGAAAATCTGGAATCTGAGGGTGCAAAAAAAATTCAATATTGAGAAAATCACCTTTTAAAGTTGTCCAAATTAAGTTCTTAGCAATGCATATTACTAATAAAAAAAGTTTTAATATATTTACGATAGGACATTTACAAAATATCTTGATTGAACATGATCTTTACTTAATATCCTAATGATTTTTGGCATAAAAGAAAAGTATAATCGTAGTATAATATCGATAATTTTGATCCAATATATTTTTGGCTATTGCTACAAATATACCCATGCTACTTATCTACTGGTTTTCTGCTCCAGAGTCACATATTATAATGATTTCAGATTAATTATGATGATGCAAGTAATATAACTTGCCATCGGATTAAGTACATTTTAAAATAAAATTGAAAACAATTATTGTAATATTTCACAATATTACTGTTTTTACTGTATTTTTCATTAAATGCAGCATTGGTGAGGCTTCTTTCAAAAACATTAAAAAATCTGGTTGATTGTCTCTCTGACATTTTCTTTCTCTCTTTTTTATTTATTTTTTCGGCAGGCCCCTGTTAGCTGCCTGTGTATCTGGGAATGCTGTTGTTGCATCAGAGGGGCAGTGTTGGAGATGGCCAAACTCAGGGGCTAAGGTCAGGGTCAAGATTCAAGGGTCAACACAACTCAGAAGAAGCTGCAGGGGTGGATGTGGAAAGACCTGAAGCCAAGCTGCAGGCACCAACAGGCATTTAGGTTAGGAAAATGGTCATGCGCACACTTATTCTGTATTTATTCAGTCACTTTCCTGCTCCAGTTTACAGCAGTGATGCTCCCTCAGTGCAGTATCTTCTGCGCCACAGCAAAATAAATCATATTTTACCTGAATTGTGAATGAGTTTGCAATTTGTTTTGAATGTGATCGAGATACAGAAAAAAAAGTATGTGTACCAGGAAATAATGGCAAGAATGTCTTTTTGTTAAGTCTTCTTTGCAGGCTACTAGCAAAAACAAATTGTGTTCAGTGCTGTCCGATTCACAAATGATGCATATAAGCCAGTTCTTCTTTTTGGTGGATCAATAATGTACAGCACAGCCAGTGTATTCTGATTCCCAACTGAATGACTCTTATGAGCCAGTTCTTTTTACTAAATCAAAAACATTTAGTCTCATTTCCTAAGGAATGAATCTTATGGTATATGTTAGTGAAACCAAAAACATGTAGTGCAAATGGTATAGTCTGAATAGTGAATTAATGAACGGTTTTTTTTAATGAACTGTTCATAAAGACGAGTTCCCCATTTAAACCTCACAAATCCTTTATTGAAATGAATCGACTGGAGAGGTTACTAAACCGAGATTTGCTGTATAATCTTTATTATGCGTTTCATGTCAGTTTGCTTATACTTGTATCCTTGTTTGTTTTACTTCAGAAGCTGTATGCACTGTGGAAATCAGCTTGTCCTAACTCCACACCTGACCGCTGGAAACTAAAGCCTTTCATCTATGAGACAGGAAGCTTACTTTGACATCCACAGCCTTGTTGCACTTATTCAGACATTCTAGAACTCTCTGGAGTTAGTGTCTTTATTATTTAAATTGCACAACTTCCCCAGAAACAATCACCCAGCACAAACAAAGTCACTATGCGTCACATCCACGTGGACGTGGCTCGTAAAGAGCCGGCCGTTGAGCTTCCAGCCCAGGACGGGGATCTACCTCTGCCTAGCACTCGGAGCGAGAGCCCTGAATCTGAAGTACGGCGAGTCGTTCCCAGACCTTTTGGAGAAGAAGAGATCAGGCTACAGAAGGTCTACCAGCTATCCATCCTCTCCCAGAGAGGTGGCTTCGGGGAAAGTCAAGAGACTCTTCGGCCTGTCCGAGTAGGTGTGAAACGTAGCCTGGAGGGGACGCCGGTTCCTGTCGCCCATAAGCGTCTTTTCCAACAGGATGAGGATGACGACGATGATGAGTCCAATGGGGAGGTGTTGTGTGGCTCTGGGGTGGAACTACTTTTTTCCAACTCGCTCCTTGAGAACAGAGACTCAGAAATCCCTAGGTCGCCTCCCCTTTCCCCTTCGCATCCACCGATTCCTGGTCGCCGGCCAGCCCAGCACAACCACGACAGGCCCATCCCGGATGCCTTTGCCCCGCTGTCTCCAAAATCTCCTCCTATGGTGGACCCACAGGGCCCTCACTCCACCTGGGGCCACTGTGAGAGAAGTCCTCCCACCCTTACTCCCAGAACCGAGGCCTCCACAGCAGGAAACGTCCCGGCCGGCTCCAGCGACGAGCCAAGGGATGAAGGCCATAACTCTGTTGACGTCAAGGGCATGTTGTGCGCCACAGAGAGCAGTTGGGCGCCTGTCCCGTTTTCAACACCAGCTGAAGCTATCGAATGGGGGACGACTTTTGAATCTTCTCCTCCACCGGCAGAGACGAAGACCTCCTCCTCTAACGGACTGAGCTGTCTTGAGAAAACACCAGTGGAAGTGAATGCCCTGGTGTCAGGATCATCAAATTCCTGTCCAGTGAAGAAAAGACTTCTGTCCTCCAGTGATACAGGAGAGTCCTGCTCAGAGGATGAGGGTCCATCTACATCAAAACGCAGTCGGCTGGCACTGTTGGCACCGGGGCTCGGATTAGCTTCCTGTCGCAGCACTGATGCCAAGGGTGCACCCTTCTGGAACCATCTACTGCCCTCAGCAAGGGAGCACACCAAGGTGAAACGCAAAGAAAGTAGAAATGAAACCGAAGGCTCTTTCACATGACTTAACAATGCAGCTAGAGATACTGTTTTGTAAAAAAAAAATATATATATACACTTTTGTTCAAGAGTTTCAGGTACAGTAAAGATATTTATCACGTGGCAGACATGTTGAAGGTCATACTGCAAAGCACTGTAATTTACTTTTCATTCACCACACTCTGGCCTCTCCTCCATTGACTTCAAACAATACAGCCTCTGGTCTCCCATTTGGGATCCTGCCACATAATGCATTTTTGAGCTAACCTTGAAGACTCCCCCTGGGGGAGGGGATCTGGTAATGCAACTCTCAAAGTCTTCAACTCAAAAACAAAATGTTTTTAGAGTGAAATCATATTATGCACATTATTATTATTTTAATCCACATTAAAGATCAAAGCGGCACGTGAGAGATGCATTGAATGCGAGTCATGTAAAAGGGCCTTAATTGAGGGGTAAAAACATGCTAGATTTTTCCACATTACAAGTGGAAATGGGAAGGTGCTGATTAGTTTGAGGAGAAGACTTTTTTTTTTTTTTTTTTGGTAATGTTTAAGTGTGAAGGGGGCGGAGATATTCTCCCATTACTGACAGATTCATCATGAAAGGTCAGGTGAATAGTCGGAGTGAAAAAAGACATATTGGTAGTGAGAGATTTTTAGAATATGCATAATTTTCCATTGCAGCACAATAAGCATTGGGACTCCAGAACAAAGCCCATTGACAGAGCCATTGTTCAAGAGGTGAAACCTGCCTCACCTGACCTAACAAAGACACACATACAGGTTCTGGCCAAATTCAGTTCCAGAATGAGTGAATTTGGGCTGAGAGGGGTTACACTGACTACAGAGGCTCATATGCTGTCACTTTCATCACGCTGGTGTCAGTGCTCAAAGGCTGAGCTCAGGACTGAAGAATAAAAGAGAAAGTGAAGGACAGAGAAATGATCGTAGAAACAGGCCAACGAAGAGACAATCGCAAAAAGGAAAGAGCAAATAGAGGTTTAGAATAGAGAAACAAAGAGATGAATAGACTGAAATAAAGGTTCAAACTAGCTGAAAATGTACAAGTTTGAAACCCATTCTATAGTTAATTCTAGCTGATATTTAATAACTTATCAGAATGATACTATGGACTACTGTGATATGTGCGATCTTGCAGCCACATCTTCATCTGTAAGTACTTCTGAATCTCAATTGAAGTTTGAAAATTTGAAATTGACTTCAGATTGTTCAGCATTCTAACTCTGATGTCATAATGGGCCTTCTTTTTCATTTTTTTAATGATTTTCCCAATCGTTCAAACACTTGTATTTGACTTATTGTCATTTTCATTAAGTAGATTAAAATCTACTTTAAACGTTTATCAGCAGCCTGGTTTTACATGATCATGAAATGAACCTTAACATTAATTCGAAGCTATTTACTGACGTAAGTCATTTTTTCTTAAAAAGACTATTGGAATAAAACAGCATTAGTTGTAACATCTTTTTTTAAACTGCTTTTTTTCAGACTGCTACAGACTGTTCACGATCAGGGAGAAGGCTCAAAGTGGGGAATCGACTCAAATCGTAAGCCGTCTTTTTTCTTCTTCTTCAAATTGTTGCATTAATATATAAGAATGTGTATATTACTTTTTTTTTGTTTGTTTTAATAGTCGACAGTTGCGCAGTGGACGCCGAACAGACACCAGTCGCTCCTGTAGTTCGATCTCCTCTTTATCCTCCATTAGCAGACCTCTTCTTGGCAACTTTGAGGTACACAATTCTAAGCCATGATGAAATAAAACACTAAATTTAAGATAGATTAACACACAGCACCTGTTTTATATACATTTGTATATTGTTTGTCATTGAAGCCGGTAAAACCATGGTATGCAAATTAAAAAAAGAGACTAAAAGACTGAAAGCTGGAGTAGATTTTAGCACAGATTTTTGCCCTGGTTCGCAGTCTGGAGGAATCCACGCTATTTGCTGAGACTGCATAGACTTTAATTTTTATAAAATTTTTATCAATGTGCCAGATTTACTAACAGTTTGCGCCATTGCAGACCCTACTGTCAGGATTTATTAAAGAAACGCTGTGAAACTTAAGCCATGAAAAAGCATGGCACACATTTGTAGGATGCAACATTTATGGGAGTGCGTATTTAAAGAAATCATGCAAGGTGATTTACTATAGTTTGGGTGTCAGTTTACTGTCACTTGTGTCATCCTTTAATGCCCCAAAAAATGCATGTCTTAACCCACTTATGATGCCCAGATTTCCCTCTGTAGCAATATATGAAGTCTGCAGTTGTATGAAGACTAGTGTTTTAAAATTTGTTCCTATTTCTAAAGTTGTGTGATTTTATTCCAGCCTTAATCAACAGTGACTAATGTTGTATTTTTGATTGGTTGTTGTGTGCATCTGTCTGCAGGAGTCGATTCTGAAGGGTCGTTTTACTCCATCTGGGTGGATAGAGGGCTTCACAGCAGAGATCGGGGCTAGCGGCTCCTATTGCCCGCAGCATGCCACCTTACCTGTGCAAGTGACTTATTATGACACCTCAGAGCACAGCGCCCCTTCTCCCTTCCTGGTATATACTTTCTGCCTCTGTGTTTTCTTCCTCAGTACTTTTTTGTCTTTTTCTAAATATATTGAGATTTCTTTTTTTTTCTTCTTTCTTTACACTTCCATGACATGTAAATTCTCTGTTGTAAAATGCAAATTAACAGTCATATTTCTTTGCAATGTTTAGGGGGTGATCTTGCTAGAACCACTTGGAAAAAAAGGATACAGCGTACCCAAAGCAGGGACCATTCAAGTGGTGGGCTCTCTTTCTATTTCTTTCCATATTTATGTGTTTTTTTCAATTTATGTATATTTTGAGTACTTTGTACTATATATTTTCTAAATGTTATAACTTTTCTTTAAAATCTTTTTTTTTTTTTATTCATTTGATTTTTGATTTTTTTTTGCAGACCTTATTTAACCCCAATAAGACTGTGGTTAAAATGTTTTTGGTGACATATAATTTTGGGGACATGCCCGTCAATCACATGACCTTCTTGCGCCATCGTATCTTCCTGGTGCCTGTGGATGAGGCGGAGGGGTCAAGGGAGGGGCAGGAGGGCTCACTGTCTGACAGGAAGAAGATTCTGTGCTACTTGATACACCTCAGGTAAACTTTTACAAAATTAACACTACTGTTCTACAAAATTTTGGGGTCCATAAGATTTTTTATTTTTTGAAGAAGCCTCTTATGCTCACCAAAGTTGTAAGTATTTGATCAAAAATATAGTAAAAACAGTAAAAATTTTATATTGTGAAACATTATTGCTGTTTAATTTTTTTTTATGTAATTTATTCCTCTGATGGCAAACAGCCATTACTCCAGTCTTGAGTATCACACAATCTTTTAGAAATCATTCTGACATGCTTATTTGGTGCTCAAGAAACATTTCTTAACATTTTTGAGAAAACTGTGATTTTTCAGGATTCTTTGATGCTGTTCACAAGAACAGCATTAATTTTATTTAGATTTTTTTTGTTGCACTGCAAGTCTTTCTTTACACTTTTGATCAATTTATGGAAATTTGAAATTTTGTTAATTAAGAAGTAGTAAATGAGACCGCAACACTTGAACACCAGTATGACCATGAACATATATATATAATGTTCTATAGTGCCAAGAGTCAATTTTTAGGTTAGTTTGCAACCAACTTAAAAGACTAGATCACTGTTTAATATATATTTAGTATATAAGCATAAGAGTACTTCTCCACTAAGTGGTATATTCAAAATGGAAGCAGTGAAGACTAATAAACCTGTTTTTCCTCTCCTCTTTGTTTGCATATATCAGATTCCAGAGTTCCAAATCTGGGAAAATCTACTTGCACAATGATATCCGGCTGCTATTCTCCCGCAAGTCCATCGAGGTGGACACTGGGATTCCTTACGAGCTGAAATCTTTCACCGAGGTGCCAAGAAACCCCAAATACTCCCCCAGAGTGTGAGATCGGGATGCCCTGCAGCAGTGGGGCAGAAGGACTGCATTAATAAAGGTTGCAAGACAAGAGACCCCTATACACTTGAACACAGACACACTTGCACTCATACATGCATACGCAGACAGATGTATGTACATACACACAGATATAACACCCTCTTGAGGGCCAGCTCTAGAACTGAGTGTGTAACATGCATGCCTTGTGACTTAATTGAGTTTTCCTCTAGTGCCGTTAAACAGTTAAGCTTTGCCCTTCACTCTGCCTGCACCTGCCCATTGTGGACCAGTTGTAACCACACCCACCAACCCGCTCTATTCTAAAGTGTTGGTGACCATCAGTAGATACGGACTTCCTCGATCAAAGAGGACTGAGTGGATGTACAAAGAGGTGTGGAATCAGACCAGCGGGAATGTATGGAGGCAAAGCAAATGGAAAAAGAGACTTCCGATGACCAGATTGGAGTTTCAACAATGGAAACCACCTGTAACTTGCCTATTGGAAGGGGATAAGAAAGTTCTAGAAAGAAAGAGACCAGCAGAACAGAGGACTGAAAGTACATCCATTCAGTATCAGCATTGTGTTCATAAAGAGGAGAATAGCTCATTATTTTGGACATTTTCTCTTTTTGGACGGGCAGTTTGGGGGACATTGCTGTTCCAACTTCTTCTGGACAGTCCAACATCAGAGCAGAAAACAAATTGTAGTATTTATGTTCGCAAATGTCTTAAAAAAAGCAATATGCTGCACAACTAGAGTGATTTCATTTTCGTGGAGGTAGTAGGTGCCCTCTCCGTTAGGATGGAGGGAAAAGATTGCCAAGTGAGTGATGGAGGGAGGGGAAAAAGGAGGGAACGGGAGGGAATTTGGGGTATTTAAAATCAGAAAATGTCGTTTATGTATATTTTAAAAATTGATTAAACTCTGCGACTTGCGGGTGAAACAAGTGTTTGACCGTAATTTGCCAAGGGATACTTGAGAAGCAATGCCAAGGTTTTCTCCTTCATGTTTTGTTTATGATCAGTAAAATGCATTCACTTACAACATATTAAAAACAAGCTTGTGTAGATTAAATAAAAACACCTCTATAGTGTTTCATGCCACGAGGGCTCAACCGCAGCCCGCACAGCCGCCTAAGAAATTTGTGGACTCAATCTAGCTTTTTGGGCATTGGCATGAAGCAAATCTGCTGATCGGAACGGCAATAAAATCTTGAAAATAGTGTACATCTTAAAATTTCACTCTTGAGTTATTTAAAGATGATTGGCATCAGGCAATATGATTCAGCAGCATGAAATCAGATTTACCCTAGTATTTTAGCTGCAAGATGCAACAGCATGTTAGCCTATATGAAATTTGCACAAATGGTGGTATAGTTGGCAGGGGTTGTATTACTGTGATACCGTCACTGTACTGATTTGCTGTTGAGATATTATAAAATACTTTAGGTTAATAAAAAGAACAAACTTCATCTCTGCCATTCTATGCTGATGTTAATGCACCGGTTCTTCTTCAGTTCTCTTAAAGCACTCACTGGTTGGCTCTTCTCTGTGGTTCCAAGGTATTACTTTTGCACACAACCTGAGGGGAAATAATCACATTGGATTCAGCCTTCATTTTCTTGAGATTTTTGTCTTTCACTATGTTTCACATAACTCACATATGTCAGCCAACTTAAGTAAAAACAAACCTTGAGTTAAAATAGATGCCATGCAATCTCGTTGATTGATTTTGGTTATTTTAAATTAATGGCAAACAAAAGACACTTTTATTGTGTTTCTATTGTCAAACTATAAAGTAACAGCATTACTTTCTAATTATGCACACAGTTTTTGTTACCTTGTATTAAGTTTTTAAACTATTTATTGACATTTTTACTTTTTTTTACTTTTTTGACTTTTACAAAAAAAAAAAAAAAAACAAAACATAAATGTTTATTAGCTAGTTATACAATATAGTATACCCTTAAACATTAAAATTAAAAACATTAATAAATGCACTATATTTGTTGGCTACCATTAAATCCAACACCAGGAAAGGCTACAATACAAACTTAAAATGTGCACATGACAGGTCTGCTTCTATCATGCAGAAAAGTTCATTTTGGTTACTTAACGAAACCCACATTTGCTTGATTTTGTTGTAAACATTGTGCATCCCTGTTCAAATGAAAGTTAAATGAATTGCTGCAATATAAATGTAACACTTGTTTAAAACAATCAAATATTAGTTGTTTCCACTAAATATAAAAACTACACACAGGCTAATACCTAACACTCTGAAGTCTGAAACGCTTCAAACGCACTATAGCAAGAAGTTTTGGTGGGAAAAAAAATATATATATTATTACATTACATTAGGCTAATATACTTATATGGGTATATATTAAATTCAGCCATTCTTGCAGCAGTTTCACAGACATGGCTTAAACCTAGTCCCAGACTAAAATGTGATTCTGAGCCGTTTCAGCTGAAAGAAACTTGCACTGACTGATCCTAAAATATATCAGTGCCTTTGTTTTGTCTCAAGGTGCACACCTGTAATGTTTTTTCTAAGGCATGTTTAAAATTTTACTTAAATGTCCTAATTGAACTATGGCCTAATCCTGGTTTAGCCTAAGCCCTGTCTGTGAAACCAGGCCAAACTATCCCAAAATGTTTCACATAGCTAAGTGTGAAATTGTCAGCTCTGAGCTAAACATGCTGAAGATTCAGTCTTCTGGCTAACAGCGCAAACTTTAAAGGGATAGTTCACCCATAAATGAAAATCCTGTCATCATTTAGTCACCCTCAAGTAGTTCCAAACCTGTATGAATGTCTTTGTTCTGCCGAACACAAAGGAAGATATTTTGAAGGAAGTTTGTAGCCAGGCTGTTCTGGGGCACCATTGACTTCCAGGTAGGAACAAAAAATACTGTGGAAGTCAATGGTGCCCCAGAACTGCTCTGTTTCCAACATTCTTCAGAATATCTTCCTTTGTGTTCAGCATTCATACAGGTTTGGAACTACTTGAGGGTGAGTAAATGATGACAGAAGTTTCATTTTTGGGTGAACTATCCCTTTAATAGAGGTCAAAGCTGCTGCATTGCAAGACTCTAAAATGCATTTACTTCCCTTTAAAATGCATGCGCTGTACAGAGGATCAGGACCATAAAACTTTACAGAGTGTCAAAAATGCTCAGCCATTGAAAGTAATTACCTATTGGTGGGAAGTCTTCAGAATGTCAAGAAAATTAAAGCATATGTACTTGATAAACTGATAATAATTATAAAAGCAACACCTGTTTACCACAACTGGAGCTTTAATAATCCTGCAGAATATTTTTTTTTATTGCAAGTATAAACAATTAACTTCAACAATTGAATATAACATTGGATGACATTATAAATACAGATATAATATAGGAAGACAATAAAGCAAAATAAAGAAAAATAATAAATATATAAAACAAAGAAGTACAGAGGTAGTAAATAAAAAAATTACATAACATTCAGCAGATCATTATACAGTTTCACAAATTTGACACTTTTTTGGTGTTAATATTTTTTAGTGTTATAATTAGAAAATGATGTAATTTTGGGAATGTTGGAGAAATTTTACATTTATGAATATAATATTTTCCCAACAAAATAAATACATTTCCTATATATTCTATGTTCTGTTTACAATGCGAAAAATAATAAAATATATCACACATAGCCTTGTTAAATCAATGTCTACATTGGATTTTGAAGAAAATAATTTTGACACTTGACCAAGATTCCCTAAGGGGGCATTTGAAAAAAAAATAGATCAATAGAGTCAATATTGACATTACAGATGAGGAAATAATCCAGCAGAATTTATTATTATTATTTTTTTAATAATCCCGCAGAATTTGTGCGTAGCCGAAGCGCGCGTTGACGGCGTGCTGACGTCACCGCCTCTCTTCTCCGGTTAGGCGCGCGCGAAAGTAGCGGAGTGAAACATCACGAGCTAACGCTGATCAAACCGAACAGAAACTCTCGCTAATCTTCAAACATCTGCAAAAACTATGGCGGACCCCAAGGTAAGAATCCCACCATCTTCATCTTCTGCCCCTTTCGGATCGCGACAGACGGTTATTTTGGGTGTTTCGTTAGCGATAAATGTTTTATGAGGGTCTTATTTAACAGAGAGTGAAAAAGCAGGTGTTTTTTTTCTATTCCTGCCTGGCGCTTGAATATTAGACGCTAAAAATGCACTTTTATGCGTTCTATTATTAATACTTGTATTATTATCGTTAGTTATTATTCCCTGTCAAAGTTTTGTTTATTAAAAATCACGCTACATTCTCAGTAGCAGATGTAACGTCCTGAAATTCATAATTGTATACGTATTTGTGTTCGTCACTTCCTTAAACATAATAGACAATTAAATATTGGTGCTATTATTTGCGTAATAAAAACATCCACGTTCCAGGTAAATACAGCTCATAATTTTAATAGAAATGTATCATGCTAAGACCGTGTTAGCCTGTGTGCGTTAGCATCGGTAACCTGCAGCACATGTGAAGCTCAAAGCCGGTTTATTAACACCCTTCCGGGTTCATTTGCGTCTTTTAACTGTATTTGCTCAATGTTGTCTCAACTGTGGGGTGAAGTGTAGATTTTAACACTTGAACGCATTTAGGCCTCTTATTAGCATGGATGCTAACTGACTGAGAAACTGATGTAACTCGCGCGTTTAGACATAAACATCCGATATCTGCGCTCGAGTGAAGTCAGTTGTTTAGCAAAATGAACTGCTTGGTAATTTAACTGAACTAAACGCGGTTGAACCAGTTCAAAGCTGCTTCACAAGTGCAGGAGATCTGCTGCCAGAGTTGGTCAGGAAGCATTTGAATTATGCAAAGCTACAAGGCCTTCATGGATGTTGGATGGGTGATTAGTGGATAGCAAGTGCATGAATTCCCCAGCATCACAGCATGCGAGTTCAAGTTCACGGCTCAGAGCCTGTGGCTCTAAGTTTGGTTGCAGCAGCACATTCAGAGACAATAGGCCAAACTCCAGAGAATGATCCCTCCAAATCCCACAGCCTTTCCCTTCACTGATCTGATGAGTAATGTGGAAGCAGGATCCCTACAGACGGGGATCAGGGCATTGTGAAGCTCAGCAGAACAAATGCTTTAGCAAATTTGTCATGCGTTTGTCATGTGTCTGCATTAGACATTAGTTTGGCCTGTTTTATTCATTTTTTATTTATTTTTTAAAGTTGGATTTACAAAACTGCTGTTATAATTTCCCCCTCCAGGAGGCACAAGATGATCATGAGGCATCCACAGAAAATGTAGAGGACCCCAACCATGACCCTCATTTTGAACCCATTGTCTCGCTACCTGAGCAGGATGTCAAGACCCTAGAGGAAGACGAGGAAGAGCTTTTCAAGATGTAAGTCACTAAATCGAAAAGAGGCACATTGCTAATTTAGGTGATATGGAAAAAATATCTCTTCAAGCAGGATCATGTTACAGAATCTTATCATGAGTCTTTTTCATATTGGATTTAAAATGATTTTAAATGTTACTGAGGAGTAAAAACTAGTAGCCATACTGATAAGTATAAAATTATTGAAGACAAGTGAACAGTCAAAACAAAGGACTTTGTATCATTGTGCTATTGTATTTTATTGCTAACTATAACGGTATTCAGGTAAGAAATATTACGGAAATTGAAAAATCGAATGTATAATACAGCTCTGTATGAACGAAGTGTCTTTCTTTTGTTGTTTGATTAACATTAATGACAGACAGAAGGCTGCTGCCACGAAGACCTAATATACTGACACATCCTATTTTCTCCCAACCGTTAACATTCCCTCAAGACATAACTGATTGTGTTTATGTTAATACTCTGAATGCTGGACATTTTGCTTTGTATTAGGCATGCACTCAAACCTAAAATGTGTCTGCGTTTCTCTCCATCGGTAAATTATTACCAGATTAGGTTCTCTTTTCTGGTTTATTGCACTTTTAATGACTCCTTTTAATCTAAAGCGTGTCATATATCTGTATGTAAATTTATCTGCAAAGCTTTCAGTAAGTAAGGAGTGTAAGGAAACATTTAGAGGACAGAAATTATCACTGTCTCTACGATTTGTTTGAAAAGTACTTTGGGCAACTTCAAAAGCGATCACGATATAAAACCTTCAGGCTAACACGGTCAGGCCAGTGGTTCAGATTAGGGGGAAAAAAGGTTTTTGTCGTTTTTGGGGGAAGTCGTGGCCTAATGGTTAGAGAGTCAGACTCGTAATCCAAAGGTTGCGAGTTCAAGTCTCGGGCCGGTAGGGATTGTAGGTGGGGGGAGTGAATGTCCAGCGCTCTCTCCACCCTCAATACCACGACTGAGGTGCCCTTGAGCAAGGCACCGAACCCCCAACTGCTCCCTGGGCGCCGCAGCATAAATGGCCACCCACTGCTCTGGGTGTGTGTGTGTTCACTGCTGTGTGTGTGTTCACTGCTGTGTGTGTGTGTGTGTGTGTGTGCACGCTGGATGGGTTAAATGCAGAGCACGAATTCAGAGTATGGTCACCATACTTGGCAGTATGTCACGTCACTTTCATTTAACCTTGCATTCTAATAAGGTTGTTACAAATGCCAAAATATGACACCAGATTGATTCATGGTTCCAATTTTGATACCACAGCAAAAACTACTAGCCTAGCTACCGTAATATAAACTTCAACCATCATTACAGAAAAATAGACACTAATAAAAATAAATTGCGAGCAAAAATCACACACAAATACAATGAATCAAACTTAACACTGCATAATCTTCACTGTCCAAGTTAAATGTAGATTATTTCTTATTAAATCTACAAAAGTGTTTCATTCAAGAGCAGTAAATGATTCTTTCTTTGTCTTTTGTTTGAACCTTAAGGGCCCAGACCGCAGGAGGTATATTAGACAGCTGTCACTTTAAGAGAATGTACAGATCTGATATATCTGATTGTTTCCTTACTGTTTCACATTTACATAATATGACTGCATTTATGAGGACACCCAAAAATCTGCATATTGACAATTTCTTGTGCATTTGTCTGTTCAAACACAAGAAATTAGTTTTTCCACATCATCTTGTGCTGGAGTTGTTTTAAACATTTCTTCAAAAAGTGCAAATGATAAACTTTCATGATGACAAATCTTTCAACTATTGTTCAGCCCTGCTAAAGTACCAGTATGCTAATTGATCATGGTTTCTGTTCTTTAATATCATCTGAAAAACATATTTGACTGCTGACAAATTCAACTTCGATGTGATTTTCATGCAGGAGGGCAAAGCTGTATCGTTTTGCCAGTGAGAATGATCCCCCAGAGTGGAAGGAGCGTGGGACGGGTGATGTCAAACTCCTGCGACACAAAGAGAAGGGTTCAATCCGCCTGCTCATGAGGAGAGACCGTACCCTCAAAATCTGTGCCAACCATCACAGTGAGTGCAAGAGTTTATCTGCTCAACTTCAGTTCATTTTTTTCCAATCGTGTTGACTGGTTTATCGAAATCCCTTGCTCTAGTTATGCCGTTGATGGAGCTGAAGCCCAATGCAGGCAGCGACAGGGCCTGGGTGTGGAATACACTTGCTGACTTTGCAGATGAAAAACCCAAACCAGAGATGCTGGCTATTCGATTCCTCAATGCAGAGAGTGAGTATAAGTCACCATAATTATTAAGTCCAGAATAAATATTTTGAAGTAGTTCAGCTATTTATGTGCCGTTTAAAACAAAGCGTCCCCCTGTAGTGAAAATCAAGTTTGTTGTTTATTTGTCTATGTGGTGTTTAATATGCTTTTAGACAAACCATGTGCCAATCCATTAATCAACACCATTGCTGAGTATTTTCTCCTTAAAATTGTGATGTAAATCTGAAAGAAACAGATGATCAAAATGGGGAAAAAAATGTAGAGAAGAGGGCTTGGTTCTATCCATTGGTTGTTGATTGGTTGGTCAATTTGACAACTTTGGAAGTTAATAAATTGCACTTATACATGTATGAACAATTCACAATAAGATCAGAAATAGGCATTTAGGAAATGGATGAATTTCCATTTCATACCAATTATGACTAGTTGTGCAGTATGTAGTAGTATTACACTGTTTGAAAATGTATATTTTATAATTGGTGTAAATATCTTACCGGTTTCCTTTTGTCTTGCAGATGCACAGAAGTTCAAGATGAAGTTTGATGAATGCAAAGAAGAGGTCAGAAAATTCCTAGAAGGTAAGATTGATGGAATTTTTTACCATGTCACCACGCAGACTCACTCTGTTTAAGTCTGACAAATCCAGCCTTAGACTTTTTCTGTCTGCGACAGTAACCGGAAGAACGTCATAACCTGCCTAGCTATTCACTTGGGAGGTGACCGTGTCTTCTCGGACAAATTTTTTTTTCTTAATCTTTTGTTAGTCTTGTAATGGAGTATTTCTTCAAGAGCCTTTAGCTGAACTTTTTTAATTTTGTTCCACAGGTAGCATGAACAGCGCTAACAAAGTGGCGGAGAAGCTGGAAGAGCTGTCTGTGAATGATGACAAGACAAAGAGTTCAGGGGACAAGAAAGAAGAGGTGAAGGAAGAGAAGAAAGAGGAGAAGGCTGGTGAGGAGGAAAAGAAATGAGCCCAGGAACGTAGCTTCATACGGATCCTCCACTTGCCATTTTCCCCTTTTCTACAACAGACTGAAAATGAAAAATTGGACACTTGTTTTCTTTTTGGCCTCGACTTCACAAGACCTTGGTGCCACTCTTAATGCATCCATTTCTCAATCATTAAGATGTAGTGAGCTTTTGTCCCATTCACAAACTCTCATATTGCCCTTCATTTCCCATACATTGTGGACCAGTCATCATGTATTTGTGTATTTACATGACATGCTATGATACAAGGCTTGTGCTATTGATTGATTCCCACATTGGGTAACCTCTTTTGTTGTTTTTCTTTTGTACTTTAAAGAGTTATATTGCGAGTGTCTAGATGAGCACTGTCTGATAAGAGAGCGGGCTGTATGAGTTGATAGGTAGAATGAGTATCTGAGATCTTTGACTTTTCCTTGCAATAAAGTCACAAGGAACATTTGACTTCTTCTGTGGCTTGAATTTACTATCGAATGACTCTTTTTTTCTGTGGAGGGCTGCATCTGGTAAAAAATAAAATGTTAGCTCTGTCATGAATAACTGAAGGAAGTTTTCAACCTGTTGTGAGTGTGACCCTGTTCTGTTTGCAATGGTAATCAAGAAAATAAAAAAGTGGTTGACTGTCAATTGATTGTGGTAACAAGGATTTAAAATGTTGAGGGACCTGTTTTGTGATAATCCACAATAAATGCTTTTTTTTTTATATATATATATATAAAAGTGAAATAAGTAGGTACTATATCACTAAATCTGGTTTTCATTCCATAAGGGTTAACTTAAACTCCAAGAAAAAGCACTGATCAAGATTTACAGGGCAAATCTTAGGTTTATCATGGAATCTTGCAATGATTGCATGCACAATAATTTGGGCTCTTAGGCATTGTTTTGCTTTTATTTATTCTGAATGTATGTTTTAGGAATTGCGGTTTTGATATTGTGTTTGATGAATGGATTTTGAGCATTTTTGATAAAAGTGTCCCTTAAATTAGATGACTGACTTGAAAATCTCACATTTTATAGTGGTGACTAATTATAAATCATGTAAAAGAGTTGTGATCAAACCAAATTAAAGACCGATGCTTTGTCATACATCAGTGTCTGTTTGGCTTCCATTTACAAGCCTAATGGGACAAATATGAGTTTTCTGCTTGGCTAATAATAGCATATCATATGGAGACCATGAGACAGCTCTGTTTCATTTGATAGTATAATTAAAAACTTGACAGATTTTTCATAAAATATAACTATATAGATTTTTATATAAAATAAACAGCTTACTGCAGAATTATGCATATGTATTTTAGATAAGACGTTAACAATTTAGATATAAATGTTTTTTAGCTGATTACTGTGAAATGAGATGGTTATAAAAATCTGGATGTGTTCGCTTTATGACGCAGGAATGCGGAACCTTTATTGTTGAGGAAACGTAGCGAGTCGGATCTGTTTGAAGGACGGAACCTAAACAGCCACGTAGTGTAGACAGGAGCACGTCTGAGGTTGGTGCTTAATTATTATTTTTATCATTTCTTCTTATCAGCAAACTAATTACTCAACATTTCAGGTGATAATAGCTTTGCAGAAGCGAGGTCGTGTCAGTGTCATGCATCAGTTTCTAAAGCTTTTAGGATATCGTGCGGTGTTGCTAAGCGGCTAAAGGCTGATGCTAATCAGATCAGATTTATAATAATAAACTCAAATTGACATAGTTTCTCCTGTTATTTTTCGCCGTTTCCATGCTGTTGATTATTTATTATGATTAGTTTGTTTGTGACTGTGCTTTCATTTTCAGTTTCCTTAAAGTTAGGTATTTTCAGAAAGTGACAGTTAATCAAACACGCTGTTGACAGTCTGATCTGGTCATATGTGATGTAAGTTTATATTGAATTTATTTATATTATTTTTGACAATCTAATAAAAGATAAATATTTTATTACGACTTTATCACTCTTTTCTGTTTTTAACACATGTTTAATTTACATGAAGTATTACGTTATGGTTCGAGGACAGTGCTTTAAGATGCAGTGAATGATAATGTAGTGTCATAATTTCAGTAAATAAAGAGAAAATCAGAACATTCATGTAATAATCACTGATTCATTTCAAAATTGTTGTTTTGGGTGCTAATGGCAGGAAAAGCTGTGGAACAAGTTTTGTCTCAAGGATCACTTGAAACCACTTCTGTTTGAAAGTTAAAAGTTTTAAATTGAGTGAATTGCTATTGCCTTTCTTTCTCCAAAATGGGGTGGTGTGGCTTAGCTGGCTAGTCTATATCAGCTGTCAAAGACACAGCCTGTTATTTGAATCCTTGCAGAATAGAGAAAAAAACAACAACTTGTGGTTTACTGAGGGGAACTTGCTAATGCCTCATCCAGTAACAATTACATGTCAGCATTGTGTCCTTGTTTAAAAAACGTAATCCCACATTGCTTCAGGAACGACATCGTACCATTAGATGAGTTAGCATTGTGACTAAAGGATAAATTGGCAATTAATTGTTGCTGATTTTGCTTTAACTGAGCAATAAATCTTGACCTCTTCCCACAGTATGGATGTGTTAAACTAATGTTTCCATTCTCCAGGATCACCGAGGACTCGAGCTGTCTGCACCATCCAGGCCAGCCTGCAGTCTTAACCAAAGTTCACAGAGCATGTAGTAAAGGTGAATTGCACTAGTGAGACCCAGCTCATGTTCATGGATGCTACAGCAGCATCTGTGGTTCAAGAAATATGGAAAATGGAAATAATGAATCCGCCTCAGTGGAGGCCAAGCCTCAGCAGCCGGACGCACAACACGGCAAAGATCCAGACAGCAATACTGTAGAGTCTCTGAAGCCGGAGAGATCCCTCGTAATGGAGAAAATCCCTAACGGTAAGTGTTCTTTTGGGATGAAATTGAACAGATTCTGTTGCAATTAAATGGTTGACTTAATCAACAATGAGGCTGTTCATTTGTACTTTCTGACAGATGGATTTTTTTACTTATGCTATGCACAAATTATGCTTAAAACGTGCAGGATTCACTGTAAATCTTATGCATGAAAGTTGTTTGTTGTGCTCATTCGAAACCTGGAAAGATTTCAAAGTGAACATTTGCTGTTTACTGCGTCACTTGGCTTTGAGATGTTTTTTCTTCCCACTTCTTCCAGTGCTATTTGTTACCTTATAAAGAAATGTTTTTTTAGTCAAACCCCCCCGGTTTCAGTATAAATTTCCTAAACTGTCACTGTAGCTCGATTAGGCTGTTTGACTTGTTCTGCAAGACTTGTGCAAAAGATAACTTTCTGGTCGCTAATCATGTTTAAAGGCTATGACCAAAAAGCACTAGTCATAACCTCTTAACATAGATATCAGCTGGCTCATTTGGGTTAGTACTTTAAAAATAGGCTAAGTAACTATAAAGAAAATAATAATGCTTTTGACAGATATGCAAAAATTATGCACCCCTTGCATGAGATGAAAAGAAGGTAGTGGACTGTTTACTTTATTTTATTAATGGACGGATGACAAATATGCCTGTGAATGAGACGGTGTTATCTAGAGAATTGTTGGTAACAATTTACAATAAGGTAAATTTGTTAACATAAGTTAACTGCGTTAGTATTGGGCTTGAGCTTGCATGAACAAACAGTGAATAGCTATATTATAAGATGAATAAATACTGTATTAAATGTATTGCTAAATGTTAATGCATTACTAATGGGACCTTACTGTAAAGTCTTACCAAATTGCTTTTGCATTAAGTGATTCTTACCAAAAAGAAGGTATTAAAGTGCTCTCTTTGGTAACACTTTTTTTTTTTTAATAAATTAATTTATTTGATTACATTTTTCTTAATTTTAAATTCACTAAAAACTTAGTCAGTAATTTTACTCGGTCCATATAATAATAAATGGGGTTCATAGGTGAGATGAGGTTGAGCTTGACTAAGTTGTAATAAACCCGAAAACCTTTACTTTCATGATCTTTCATCCATGCTGATAGATACGTTGCACTGGCATGTAAAACAAAATCAATCACTTAGTTTAATGTAAGCTCTTTGCCGAATCCCTTCTCTTTGTTTTAGGTCATGTCAAAGCAGAGCTGTTGCCAAACGGAGAGGCCATGGTGGAGGGTCAGGAAACTCGCGGAGACAGCACCCCACCTCTGGCAACTCCATCCCCGGTCAGCCGCCTTCCCGATTCCCCTCTGAGCGCAGAACTGGATCCAGGTGTGGCCTCTTTCCCTGACAGCCTAGAGAAGTCTGAGGCAGCTCTTGCAGAGGGCTCTGTTCACAAGGGTGATGCATTGCAATCGCTCAGACTAAGTATTCCTATGCAGGAGACTGAATTGTGTAAGCACACGATACTGGATAACCCCCGAATCACCCCCTTGCCTTCCTGTTGTGTCGTAATTCCCCCAAGTTTGGCTTTTGAGGCTGATTTAGGCTAACCCTCCCCGTTTGGTGTACCCTGTTTTTGCCTGCTCCTCCGTTTTGGCTTGCTGGAGATTTTAGTGGGAATCTCTTCATTACATTATGTTACCTAATGAATTAATTAAAGGCTATTTAGTCTCTCCTATGATTGTGAGCGCTTTATGACAGCAATCCTGGGGTTGTTGTGCTGGTTGGTGATTCAGGAAAAGTTAAGCTTTTCTGGGAACAGCTTTAATACTAGCAAGACATTGTGTATCTTTAAGTCAATTTGGCTTGGATGTGAAATATGGCTGAACTAATAAGAACTAACTGACGCAGAAACGCAAGTGCGCTTTTCTCTTTTTCTGACTAAGGCAGCTGGAATGGCTCATTATGGGTTGCAGAGCTCACAAGGTGTTTGCTGTACCAGGACCAGCATGAAGCTTCACTCTTTAAAGACTAGGGATGGGAATCATAAGACATTTTAATGATTCTGGTTCCATTTCCACTTTTACAGGGAATGATTTTTCTAGTAATTTTGCTCTGGAAGACCCTTAGCAGCCTAATTATTATTCATTTCAGATTTTTCAGAGCAGTAATATCATCAGATAAAAAAATATACCACTAAATTTCTACAAAAAATGACTTTTTTCAGTCTATTCCCACCAAATATGCATTTACATAGACATGTTAAGTGCAATTAATTGCACTGAAATTATGAATAATTTGATTCAATGCAATCAATTGCGTTGAGCAGGTCTGTAAAGTGAAGCCTGTGTATATACCATTTTGTTACAGATCCATTCGGTTGTTATATTTTTAAAAAATGGAACCAGTTGTCAGTTCCTATCCATAGAAAAGACATTGTCAACCAAGCATGCTTCAGTATTGATGAGCTGTTATTTTCTCATATAATCAATAGCCTGTTGCGTTCAATCCAGTACTGCTTGGTTGACAATATCTCAACTTTTCACCTGCCTATTTTTACGTAGCAAGAGTTTTTTTTGTTTTTATTGACCATGTCTTTCTTGTAGCATCGAAAGAGCCATCTGTGGAGATGGAAAATGAAGAAAAAATCCGTCAGGAAGCTCGTCGGCGTCTGGAGGAGCAGCTCAAACAATACAGAGTACAGCGGCACACCGAGAGAGTGAGTCAGCAAATGAGAACTGTCAGCTTCTGTGAAATGACTGATATTGAATTTAATGAATAAAACTGAAAATTGGCATCATTTACTCACCCTCATTCGACTTTCAAAAAGAAATCTTTTCCTTCCAGTGAAATTGAATGGACATTGTCAATCTCCAAAAATGACCAAAAAAAAGAAAAGCACAAAAAAGTAGTCCCTATAACTTGTGTGCTATATTTCATGTCTTCTGAAGTCATATTATAGCTTTTGTGAAAAACAGACCAAATGTTAAATGTGGCACATGGAGAAGCATCATACTAAGTTTGACTTCAAGAATGCTGAACCATTGGTTTATTATTATTGCTTTTTGGGTTATTCACCTTAGTTTTTTTTTTTTTTTCCTCCACTTAAAAAAGAAAGTCAAACTGGATTGGAACAACATGAGGGTGAGCAAATAATAAAAAAAAAAAATTATTATTATTTTTTTTTAATGTTGCCATTGGTGGACTTAATGTAACACATTAGGGGCTTTCACACCAGAGGAACCTTTTCATAGTTCTTGGAACTATTGGCCTAAGTACCAGCTTTTTGGTGTGTTCGCACTGCAGGAACTAGGAACATATTTAGCTCTATGAACTCCATTTGGGGGTACTAAATAAGCTCCTACTTCAGAGTAGGGTCTAAAACAGTTCTATAGGAACTACCAGTGACATAAGTACAAGCTGATTAGCCAAATGCATACGAAACACTGGCTACCTGGCATTTTTAAAAATCCATGTAAAACTATGTACTCCTCGAATATGGAAAACAGCGATAAGGGCATTTACCTGTTGTCTGCAGTAGGGATGCACGATATTGGAATTCTGCCGATATTCGATATGCCGATATTTTTCAACTCATTTTGGCCGATATCGATGCCGATACTGATATATTTCCTTTTGTTTGGAAACAACACCAAGTCTCTCCTGTGCAGAAATTATAAGCAAAATGCTATTAATTTTGGTTAGTTTTTAACAAGAACTTATTTATTAGAATTAAATAAAAAATAATAAAGGTTTTTTAACAGTACATTGAAGCTTTGAAAATAAATATAAATCAACTATATCAATCGCTGCATTTTTTTCCCCCAGAAAGATGCAGTGTTAACCCTAATATTTTATTTTAAGATTTAACATTTGTAGATGGTCTAAAACAAAGAGTTGTAAAAATTCTGAAAATCTTTTAGAGCTCATGATTTGTTTAAAAAATAAAACGTTACACATTAATGAATAAATCAGTATATATAAAATTATTTAATTTACAAGTGTCATGTTTGTTTTTTTTTTTTTGTTTTTCCATGTAAGCTATAGCTTCTGACCATTAAATCAAAACATACTTATTTTATTACATCAATTACTGCTTTATTTAATCAGAAACACAGTCTAAATGTTATTTGTGTAGGCTATTTTACTTTTAATTTAATTAGAAGTAGGCCAACTGCGCCCCTACTATTAAAACTACTTACCGAACGGGCATTAGGACCTGGGGGAGGCTGTCACTGCTGCCCCTGCTTGTGCTATAACTGTTTACTCTATCCCACACCGAACGCGTCATTCTGTACATGCCTTCACACATTAAATGCAGCGATCCAAAACAGTCAATCTATTCATCATTCAGACAAAACTTTGCTTCAAGAATGAGCCACATTGCTGACGTGATCTAATCGCTAGCACACCCTGAGCACATGCGAGTTAACCCCTTCCCCTTATCGGCAAGACATATTGGCATAATTTTGCATGTCAGGCCGATGCCGATATTTACATTTAAAGTCATTATCGGCCGATTTCGATATCAGTCCGATAATATCGTGCATCCCTAGTCTGCAGTGTTGTGTTCTTTTCACAGCCTCAATGATAACACTACAAACAGTCATAGAAAATGTAGTCCCTTAGCTCAACTTTTTGCTACTTTTAGTCACGTAAATTGTGCATTTCCGTTATCGCGAAACCCATGACACACGGTATTCACCTGTTGTTAACGTTTGTAAATGCTGTGAATAAAAATGTTTCTGTTGGCAGCTTCAGAGTTCCTGCTACTGGTGCGAATGCAACCAGGAAAACGGCCCGAGGGAAAAATTGATTATCTAGGAACCACCATGTTGGCTAGTTCCTATAACTATGCAGTGCGAAAGCCCCTATTGATGAACCGTTCTGTGTTCGTCCAGTGTTGGCTACTGTTTCCTGTTTTACATGTCTTATTGCATACATTCTTCATTTTATTTTCACTTTCAGAGCCGCCGTTCCACTCCTAAGAGCCGCACATTTAGCACTTTGGACCCGGAGCTCATGCTCCATCCCGAGGGTCTCCCACGGGCCAGTACTGTCTCTATGACTAAGGAATACTCTTTTCTACGCACCAGCGTTCCTCGTGGTCCCAAACTGGGAAGCCTGGGGATCCCTTCCAGCAAGGAGAAGAAATTCAAATCATCTCGCTCCAACAAGATCCACTCTCTCGCCGACTACAGAACTCCCGATTCTGACGCTAAAAGCACAGATTCATCTGGTGGGGTAGTTTCAGCGTCTGCCGACTCGTCGTTTAGCTCTCTGCATTCCACCATCAGCTCTGTCTCCACAGTTTCGGAAATCAGCATCAGTTCCGAGACCAACACCCACTCGGAATCATTTCAGCTAATCAGAGACAACGTCTCTGAGGTGGATGGTAGCGAATCAGGTTTCAAAGCTGATGGTAATGACAGCGATAGCTCGTCCTATAGTAGCGTGTCTACTACAGGGACATATAATATGTTAGCTGCAATGGTGAACCGGCCAAAGGCTCCATATACTGTGGAAGGGCGAGAGATTGCTCCAGAAGCCATGGGCCACTTTCCATCACTGCGGGAAGTCCTGCAGGCAGCCACTGAAGAGAGGCACGTGGAAGAGCTGGAGCAGGAAAGAGAGGGCAGCGTGGAGCCTCGCAGTCGCAGGGACAGCTTCTCCAGCAGGTATGAGTAAAGACGTCATTATCTGTCTTGAAACCAGCCCATTAGACCCTCATGATGACTGTGAATTATGCGTTTGCAGCGTGTCGTACGGGAGTTCTGTGATGGGGACTCATGATGAGATGCTGCAAGTGCTGAAAGAGAAAATGAGGTTAGAAGGACAACTGGAGTCTCTTTCCTCCGAGGCCAATCAGGTGAGTTAATACTAGAGTCCCAAGTATTTGGCCATTATTTGCTACTTGCTACCAACAGAGTGGTCGACTGACATGGAGTTTTTTAATGGCTTATGCTCATTTTAGAGAGCAGAGTGTTTTAAATATTTATAGTTATTTATCTTTCTGTTTTCTTTTTATTATATAATTAAAAGAAAAAACCCTTGCTACGTGTACTGCGTTAAGCTAACTGAGGCTTGTCATAGCACTTGCGTATCATTGCTCTTTTGTTGATTTTGATTGCTTCCATTGCCCTCAAGTCGCTTTGGATAGAAGCGTCTACTAAATGTAAATGTAATGTTTATTTATTGTTATATACTTCTAAAGAACATACTTCTTTAAAATGTGATTGCAACCACATGGATCATCTAAAAGCTTCCTCCATTTCCAGGCTCTGAAAGAAAAGACAGAGCTCCAGGCCCAGCTGGCTACAGTAAATGCTCAGTTGCAGGCCCAGGTGGAGCAGACCCAGACCAGTCAGGAGAAGCAGAGCACCCTCACCTCTGAAGTCACCACATTACGCTCCAGTTGCTCTGCGCTGGAGAAGGCCATGGTGGATCTCCAGACCAATCTAGAGGGGAAGAATGCCAGCCTGGCCTCGCTGGGCAATGACCTGCAGCTGGCTGAAGAGCAGTACCAGAGGCTCATGGTCAAAGTTGAGGAGATGCAGCAGAGCCTGAATACCAAGGACAACACAGGTGAAGACAAAGTGGTAGATAATGTCAGTCTGTTGGGATTCTGGGATATTAGTCTCAGTATATAATTACTCAGGATGGTTAACATGGTAATATCCCTTTTGATCAATAGTTCCAGATTTTAGTAAATGTAATGCACTGGGAAGTATTTAAGTTACTGCTTGAAAAATTTGTCTGGTTTAAATTATTTCTATTAAATCTAGACTTCTGAGTACATGCTCACAAAATTAAGTGAAATATTGAGTAAATGTATAGAATTATTAAAATGTTTACATAGCTTTCTCCTATTCATCATTTCTCCACTTAGTCTCTGAGTTGCGGCAGCAGATGGGAGGCCTACAGGCACAGCTTCAGCGGGTCCAGAGCGAGAGGAATGCTCTGCAGAGCAGACTGAAGACCTCGCAGGCAGAAGTGGACTCCCTGCAGCAGCTCCGCCACTGGTACCAGCAGCAACTGACTGCGGCACAGGAGGCACGAGTGCGACTACAGGGAGAGATGGCAAACATACAGGTATAATGATCCGCTATGGTCATGTTGTAAGCTCAAGAAGGTAATGTTGTTTACAGAGGGTTGAAGACATTTTAAATCTTGCAAATTTGTTGTAGGTGAAGTACAATTGAGTGTAAATTTGTTTACCCATAATATGCTTACTACCATTTACAGTTTGGGGTCGGTAAGATTTTTTAAATGTTTTTGAAAAAGTTTCTTATATTCTCTGAGGCTGCATTTATTTGATCAAAAATATATTTAGATTATTAATATTAATATCTGCTTTCTATGGTAATATATTTTAAAATGTCATTTATTCCTGTGATGCAAAGCTGAATTTTCAGCATCATCACTCCAGTATTCAGTGTCACATGATACTTCAGAAATCATTCTAATATGGTGATTTGCTGCTCAAGAAACATTTCTCAATATTATCAATTCGGAAAGTGGTTGTGCGGCTTAATATTTTTGTATTTTCAGTATTGAATGAATAGAAAGAACAGAAGTCTTTTTGTAGTCTTTCGTAACATTAGAAATGTATTTATTGTAACTATTATTTATATAAATAAATAATCGTTAATTTAATGCATCCATCTGAATAAAAGATGATGATGATGATAATACTTTATTGTCAGACAAGTCTGAAATTTTTCTCGCGTAAAAGCAGCCGTTTCTTTCAAAAAATAAATCTTACTGACCCTAAACCTTTAAGCTATAGTGTATGTATCAAAAAGCTATGTTTATCAGAAAGATTCAAATGCAAAATGGACATCTGTATTGTGTATTTGTTATATTTCCTTTCAGGCGGGTCAGATGACTCAGATCGGAGTGTTGGAAAATCTAAAGATGGAGAATGTTACTCTGTCTCATAAACTCACAGAGACGAAACATCAGTCTATAAAAGAGAAGGAACGGATTGCTGTGCAGCTACAAAGTATAGAGGTCTGGCACACTACACTATTTTTTTCTTCATTTAGTCTCTTTGTGTCAATCTGACAGTCTTTTTTTGCTGGCAAATTTAAGATTGTATATTCTCTGAAATCAGACATTCTGTCATTATATTACACTGAATTCACTTGAGTGTTTTTACTTTAGTGTGCTTTAAGAAATTATATTTTATATATATGTAGAGATATTTATGCCATTACATTAAACTGACTGAAATACATTTTTCTGGGGTACGTTTCTCAAAAGCATCGCTAGCCAACTATGCTTGCAAGTTCCTTTGTTACCAACATAGTTCAGCATTTCGATGTTTCCCGAAACCATAGTTCAAATGAACATTCGCAAACTTACGTGGTTGGAACTACAGCTCTTGAACTGTGGTTAGAAGCATAGTTTCTTCTTAGTAAGACATATGAGCTTAAATAAATTATGCTCTTTGGGCATAACAAGCAAGCTAACATGCAGTACAATCTAAATATAAATGCATAATCTATGTATTTTAGTGCGACCTCCATAAGCATAATTTTTGCCCGTGGAACCGCGGAGTATGACGTAAGATTCTGATGAATCAAACATCAAATAAAGCAAAATGACAAAATAGTAAATTAGTCATCAGGTGCCATTTTCAATACAGCAGCATCTTAGAGATCTCTAATAAGTTAAATAACAAGTTATTACTCCACCACATGCGTGTGATGTCATTAACAATGGCCCTATATTTTTGAACTAATGTGGTTCAAACGACGGAGATGCGACCATGTTCGGGAAACATACGTGACTTCGTAGTTTGTGTCCACAACAATGCAATGCATTATGGTGGTTAATCAGCAAGTTACGTCGTTCTACGGGAAACGCACCGCAGTTTAGTGTGTTTTAAAAAAATATATTTTTACTTTAGTAAACAAGGAAAAAGTTGAATGAAGATTAAATCTAAAAAGCATGCAATATAATAATATTAATTTACTGATTGTTATCCAGGTAGACATGTTGACTCAAGAAGCGGCCGTCCATCAAATCCAGGAGGCAAAGTCAATGGTGGAGGAAGATCTTCAGCATAAACTGGAAGAGTTTGAAGAGGAGCGAGAGCATCTTCTCAAACTTGCCAACACAGCCACAACACTGGAGAGAGAGCTCGATCAGGTAACTAAATGCTCACACACACTACCCCATTTGTGTGTTGTATTCAAGATCTCGCCTGGTAATTAAAGGTTTGTAGGTTTAAACCCATCACCAATGTGCTCTTGAACAAGACTCTTAATCACAGGTTGCTCCACAGGGACGTTTTTGTAATATGCTGATTGGAATATAAGCATCCCTAATAATGACTCAAATAACTGATTCTTCTCCTTCCAGGTCAAACTCATTCTCTCCCAAAAAGCCGCCCAGCTGGAATTGCTTCAGCGTGAGCACCTAGAGCTGATGAAGCAGCTCACCACTACTCAGGAGACCCTCCAAACCAAAGAACACGCCCTTAATCAGCTGGAGGCACGTTACCAGGAGCTCCAGGCCCAGCTGGAGGAGCTACAAACTGACTCCACAGCTAAAGAGGAAACCCTGCAGTATCTCCAAAATGAGAAAATAGTCCTGGAAGTTGCTCTGCAGGCAGCACGGGCTGATAAGAGCGAACTGGATGAAGGAGCGGAAAGGCTTGGAGAGGAAGTGCTGGTGGCGTCAGATACTCTTGACCAGCTTAGGCAGGAAGTGATGGTTAAATCAACCCAGGTGAGACATTTAAAAATGAGCAAACGCTTTTTTGTTGTTTTTTTCAAAGGACATTAGAATGGGTTCAGATTGCAATTTTTCTTTTCTCTCCGCAAGATTGAAGCCCTCCTGCAAGAGAATGGCACCCTCAAAAAACAAGCACAGAAACTGAAAGAGCAGTTCATTCAGCAAAAGGTATGATCTCAGTATCTTAAGGTGTATAGAGTGTAGTCCACTGGATTTATGCCTCTGTTTTGTCATTATCAAGTGATATAACCCATCTTTAACATAGGAAATTCCATTTGGCCATTTTGATTTCAGTAAGGCGTTAAAAACTTGTTTGTTGCTAGAAAAGACTAGTTTTGACAAGTTTCTATCACCAAAAAATATACACCTAATCAGAGCTGGGTAGTAACTGATTACATGCAATCTGGATTACGTAATCAGATTCCAAAAATGAAGTACTTGTAATTAGAGTAAATTACATTTTAAAATTCTCGTAATCAGACTACAGTTACTTATTGAGTGCATGATGACATATTCACACAATAGCAATAGATTATTCATCATTTATTGATTCTCTCTAATTCATCTTTTAAATTTTCCTTTCTAAAATAGTCTACCGCTTGTATGCAAACACATTATGAACACATTCATTTTTATTTGAATTATCACTCAGTAGGTTATTTAACCATGTATTATTGAAAGGCTTTTGTCTTCCAAACTCATTAAAATGCACAAATTCTCGTTATTTCTTATTTGCAGACATTCTCAAACTTTTTGTCATCTGAACCTCTTTCACCTAATATATTTACTTTAAAGGGGTGGTCAATCAGCAATTCTGTACAAGACAATATCTCCCTTTGCATTGAACTTTGAGCAACTTTGCAGATGTTGTTTATGCTCAAAAAGTAACATTATACACTAATGTTAAAAATATGAAATCCTAATCAATGACCCCTTTAAGTACCCCTGAGATTTTAAAATAAATATTTTAATAAGTATGTGTCGAATTTGAATGTCCACGGTTCTCTGACATTGGTTAATGGTCATATGGCATGCAGGTAAACACAAAAGATGTCTTCTTTTTTTAGTAAGTGAATTTTTTTTTATTGTTATTTTAAAGTGATTTATTTTAATTTTACATTTTTAATGATTTAATTACATGTTTGCCTTTCATTAAACTCACAAACCCCCTGCAGTTCATGGCACTTCATGTTGTTAATTACAATGAAAGGAATATATTTTCTCACTTTGTGTTTTTAAATCATTATGGTACAAGATTATCCTGTTTAAATTAATGTGATAAACAAGTTAGGTCAAAAGTAACCTAAAGTAATCTGATTATATTACCTAAAATGTGTAATGTAATGGATTACTTTACTGACTACAATTTTTGTCATGTAATTTGCAATCGGTAACGGATTACAATTTGTAAGTAATCTACCCAGCTCTGTACCTAATGCTATCGAATCAATGAAATTGGCTAATGGGAATTGGTAGAAATGTCCTTGATCTGCTCTACTCTTTATTGCAGGTGATGGTTGAAGCTTACAGGAGAGATGCCAGCTCCAAAGACCAGTTGATCTCGGAGTTGAAAACTTCTAAAAAGCGTCTGGTGGCAGAGGTGAAGGACCTGAAGCAGGAGCTGTTAAAGATGGAGGGAGAAAAGAAGAACGCAGAACAGGAACAGACTCGCCTGCAGAAGGAAGTGGAGAGAGTCCAGCAGCAAATGAATGGTCTGGAAGCCCATTTACAATCTGTACAGACAGAGAGAGACCAACTTGACTCTCAACTGCAGGTACACACCGACTGCATTACTAAGATCATCTCTGCTGCAGAGATACACCCTTTTGCCTTTTTTTTTTTTTTTTAACAAATTAATACTTTTATTCAGCAAGGACGCATTAAATTGATCAAAAGTGACTGTAAAGACAGTAATTTATGTTACAATTTCGAATAAATGCTGTTCTTTTAAACTTTCAATTCATCGAAGAATCCTGGAAAAATTTCTTGAACTGGAAAGTTTATTGACCACCAAATCAGCATGATTCTGAAGGATCATGTGACACTGACCACTGAAAACTCAGCTTTACCTTCACAGGAATAAATAATTTTTTTTAGTACATTACAATAAAGATCAATTCTTTAAATTGTAATATTTCACAATATTACTGATTTTCCTGTAATCAAATAAATGCAGCCGTTGTGAGCATAAGACACCAAAAAAAAAAAAATATATATTTTTGTTTAAAAACTTTTGAACGATAGCATATTTTGACACTCTCCACGTTGTTGCTTCAGTCCCTTCAATTTGACCAGAACCAGCTGGCGGCAGTGACAGAGGAGAATGAAAATCTGAGAAAGAGGATCGAACAAATGCAAGATGAAGCCAGAAAGTGAGTCACAATCACACCGCCTCTCCTGCCATAAGGGTTTCCATAGTGATCGCTGTTCAGTCTTTGACATCATGAATATGATGTGACATATAGAGAGTAGTGCATGTTTGCTTGTGATCTTGCATCTCAGAATTAAACAATGAGGGATTGGAATGCATTTTTCAACTGTTTATTTAACAAATTAAAAATGACCCTGAGGAACATCTGATGGTGAAATTGCATCTAACTTGCTGTTATGTGCTGCTCTTTCCTCTTCCAGGGCCATCTCAGAGCAGAAGGTGAAGATGAAGCGAATAGGCACAGATCTGACCAGTGCACAGAAAGAGACGAAGGCCAAGCATAAGGCCTATGAGAATGCAGTTGGCATTCTGAGCCGCAGGCTGCAGGAAGCCCTCGCCACCAAAGAGACAGCTGAGGCTGAACTTGAAAAACTCAGAGCTCAGGTTTCAGAGGGTGGAAATAGCAAAGAACTTCAGGTAAACTGCTACTGATGCTCTACAATGTAAATACTAAAAGTTAAAAGAGAAGCATAAATACTGAAAACATTTGATTGTAATTCTTATATAACTCCAGTTTACACCGTTCGCATGCAGTGGTGCTGTGTGTAACTACAGTTTCTCTTCTTTTTCAATAACGAGTTGATGTGTATTTGTTTTATTGCTTCAGGCCAAGGTGGAGTCCCTGCAGGGAGAGCTGAAGGCAGTGAGCAAGAGTAAAGCCATGCTAGAGAAAGAGCTACAGGAGGTCATCACCCTCACTAGCACTGAGCTGGAGGAATATCAGGAGAAAGTGATGGAACTGGAAGACGAGGTGAGAGAAAACGTATTAATGGTGCATAAGATGCAACTTTAATCAAAATGGCAACCTGTATGATTTTTCTATTTTACATGCACATCATTTTCTGAGGTCAGTCTGTAAGATTTTTGAAAGAAGTGTCTTTTAATGGTCACCAAGTCGGCATTTATTTGATGAAAAACACAGCTGTAATATTTTGAAATATTCTTATGATTTAAAACATCTCGGGTTACATGGTAACCCATGTTCTCTGAGTAGGGAACAAGACGCTGCGTAGCTTACACAAAGGAAACACCCCCAGGTGTGACGATTGTCTGAAGCCTGTAGAGAATCACGCCAATTCATTGGCTGATGACGTGAGATACCGCCCCTACATCATACGTGACTGACATAGACCCGCGCTCGTGCCATCTTACTCCTCAGATTTTCCTGTCATAGAAGCAGGTCGACAGCAAGAGGAGCTTGGCAGCGGACCCAGAGTCTCGTTCCCTACTCCGAGACATTCTCTTTCATAGGTTCACTCAATGCTGCGTAGCTTACGCAATTGGAACGATATACCACACACGCCAAGCTAATGCGCTGCCAGGTCTGGCCCATTACAGACCAGAACACTAAAACACAGCTGGCTCAAACAGAAAGAACCTGGGAGCCAGGAGTCGTGTTCACATCAGTGTTATAGAACCTCACAAAAGTATGGGGAGAGGACCAACCTGCCGCCATACAAATGTCCTCCAGGGGTACTCCTCTAAACAAAGCTTGGGAGGAGGCCCCCCATCTGGTGGAATGAGCTCTGATGTCTAGAGGTGAAGGCAGACTGCGCACCTCGTAGGCCAGGGGTGCCCAATCTTGCTCCTGGCGATCGACTGTCCTGCAAAGTTCAGCTCCAACTCTAATCAAACACACCTGCCTTTAATTTTCAAGCGATCCCGAAGACCTTAATTAGTTGCTTCAGGTGTGTTTGATTAGAGTTGGAGCTGAACTAGCACAAAACTAACATGAAATGGCATCTCTAACCCAGTGGTATATTGTGTGCTTTGACCCGGCTAGCCTTCTGCGGCCTGCACCAAAACACACCAGCAGCGGTAGGGACTTACGCCACTGACTGGAACGGTCCACATAAATCTTCAGGGCTCTGACAGGGCCGAGTAGATGAAGATCATAGCCCTCACTCGAAGAGGAGGGAGAGAAAGCCTGCAACACTACCACCTGTGAATGAAAAGATGTAGAGAGAACTTTGGGGACATAACCAGGTCTAGGTCTTAAGAATGCCTTGACCAGACCAGGAGCAAACTCCGTGCAGGACTCGCTGACAGACAGAGCCTACAAATCCCCTACAAGCTTAAAAGAGGCCAACGCCAACAAAAGAGTAACCTTTAGCGTCAGAATCCTCTCAGGAGCTGACTCTAGAGGTTCAAAAGGAGGCTCCAGCAACCTTCAGGACAACAGAAAGGCCCCAAAAAGAGAAACTAGAACAAGCCAGAATGGGGCTACTAGTAGAAGGCAGACTCCGCACGTCTTCACCCTGCACAAGACCGCTGGGATGAGCTTGATCGGAGGGAAAGCATACAATTTCATGTCCGGCCAGTGGCGCGCTAGTTTATAAGCTAATGGGCATTTATAAGCTATATAAAAGGAAAGTCAGGTGGAAGAGAGGGAGAACTCCAACGAGCTTTGTAAAACCAAACTGTATTATGCAACTCGCCGACATTGTGTCTGTGGCCAAAATAAAAATTAATTATGCCTCTGCGCAGCACGCACACTTGGAGCCAGGCATATGACGCAGCCGTGCATTTACCAGGTGACCAATGGCAATGCCCGTTCTAGATGGATTGTAAATTAAACCAATTACATTACCCATTTTCCGAACAAGCGAGCCAGATTAATGGTTTTGTTTTGAAAGAGAAAAAAAGCATATATAGCTGGACTCGGTCGAGACCAACTAGAACATTTGGCGAGTCCAAGACAAGTCCGAGACGACAGAAAAACGTCTCGAGTCCGGACTCGAGTACTACAGCCCTACTTGGCTACTTTTTATGGAAAGTAATGCGTTACGTTACTTTTGCGTTACTTTTTAAATATGAGCAGTGCTTGATTGTTTTTAATACAAGAAGTTCTAATTATAACAAATGTAAAACCCCTTTCACACCAAAAAGTGTAATGAATAAACCTCAGGCTGAAGGAAAAGTATATTCACGTCTGTAAAGTAGAACGCAGAAGAAAGTTCAACAATCTTCAGCAATAAAAAACAATGAAGCACAATTATTAGCTTATCTAAAGTAAATTTTGCTTATTAGTATGGTTGAACTGGATCATCAAAGGTCAGCAGCAAAGATATTGGTTAATAAAATGGGATTAGATACATTTGTGTTTAAACATTTAATTATTGCAGGTTTGCGTCATATTCTGAGTTTGCATAGCACTGTTTTAATTCATTTTAGATGAATACTAAATCGTTTTTTTTTGCAAGTGAGATGAATTAATACACATTCACATTTAGTATAGGACTACAGTATATCAGTCAGTAAATGGGAAAAAAAAAACTGGCGTAACTCAGATATTTTCTTGTAAATTAAAAAGTAATGCGTTACTTTACTAGTTACTTGAAAAAAGTAATATTATTATGTAACTCGTGTTCTTGTAATGCGTTACCCCCAACACTGATGAGAGCCAGATGAACCGCTCTCAACTCCAGGCTGTTTATGTGCCAGGTGCGCACGCAGGTGGAGAAGGAGAGAGTCCCTGTGATGAATCGCCTGCTTTTTGGAACTGGCTAGAACCTGAGGAACTTCTTGTGTCTCTGAAACATCTGAATGTGGAAGTTGGCATCCTTCAAGTCGACAGTGACGAACCAGTCCCCCTCTTGGACTTGGGAAAGAATGCTCTTGAGTATCAGCATCCTGAATTTCCCTCTGTAGAGGGAGTAATTCAGCCTGCACAGATCTAGTATAGGACGCAAACCCCCATCCTTCTTCGGGACTAGAAAGTACCGGCTGAAGAGGCCGCCGTTTAGGTCCGAAGAGGGGACTGCCCCTTTGAGCAGAAAAGAGGAGACTTCCTGTTGTAGGACAGGAAGAAGTAAGAAGAAGAGTAAGAAGAACCCCGCTGAAACTAGGGGGGCAGGGTTGTGAGCAAATTGGAGTGTGTAACCTAACTGGATCGTACGAAGAATCCAGGGCGACACTCCCGGCAGGTCCCTCCAGGCATGAGTGGAACAGTTCAACGGGGATACCCTGCTCTGAACATCCCCCTGAAGGGAGGGACATGCATCCGGCCGAAGCAGAGGAAAGCTCACAGCGTCCTTGTGCGTGGAGGCATGACCTAATGAGGCCGTAAAGGCAAGGGCAGGAGATACTGATGCGGGGGAAAGCGCAGGGCGTCCCTTACCGCGTGTACAATGCCTGCGACCTGCAGCAACCCTGAGGGGAGAAAGCCTGGAGTGTCTCCTACCTTCAACAGTTATTGAAGAGGGGAAGTGGCCTGCACTCCTTGAGACGCCTCTAGCGGCGAGGATGGTGCAGTCGGTGGAGGAGAGCATCTCGGAGATGGACAGATACGTTTTAGCAGTCTGTTGCAATCCAACGAGGCAGGGGAAGCTCTCCTCTTCCTGATACGCATATCAGGAGCGACCCGAAGAAGCCGCCGCGGGGGGCTTGTTTGGGTGCTTCAAATCTACCCGCTTGTGAGGGTGCTGGCGAGTAGCGGAACGACCAAGGCATCTCCCCAGGGGATGCAACGCATCGCTCCCTGGAGGACGAAGCAGAGGCTGGTTTGCGCGCACGACGTGGCATGAACTGCTTAAACGCAGCCGAGTGCGTTTTAACAGCCCTGAACTTATTGACGACATAGTGTGGCGAGCCACACCTGCCTGTCCCGCTGCCGTTAGGTGGAGGACGCGGTAAACAAAATATCCTCCATCCCGAAGGAAACTGCTTCAAGACAGCCATGAGAAAACTCGACCGGCGGAGAATTCGTGTGGTGACGCCCAGGCGATGGAGGGAGAGAAAGTGAAAACTGCTCACTCTCCATCCGAACTCCAAGCCGTGTCTTCGCGTGGGTCTATGTCAATCACGTATGATGTAGGGGCGGTATCTCACGCCATCAGCCAATGAATTGGCGTGATTCTATACAGGCTTCAGACAATCATCAGGCCTGGGGGTGTTCCCTTTGCGTAAGCTATGCAGCATTGAGTGAACCTATGAAAGAACAACCGTTTTAATATGTAATGTATTCTTTTACTGGCAAAGCTGTATTTTCAGCAGCCATTACCCCAGTCTTCAGTGTCAAAAAACCTTTCATTAATCATTCTATTATGCTGATTTGGTGTTCATAAAACATTTCTTGTGCTGCTTAATTTAGTGAAAATTTCATTTTTAAATTTTAATTTCTCTTTTGTTGAATAAAAAGTTCAAAAGAGCAGCATTTATTTGAAATGGGATTTTTTTTGTAGCAATGTAAAATCTTTACTGTCACTTTTGATCAATTTAATGCATCCTTGCTGAATATAAATATTAATTTCTTTAAAAATATATCTTAATCACCACCATCATGTACGTTTCCCCCATTATTATATGATACTAGAGATGTTTACTCTTTAAATTTTTAATTCTGTACAATCATTTAATGAACTTGGATTACAATAATTTAATAAACTCTGATCACTAATTTGTTCATTTCATTTAATTTTCTCTTCATTTGACTGATAATTTTTGTTCAAATGTTTTTTTTTTTTTTTTTTTTCTCCCCACAGCTTCAAGAGTCAAGAAATTTTAAGAAGAGAATTCGTCGCCTGGAGGATGCTAATAAGAAGCTTGTGCTTGAGCTAGAGCATGAGAAAGGGAAGCTCTCCGGGCTTGGGAAATCCCACAGTGCATTGCGGGAACATGCCAATATTCTAGAGGCTGCATTGGCAAAGCGAGAAGCAGACCTTGTCCAGCTCAACTTACAGGTGTGATGCTACATGTCATAACTACCTTTTAGATTCACAAAACTGTTCTTTAATCAATAGAATATTTTTACTTTGTTTTAACATCTCAGTAATCCTTCACTTCAGGTTCAGGCAGTGTTAAAGCGTAAAGAAGAAGAAGACCAGCAGATGAGACAGTTGGTGCAGACGCTGCAGGCCGACCTGGAGAAGGAGAAAATAAAAGTCAAGGATCTGACCGAGCAGGTTAATACATGGTTTAACAGCTGCAAGTCGTTTCCAGTTCCCCTTGAGAACTCCCAAAGGCTTTGATTTATTTTTTTACGTGCATGTATGTGACCTGTGTGTTTGTACGCTTTGTTCAGGTGGCGGAGGCCAAGCTGGAGGCAGCCCATAACCGCAGGCATTACAGAGCAGCCATGCTGGAACTCAGCGAGATCAAGAAAGATCTGCAGACCAAAGAGGAGATCATCAAAACCCTCCAGAAAGAGGCTAAAACGCTTGCGTAAGTCTGTGTTTTCTTAGCATCACAGCTGCCTCTGAAACTCATAATACAGAAGTACTGTCACGCTTCAAGAGATCTTCACGAGGCACAGCTTTTCGACAGTCATGAACTGATGGTTGTGAGCTTACATGGAGAAGGAGGGAAAACTATAAATGCAGTGTTGGAGATCAGTGCCTAAACTGCTTTATTAACTTCTCTGATTTATGCTTTATTAACTTCTCTAGGCACTTTGAAGAGCAGATGTTTGTGACTTCTCAGATTGTGTTGGTGTGTTTTGTGAGAAATGTTTCTCTCTTTGACAGGGCTCAAGATGAGAAGCACTCTGAAGAGGTTTCTCATTTCCAGGAGGAATTAGCTGATGCTCACGCTCAACTCCAGATCCTTCAGAAACAACTCGATGATGAGCTCAGCAAACAACCCCTCACTAACCAAGAGGTACTGCACAAAACCTAGTCAACTGCCTCATTGTTTGAATCTTTACATTCTCGCAATATAACACATGTTGTGCCTTAAAATGCTGTTTAGGTAGGCAGGTTGCAAGGTTTAAGAGCCTGAGCCCAGCTCTCATATGCTAAATTCAAATATTATGAGATATTTAAAATGTTATGATGGATTTCTATTAAGCTGCTTTTTCTATTAAACATTGTGTATTGTGAAAAGCACCATTTTCTTAAAAAAATGTAACCCTAAAAGATTCATAGTAATACCTCAACGGTACATGTTCCTGCTCTGAAGTACTAAAATGCAACTTTTAGAGGTAGATGAGTACAAAATTGTGCCTAGAGAAGCTGTTGTACCCTTACGAGTAGTTTTTTTTTTTTTTTTTTTTTTTTTTTTTTTTTCTGACAGTGAAATCAAATTTGAACAACATGATAGACCTACCACAAGTTGTTTTCATCTATGGCTTTGAATGCTTTAGAGTTTTGATATCTGTATGGAGAGCTGTGACCACCCCTCATTCTCATTCAGTCACTATATATCATGTATGCTGTGTTCCTGTCTCCCTGCAGGTGGAGGATCTGAAGTGGGAGGTGGAGCAGAAGCAGCGGGAGATCGAGACGCAGAAGCAGCAGCTGGAGATGGTGGAACAGTGTCACCAGAGAGAGATGGACACCCTGCAGGACACTCTACAGGTCGGATGCACTAGTCAGCTTCTGTTGTCAGAACATGTGTTATGGTTCTTTTCTTCTGAATTCTGGGCTTTTTTGTTTGATATGATCTGTAGAGGATAAAGGTGGAGCTGGAGATGGTGCAGGAAGAGCTCAATGGCACACGGAAGGATAAATTCGTGCTGCAGGCCAAAGTGGCAGAGCTGAGGAACAGCATGAAGACTGTTCTTCAACAGAACAACCAGCTCAAACAGGACCTCAAAAACAGCAGGCTCAGAAAGGTAAGACTAATGCTCATTTTGATTTGAAATATAGACAATATGGACGTTTGTAAGTGTGTAATTCAATATTTTCTGTCCCCACACCAGCGGATGGATTTAAAGGGGGAATCGACCCCAGTGACTCCAGTAAAAATCCCAGACTGCCCTGTTCCTGCTTCACTTTTGGACGAACTGTTGAAACCCTCAGCATCCGTCAATAAAGAACCTCTCAATAACCTCCACAACTGTCTGAAACAGCTAAAGTAAGACTTGCACACATCTTGCCATACCTTTCTGTGTGAAAACTAGAGGATACTTCTACATGGTAACACTGTGCCACTGTTAGAACAAGGTAACGATTGAAATCCCTATTAGGATTTGCCTTTATTGATATAGTGGCTTTGAGTATTAATTTTCAAGCTGCAGAATTAGTTAATTTATTAAATACACTACTATTCAGTAATATGTTTTTTACATTAATGCTTTTATTCAAGCAAGAATGCATGAAATTGATCAATTAAAAGCGAAGAGATAAAGTTACAAATGATTTCGGTTTCAAATAAATGCTGTTCTTTTGAACTTTCTATTCATCATAAAATCCTGAAAAATCATGGTTTCAAGAAAAGGATTAAATTGCACACGTTTTTAACATATTATAACATGATTAACAGGAGCGTAGAGAATCTCATATGAGGATTTTAAGATATCATAAGGTCGTTACAATATGCCCTTTCTGAGTAGATGAAACTATTCATTGTATTCCTGAAAAAACACCACATATTTGTACCAATATGTAAGTAATAATTTAAACCTGAAGTCCAATGACACACACCTGCTCTCCCCTGCCTCCCTTTTCAAGCTACCATAACCACATAACAGATGGCTTTCCTTTCTCACTCATCTGATGGTCATTTCTCGTAGGCAGGAAATGGACAGCCTTCAGAAGCAGATGGAGGAACACACGGTCACAGTGACGTCGTTGGCCAGTGCAGAGGAGGAGCTCCAGAAGCTGGGGATTCATGACAACAATAGCAAAGATTCACCTGATAAAGAAGAGATGCAGCCCTCGTAATGCACAAAGAATCCTTTAAAGACATTATCTGAGGAGAAAGTTCCGTTTTCTCTCTATGGGCACTTTTAAGTTTCTTTTTTGTTTCTTGTCAACTGCCAATATTTGGCTTTATCCCTTCCTAACCAAGATTGTTCGGGTGAAACGAAGCGTTTCTTTATACCACAGCTTTATTTTCGGGGGCATTTTGGTGTTTGTTTGTGTTGTAATCACTTTATTTTCACGTTGAACAAATAGAGCTGCTCTCTCCGTCTATCTGTTCTGTTTATCTCGCTTGCAGTTTCACAGAAGTCGCCCACCTGACATTCAGCTTTGATTTAGTTTTCTTTCTCATCTCAGGAGAGGTGCAGAACGAGTGGCTACTGCTAGGCTGCTTAGTCCTGCAGAAGTGGGGGAAAAAAACACAAATGTGATCTACAACAAACATCCAGGGCACCAGACTCCAGTGTTATAGTAACTAGTGACCTATTGACCTGATTTGGTCACATATATATCTGTTTGGTTGTTGTTCTCACTTCTTGCATGGAGAATTCAGCAGCTGAACTGTTCTTCCATTCCTCTGTGCCTGTGAATGAGCTGACCTCTCATTCCATCACTGGACAGATGCCTGATCTAGAGCTGTTCCCTGCAATATATAATGCAAATATTATCTACTAAACAATACGAGGCCCCATATCAATCACGCATTTTAGAGCACAGATCAGCCCAGATTCCCCCAAAACAGAGCGTTCTTAGTTTTCCCAGGCCTCAAATCAAGTCTAAAGCGATGCTGACAACTTCCTGTCTACATGCACACTCTGTACTACTTTACCCATACGTCTCAGAGTTCAGATCCACTGTGGGGATTATAATGCGACCGTGAGGATACGCTTACAATATTATACTACGGCCTCTTTCTGATTGAAACTCAGCACCTGAAGCTCCAGGATTGTACGTGTGAGACTGGGAGAAAGTTGTAGCCCTTTTATTCGGGGTAATATATTATAGATCATATCATCCAATATCAGCTAGTATCTGGTTTATGTCTATGATTTGTAGATGTGAGATCTCCTAGAAAAGGTCTTGATGATGACTGTCAGAATTGGACTAGTTCTGTTTAGGGCTGCGCCTTAAAATGAATCCAATAAGGAAACCTTTAAATAAATACTACTAAAAATGTATAGCTTGAATGAAATTTGTCTGTTGAGAGATCTTGGGAAATAATGTAAAATAGGTTGAATGTGCTCTCGAAAGCGCTGTTGTACGTATATATTTATAATATATGAAAGGTGTTGACTTCTATTGCACAATTGATAAAAGAAAGCAAGCTTACTGACTTTCAGGTATGGACTGATGTAAAATATTACTTTTTGATGGAAAGATTTTGCCTTTTTTTTTTCGCTTATTTAAAAACATTTTCACTTCCTGAAATTCTCATGGATAGTTTGTCATTACAGCCTTAATTATTGAAAATGTGTGCAAATATATTTTGAATAATGTGTTTTAATTGGGTGTAATACTTTTCTTTCCCCTGATGAACTCATTTGTAATTGGCTTGAACTGTTTTAAGTGTGTTCTGAGATAATGACATTGATCTCCGTGTATGGTAATAACCTGTAGACTGCTTTAAATGATTAAGACATAATGGGAAATGAAGCTTTACACACGAACATCAAAGGATTAATACATATCCAGTGAAAGGGAGGGAACTGTTTTTAATTAACTGAAAGTGTACTGTGTATTAATTACTGTACTGACTAAAAGCACGAGTTTGTTCAGTGTTTATAAATAAGACAAACGTTTGACTTGTAATTCTTTGCTTGCTCTGCATTTTTATGGGATGTACCATATTGAGTGTAAAATATAAATCATTCTGTAAAATGATCACATGTGGTCTTTTGTTCCTATTTAATGCTATTTAGATGACAATGTTTGTTATAGCTAGAAGACACATTCTGCTTTTTATCATTTTAATATACTCAGGTTGCACTTTAGTTTAAGGTGTCCTTGTTACAGTGTAATTATACAGTACTGAGTAATATTAATGAACTACATGCACTTACTATATGCTTAGATTTACTTGCATGTATGCATAATTTATTGTTAAGCACATGCAACAAGGACACATTTTTATGAATTTTCATTAATGACTTATTTAAAATTGTCAAATATAATTGATATGGCATGGCAAACCGGATGGCACATGCCAAATTTTTGTGATCAACTTTTTAAAATGTACATGTGATTTAATAAATACACAAGTCAGCCACTAGGCATCGCTGCTGAAACCCGTTCAAAGCATGCAAAGACGCATCGAGCAAGAGACACTTCCGGGAGGCACAGTTTCCTCCAGATCTCTGTGAACCCCATGTTTTTATTTGTACATGATTATAGCTGTTTTCCTACAGAAAGAGACATTATCGAGGGCGAGATATTTAGTTCCTGTTTTGCCACTATAAGTGTCAGGCATGGCTGTGTGGAAACTAAGCATGTAAGGAGCTCTTTGGAGTGCAGCCTTCATACATTTGCAGACAGAAGCAGAGGTAATATTTAGAGTTTTTAATCACTGTTCTTAAGCTTATCTCCCTTTTTGTCTTCGTTGGCAAAGTAAACCTGTCATTGTTAAATATGACGCGATGAGATGCTACATTAGCATTAGTATTTGCTGTATTGTCGGATGTCATTGTCAAAGTATTGACTTTCAATATAAGTATGACTGATGCCTAGACCGACTCTTTCGCGAATCGGTTCTTTCGAGCGATTCGTTTCAAACTATTCCGTCAGTCCTTTACGTAATGACGTAACATCGCGTTGACGCACATTACATATGTGACCCCGGACCACAAAACCAGGCCAATTTTTAAATTTATTTAGATTTGTACATCATCTGAAAGCTGAATAAATAAGCTTTCCATTGATATAAGTTATGGTTTGTTGGGATAAATCTGAAAATCTGAGGGTGCAAAAAAATCTAAATATTGAGAAAATCGCATTTTAAAGTTGTCCAAATGAAGTTTTTAGCAATGCATATTAATAAAAAAAATATTTTTTTATATATTTACGGCTGGACATTTACAAAATGTCTTAATGGAACATGATCTTTACTTAATATCCTAATGCTTTTTGGCTTAAAAGAAAAATCGATCATTTTGACCCATGCAATGTATTGTTTATCAGGTGAAACTATTGATACTCGTGCTACTTATGACTGGTAAACGGTAAAATATGAAGTGCCTTATGAAATTTTAAATGTAAAATGAGCATTTTTATCAGGCTCCTATGTTTAGGTTAAGTAATTTTACTTGATTGTTGGCATTTGTTAAATCACCCGGGTTGAGAATTGAACCTTGCTGCCTGCACACGACTAACTGGGAACGTAACAGCAATGTATAGGTCCTTTTCCATGCAATAAAAGTGAAATAACTGAACATAAATATAGGAGCCTGATGAAAATGCTCATTTTAGAGGAACATTTTACACGGCACTTAGAGGCTTTTGCATCTGAACTCTTTAAATGTCAAGGGTAATTATTACAAAATATAGTTTGTATTTTATCTTTCTTGCATTTCTGCAAATACTTTTACATGAACTGAGTCCTTAACCACCTTCAAGATTCGGCTAAAAACACATCTCTTCCATCTTTATTTGACTCTCTATTCTAATTCTATTCTTTAAAAAAAAAAAGCCTTTTAGACTTGCATGACTTATTCATTTACTGCTTGTTTTCTTTAAAAAACACTAGCTTTTCTATTCTTTTTGTATTTTATTTGTTTGTTTTCTTCTTATTTATTATAAAATTAACAAAAAAACAAAACAAGAAAGGCCTTGCTGTATTCTTTTTCTATTCTGTTTCTTTTAATTTATTATATAATTTAAAACGTGTACAGCGTTAAGCTGAGACTTGTTATAACACTTGCATATCATTGCGCTCTTGTTGATTTAGGATAAAAGCGTCTACTAAATGACTAAATGTAAATCTAAATGCGTCTCTAATTTTGTATATAATAATACTTGGATAAAGTACAATTTTCCACCCCCAAATGAGTTGAATTTGTGAACGAATCATTCAGATTTCTTTAATGAACCTGTTCAGTCGATTCACTGAAAAGATCCGATGCACCCGGCTTTTGAAACACATGAAGCCTGCCTGGCGTACTGAGCATGCGCAGACCGTTCCACGCGCATGCGCAGCCCGAGCTGTAAACAATGCGACCCTTCCAGAGCGTCATATAAAGGTTTAATAAATCACACATGCACATCTGCTCGGCGCCACTGTTCAGCTGATAGATGGTAAGTGGTGCAAAAATAACAGGTGACATTTTCATCCCCCGTGTTTTGATCTGTCATCTCCATTAATCAGGATCATGAAATATAGACAAAAACTACAATGGATGGTAGTTTGGGCGTGACTCCTCGGTTTCAATAAACTTTTAATATGTTGCAGATGCATGCTTGCTTCACAGGGGATGATATTTAGAGGAGTTTAGTTCAGATGCGATTTGTGCAGCCCTCACTTCATGTCGCATGTTTCAATAACAAGGCATCATGATGCTGATGCTGAAACATAAAGGAAGTCAATTATTTATATATATTTGGTCACACTGAGAGAACTTTGTTTTCGTGTTGATTGGAAAAAGCTATGGGCAGTGCTTGCTTAAATGCATGATAAATAATAAAGTATGGGATCTATTTTTAAATTACTACTAATGTTACATTAGATATAGATACAGATTGCTGTGTTTTTGTCTAAATCCATCTCATGTTTTTTTGGGATTGTCCTCATACAGAATAATTTTGTGTTGGTTTTTGTTGTTTTGTTTATTAACCAAAATTTACTCAGTGCTGTTAAATAAGTGTGTTTGGTTTCTAAAACCTAAACAAATGCAAAGAATAGAAGAGTATTTTATTGTTAATCTTTTATTGCTCTTTGACACATTTCACATGCAAAAATTAAATCTTCTCATGTTTGTTTGCTTGAAAAAAAGATATCAAGTATATCCAAGCCATCTCTTCGTCAGAGAACACCAAAGCTCGTGAGAGAGTGAACCTGTGCTGCCCTCTATATAAGTGTGTGTATATGCATATCATTTTTTATTTAATTTTTTATAATGTTTAATATTTATTTTAGAATTGCTGCTTTTCAATCCTGGCGATGTGTACTATATTAAGTCTGTACATTTGCATTTGTTCTTCATGTGTGCTTTTTTGTGATGCCTTGACAATAAAAAAGGAAGTATATTGTTTCTCAAAAGCACCAGTAGAGTGGCAGGACATGTAAAGTGCCCTACCTGTTTTACACTACGTTTGTTACTATTCCCAGCTGATGCTGTTATCAGCATGAGACCTATGGGGGTTTAGCCAGGTTATACTCCCTTTTCTGCTTTCGTATCAATTTCTGTTTGTAACCCCAAATGTGTGTGTTGGGGTTTTTTCTTAGCAGGTAGCCATAGAAGCAGAAGCATGGATGCGGTGCTGAGCAGGTTGAAAGGTCTCACTGCTGACGAGTTGAGGGAGGAGATCATTAAAGCCAACTTGAAATGTGGCCCCATCACTGCCACGACAAGAGCCATATTTGAGCGTAAGCTCGCCAGGGCTCTGGTGGAGGATGCTGGACTTACCGAGCCCGACAGCAGCGGTGGTAACAGCTCTGGGAGTGTAGTGCCACACTGTGCCACATCAGCAACCCAAGATTCGGTCACAGGCGAGGATGGGGATTTTGGGTATGGCATGGGCCTTAACCCACCTGAGGAGGAGGCTCTGAGTGGAACAGTGTGCCCTTGTAATGTAGAGAATTCACAGACTCCCTTGAAAACTGCACAGGTGTCGCCCACATTTTTCTATGGAGTGTGTCCATTGTGGGAGGATGTGCTGGCTAGGAATGGTAAGAGTTTTTACCTTTACTTTAGACACCTGGAATTTTTGATGTACACTAGGGGTCATATGATGCTTTTTTAAAGATCATTATTTTGTGTATTTGGTGTAACATAATATGTTGATATGCTTTAATGTTCAAAAACACAATATTTTTCAAATACTGTACATTATTGCAGGTCCTCTATGCCCCGCCTCTCTCAAACGCTTAGTATTCTACAAACTAAGTCCCTCCTTCCGAAAAGCGCAGTGTGCTCTGATTGGCCAACTGACCCAGTGCATCCTGATTGGCCGAACACCACAAGCACTTGTCGGAAATGTAATGCCCCTTTCCATAATCGCGAGCTTCAGCTTTCAAAATAAAAGTAAAAACAGTTAATAATGTCCTTAGATTTACCATCAGTTCAAGCCCGAAAGGGGAACAGAGTTGCGTGACAGATACAGTGATGAAGCTCGTATGTGTTAAGACAGCTGACTCCACTGTGATATGACCATGTGTCTCTCTCTCTCACACACACACACACACACACACACACACAATTCGCAAAACTCCGTGTTTGAACGGTCAATAGAAACTACTAATAAAAAAATACTTGCTGATTCAGAAGCGCCAGATTGTTATAGCAAAGTCAGAATTACCTCCTCTCCTAGGTTCACATGTCGTCCATAAAATGCGTTGTGATAACATCTGGGTTGTGCTGTTCTGTTGCAAGTAATCTTAATGATTCCTAAATGCCAAATAAAGTGCTTTTGCATAGAAACACAGTGTCTCCCTGACACAGCTGCATCAACACTACTGCGGTTACTGAAACCACGCCGCCTTTCTTTGCCTGAACATTTGGGCTGCATTATGCAAATATTTCCACATCGTGACGTAGACATGTGGGGGTGTGTTTGAATGAGCCGTTTTAGGGGGGCGTGGACGAGTCTGAACTTTAATAAAGAATATCTCTTTGGTTTTGAGACTTTAGTCTTTGCAACTTCAGGGATCTTATCTATGCACGAACAGCTTGTAACACTCCAAAGAGAAAGAAAAACTTGAAATCGCATCATATGACCACTTTAAACAGTTTAAGGTTGGTAAGATTTTTAAATGTTTTTGAAAGAAGCTTCTTACGTTCACCAAGGCTGCATTAATTTGATCAAAAATACAGTTGGAAAATATTATTACAATTTAAAATGGCTATTTTCTGATTTAATACTTTAAAATGTCATCATTTATCTTTGTGATGGCAAAGTTCAATTTTCAGAAGCCATTACTCACGTTTTCAGTGTCACATGATCCTTCAGAATTCATTCTAATATGCTTATTTTTGTGCTCAAGAAACATTTCTTAATCATCATCAATGTTGAAAACAGTTGTGCTGCTTAATATTTCTGCGAAAACTGTAATAAATTTGTTTTAATACAAAGATCAGTATTTATTCAAGATAGAATGTTTTGTAACAGTTTTAAAGTCTTTACTGCACTTTTGATTCATTAAATGTAGCCATGTTTAATTTTTATATAAATAAAACTTTTTAATGGTAGAGTTTATGTGAAAATTATAAAATTTTTGTTCCTTTGGTAACAGCTTATTAGCACTCTTACTACAGAGTTGTTAGTACAATAGATTTTTACATGGTTATACTGTGCAGAGATGACTCAAACCTGTTATGTTGGTGTGAGATTGTTATTTTCCTCTTCCTCTTTAGAGAGAGCCCACGTGTACACGGATAAGAAAGAGGCTTTGCAGGCTGTTAAAATGATGAAGGGAGCTCGGTTTAAAGCTTTTGCCAATCGCGAGGATGCTGAGAAGTTTGCCAAAGGCATATGCGACTACTACCCTTCGCCCAGTAAAAGCACTCCCTGTGTTTCTCCTGTCAAACCTGGCCTGGCGTTTTGCAAAGGTGAGGAATTATCCCAGATGTAAAGCCCATTTGAAAAATAACTTTGATTTAAATGTTTAGAATTTAGTGTTTATAGAAACAGCCTTTGTGCAAGCCAGCATTGTAGGCTACTCTTCCAGGATCAGGAAATAGTCTGATGAAATGCGCTGCACACACTCTAATATTTGGGTTGAACTGTTCTGGATCAGTGTTTTAAATACAACTTAACCACTGATTTCTAGTTGTGTCCTCTTTTGGAAACCCAAACAAAGTACTTTTTTATGTATATGTATACATTTGGGCGGTGTTATGAAAATCTCCCCACACTGTGACGTCGACATGTGGCGGCGTGGCAGAGTCTTAACTTTTATAAAGAATATCTCTTTGGTTTTGGTCCAATTTCAGGGATATTATCTATGCACAATCAGCTTATAACACTCCAAAGAGAAAGGAAAACTTGAAATCACATCATATGACCCCTTTAACCTTCTAATAAATCAATAATATTTTACACTTCCCATAATAACAACAAAAGATCAATAATTAATATAATATTTTTCCAAACACTTGCCCTCACTGAAAATGGGGCAAGATGTAATTGTTTTTCCTCCTCCATTGTTGTTGCTTCCTTGTTCCGACAACATCATGTTATTATTAAATTAACTAAAAAATTTTTTTTTTAAATTTATGAATTGATTCGAAACGAAGACTGAATCGCGATTCATATGTGAATCGATTTTTTTTTTCCCACCCCTAATATGAATGATTTATATTTAAATTTCTGAAAATAAAAATGTATGTTAAGCTAAGATAATCATGTATTAAAAACTGTAAATGTAAAAGTTTTTTTCTGTTAAATTCCCAAAACTAGACCACCCATCTATGATGGAGGCAGACACAATCAACAGGGAGAAGGCGAACAGTTTTAAGAGCCCTCGGACGCAAGATTTAACGGCCAAGCTAAGGAAGGCTGTGGAGAAGGGAGATGAGATGGCCTTCACCGAGCTGGTTTGGAGCAACCCTCGTTACCTCATCGGGTCAGGGGACAACCCCACTGTAGTCCAGGTGAAAGCTTTTGTACCGTAATCTGTTTGTATGAAGTTATTTTGGCTTTTTTTTCACTTGATATGGTGAGCTGTTGGCTTCTTTGCAAAGTTCAAAGTCTCTTTCCAAACTAGCCTGGTATCTTAATATTATGTTATTTATTTGCAAACCCAAATATTTCCACATGCACCATTTTCCCATGTCTATGAATTCATCTGTATACTTTAAAGCATGTTCTTCTATTTTATTTTTTATGACATATTATCTAAACAAATCAATCTCTCAGTGCTGTTTTTCTGAATGTTCCTCTATTGTAAATGTGACTGCAGGAGGGCTGCAGGTATAATGTGATGCATGTGGCTGCTAAGGAGAACCAGCCAGGCATTGTTCAGATCCTGCTGGACACTCTCGAGAACCCAGATTTCATGCGGCTTATGTATCCAGATGATCAGGAGAGCATGCTGCAGAAACGCATCCGATATATCGTAGACTTGTACCTTAACACCCCAGATAAAGCTGTAAGTGGTGCTTTTTATCTGTCTTTGCTATTTAACTGTTCAAATATTGAACATATTCTGATAAGCACAAAAATATTGTGTGCTGTGAAATATTTCTACAGATATGTATCACTTCTGAACACTTCTCTTAAAAAAACTAAAAAAACTCCAGATGCCATGTTTAAGATTAAAAACTTCTAAATGCATTGTAGCATGATGCATTCATTGCTGCCTCTGAATTTGACAATATCAATAAAGACAATATCATATAAGCCAGCATTATTTTGATGACACCGTTTGGAGCATCTGTTGTGTCTGGTACTTTCATATTATACTTTGAATACTGTCTAGGCAGGCGGCTCACTAGGGGTTGTAACAGTGAATGCTCTGTCTGGTGTTTCACAGGGATTTGAGACGCCGCTCCACTTTGCATGCAAGTTTGGCTGTGCAGAGGTGGTCAATATACTCTGTTCTCATCCAGATGTCGACAAGAACTGCAAGAACAAGTACAACCAGAAGCCCTCTGAGGTACAGCAACTGTGATGCACTACCTTTCATGCTGAAGATTTCATAATTATCGAAGCTTATCTGTCAGTCGTCCAATGTATTCTCTTAATTTAGGTCATTTGTGAAAGAATGAAAGAAAAGGGTAAAATTCAGGAGGTCAAACAGAAGATAAATGAAAATTTGGAAGGTAAGTCAGCGACTGATTTGCATTCATTTATTATACTTTAAAAATGTTGTATTCTTTATTTCTAACACTGATTTCTGATTGGCTACAGATCGATTATACATCCCCTTATTGAGAGCTACTGATAACTCCTCCCAACCTGTGATTGGTGCACCTTGGTCCCCTGAGCCAATGGAAAATCTGTCACCACGGTTACCCAGAAGCCCAAAGGATCCAGTTATGGCAGTCAGGGCCTTTGCTGGACCTTTAAGTCCATCTAAAGTGAGTTTTATGTAGAATATATAAGAGTTTTGTGCTAATGTGTTTAGTCATGTAGTATGCCCTAATCAAATTTGTATATGAATTAAAAATATTTTTAATATAGGCAGATGAGTTCAGACGAGCGTGGAAGACTCCTCCCAGAGAACGGGCAGACCATTTCCACAACATCCTAAAGTCTGACCCAGACCGTGGAGCAGAAAGAGTTGGCAGGTCAGCGCTAAGATATAATTTAAGGAAGCTGGACATCACTTGTATTATCATCAGAGGCGGACAGTAACTAAGTACATTTACTTGACTGTAAAGGACTGTACTTAAGTACACTTTTTGAGTATCTGTACTTTACTTGAGTATTATTTTTTTCTGGAAACTTATGACTTTAACTTCACTACATTTGAAAGACAAATATTGTACTTTTGACTCCACTACATTTCTATCAAGGTCCTCGAAGCAGAAAGTCTTTACCATGTAGCAGCTTTGAAAGTCAGTGGGTGATTATTATTATTATTTTTTCTTCTTCTTCTCTAAAACGTGACTTTCTTTTTTTCGGACAGTTTATCAGTAATCCCTCTTGTAGGGCTACATGAAGTGATTTCCCAGCATTTTCTGAACACTGACCAGTAGCAAATGTGATATTTATTTACAACAGTTCAATAATAAGAAGTTGATATTGTGGTATATATTAGACACAATATTGTCTGATTTTGCTAAATTGTGTACGTGAAAATATTACCTATAAAGCCACAGAAGAACTGTTGTGCGTCTCCTAATAAAACACAATACAGGTGATGGACTTGAAGCAGCACTGCACAGACTGTTCTGTGTGTGACATCAAAGTACTGCAAGAGCAATTAGACAGCATTTTTAACATTTTTGTTTTGATGTCAAATAATCTTGCTGCTTTGCTTTTTTGACAAAGCAGTGTTGCTGTTGTAAAGTTATACAGCTACAGTTGTGATGCTGGGTTTTAAAGCTGTGTGCACACACTGTCAGAGCTGTGTGAGATCACTACCATCCTGCTTTTGTGGAGGTGGTTAGGGGTGTTAAATAATAATAATTATTATTATTTATTTATTTTTTTCCCATAGGTTTTTAACATTCCAAAAGCTCTTTATTCCAAAGATACTACAAGCTAGTCAGTGTATTCAGTAGGTGTAATATATTGTAAGTTGCTTCAGAGGTACAACAATAATAAAACATTGACATAAAAAAGTAAATTTACTTTTGGCACTTTCTTTCTTTACAACTTTCACTTGTAATGGAGTAATATTTGACCAGCAGTATCTGTACTTTCACTCAAGTAATGGAGTTGTGTACTTTGTCCGCCTCTGATTATCATAGACACTTATTTAATGTTTTTGGCATTTAAGAATGCTATTAAGCATTGTTTAAATAATGGTGCCCTGTCTGTGAGCAGAGATCTGGCCCATGAGCTCGGTCACCCCTGGGCAGAGTACTGGGATTTCCTGGACAGTTTTGTGGACCTGCAGTCAAGCGAAGGCCTGAAAATGCTTGAAGAATACCTCAGTAAAAAGGACTTCAGGGAAGGAGCTCACGAGGAGGCTGGAGAGAATGAAACCAGCAACAGGTTTAAAACCCCATCTCCGGGTAAGACCACTGACTTTTAACATACCTGCAAACTTGTCACCTTTTGGGCGAAGTCTGTCATTCTGACAGGGCATTCATCAATGTATATCTAACAGTAAGATGACTGTACGACTGTCTTCAGAAAAGAGGCATTTTCTTTTAATCTTTAATCTTTTTCTTTAATCTCTAAGCTTTCTTGCCCTTACGGTTAAATAAGTTGTTTGCTTCTGTACATTATTTTCAGGGATTTCCCAGGGAAATCCTTCACTCCATGATATGTCCCCTTTTAAATTTCAGGCAAACTGAAGAAGTTCTGTAACTCCATCTCTGTGGGGGCATTTTTGGACGAGGGTGACGATATCAGCCTGGAGGAGATCAAGAACAGGCAGAACGCTGCCCTCACCAGTATTTCTTCTGTGTGCTCCAAAGATGGCCTGCAGGGGGCGGTAGGGGGGCTTGAGTTTCACATCCTACCAGTCTCCCACAGTGCTGACCTCATCGAGGTGGCGGCGGAGCAGGATCTACTGCTCTCCAGCAGTAAAAACGGCCTGTGCGAGCAGGGCCCCGGGGACAGGACTCCAAACGGGGACAAAATATCCCCTCGCATCTGCGGTTCATCAAATTCCTGCATTTTGTCACCAATATCAAACCTAATGGCTGAGTTTGAGAGGATGTCTCTGCTGGATGAACCGGATAGGACAAACCGGGAGAGAAGAAGAAGTGGAGGGAAACGTCACAGAGACGCCCAGGCCACGGAGCTCACCTCTGGACTCGGCCGTCTCTCTTTGTCCTCGGAAGACGACTCCGTGTTTGATAAAGACAGGACGTCTGCGTTACGAGCAGCAGAGAATGATGTATTGGAGAGAAGAAACAAAGTAGATGCGAGGTCCAGTGCAAGTTCAGATGAATACTTTCTGGCCAATGAGATGTTAGAACCTATGAACCAACGGACTGTAGAGACTCCAGGGGGCGAGCGCACGATCTGCGCTAGATCAAAGTCCTGGGATCATGGGGGAAGAGACCTCAGCTCCTCAGGGTCTTCCAGCTCCTACAGATCACTTGACAGTTCTCAGGACTTCATACTGCATACTCCTCCTAGAGTGACGAAAACACTCTTCATCGAAGGGTGAGAGGAGCCTGTGATCACTGTGATGCTTCGATATGAAGGCATTACTCATTTCCAGCAGTATAGCAGCGCATTCTGATATCTAGGCTAACAATGGAATTTCCTAAATATTAGACTTTTATGGTACACTTTTGCACACATATGGGTGTCCCATAATTTTTTTTAAGCATAGACCTTAGGTTAGATGCCACATTCAATTGTGTGCAGATGAAAATGAGGCCAGGATGGATAGACTTGCAGTTTATAATGGCACGCTCAGTGTAAAGGTCCAAGAACTCATGTCATTTTTAAAACGAACTTTTTGTTCATTAAATCTGGATGACGTTAAACTACATTACAGTCCTTCGAACGCACTACATTTATCCCTCACAGTCTTGTTTTCATTCCTGTCAAAAGTTAAATATGGTGCTACCCTTCTTAAGGTATATTGCTCTATAAGTTGTTATATACTGTATGTAACCCTGGACCACAAAACCAGTCTTAAGTCGCCGGGGTATATTTGTAGCAATAGACAAAAATACATTGTATGGGTCAAAATTATTGATTTTTCTTTTATGCCAAAAATCATTAGGATATTAAGTGTTCCATGAAGATATTTTGTGAATTTTCTACAGTAAATATATTAAAACTCAATTTTTGATTAGTAATATGCATTGCTAAGAACTTCACAACTTTAAAGGCCATTTTTCTCAATATTTAGATTTTTTTGCACCCTCAGATTCCAGATTTACAGTTTTCAGATGATGTAGAAATCTCAATTTCGAAAAATTGACACTTATGACTGGTCCAGGGTCACAAATGTAAAATATATGGTTCTAAACCTAGCTGGCCTCAACTGAGCAATTAATTTGTTAAATTTGTAACCCAGTTAGCCACTCTGGCACTTGTTATTTTTCTTCATTCAGTTTATTTAATTGAATTCTCTTAAATACATGTATTTATTTTTTCATTTTATTATTATTTTACTTTTTTGTATACATTTTTATGCATGGTTTTAATTTCATAAGAAACTTTATTACTCCGAATGCACAAATCAGCATATTAGAATGATTTCTGGAGGATAATGTGACACTGAAGACCAGAAAAATGGCTGCTGAAAATTCAGTAATAATACAAAAACACTTTCTGTGACACTAACCATTTGCTGTAAAAAAAACAAATCTTTTATTTAAGGTCCTGTTTTGTACAATCTGTGGATAGTCTCAGAACAAATGTTTTTTAAATAATAATACTAATAAAAAATCTTTCTAGCATGAATGCATAAGCCAAGTTTTTAGCTTTAAACATTCATTATTTCCTTCTTATTTCAGGGATTCGCCCACCAAGTTGGACAGAGAGGTTTTGTCAGCTTTAGGAAATGCAGACATTGACGCTCTGAAGTATCCAGGCATTCACAAATGGAAGAGCACAATTCAGGCATACTCCCACTTAGAAATGCAAAGGTAGGCATGTGGGTCACGTGAGAGGTACATTACACTGTTGTCTAGTACATTACACAACCGTTCAAAAGAGATGTTTTTGTTTGTTATTATTTATTCAGAAAGGGTGCATCAGATTGATCAAAAGTGCCAGGAAAAAAAATATTTTTTTTAAAGGGGACATCAGATTTTCACCCATTTTCCACAAGTTATTCTTAATGAAAAGTCTATAACATACCTTGGTTAAAATTTCTCAACGGTAGTGTAAAACAACACCCTTTTTACCCTGTCAAAAACAGCTCTGTTCACAGCAAGCCGTTTCGGTGCATGTCCCTTTAAATGCTAATGAGCTCTGCTTACCCAGTGTCAGTCAACAATCGTGAGCCTGTGTGATGTGCATCTGGCCAGAATCTGAGAATGGCTTGATCTGAGAAAGGGGTTATTATTTTTGGGGATTTAAAAAAAAAACACTGGGTGGATTTTTATCATTATAGGGTAGTTGTGTGCACACACTGCCAACACACATTCTGTTGTCAAAGATAAAATGTTTTATCACTGTCTCTGTAGTGACTATATTAAAACATGTACTGTAGTATTACACAATATCACTGTTTTCCTGTATTTTTTATCAAATAGATGCAGTCCTAGAGAGTAGGAAACTTCTTTAAAAAACCTAAATGACAACAATAGGCCTTTTTTAAAGACTGCTCTTGAAAACATTTTGTGACAAATATTTATGTGTGCTAAGAGGTCTGTTTTTGTGTTTTCAGCTGGCAGACTCCTGCGGTGTACAAGAGCCATTTGAGGGCTCATTCAGTCACCCCTGGCTCTCCGGCGGGCGGCTTGATGTCCCCCGCAGGTCGTTTCAGCCCAGCCCGTCACATGAGCTCACCGGACCTCTGCAGCCCCGGACGCTACAGCCCAGCTCACTCCAACTACAGTCCCGTGAGCTACATCCAGCGCATCCGACTCAAACATTTCGGCGACGCTCCCATTTAACAAATGCTCTCCATCTCATCCGGCCCAATTTCTACCAATTAGCAACTGAAATAAGCGTAACAATCCAATATGGGATGAAACATCACAGAGGAGAACGGTGTTCTAAAGGAAGCCATGAAATGCTCAAATCGGACTCCTAGTGCCGTGCAAACCGCAGATAGGATCTCGCAACAGGCCATCCTTCAGTTTCTATGCTCCTAGGTTCGTAGAACACAGCTCAAATAATAATATGCACATCTCCTGGGGGGGTTCCCTTAACATAATTAAAATATATATATATATATATATATATATATATATATATATATATTCGGTACTTCTGTGTATTACACCCAGTGTGTTGATCTGTGATGGTAGTATAGACTTTTTCTAACCTTTTTTTGTTTTATTTTGTTTTCTATTGTCTTTCTTATCTCTCTCTCTGTGTGTGTGTGTGTGTGTGTGTGTGTGTGTGTGTGTGCTTGGGAGATGTATCTTACAAAACTGTGTCTTGAATGGAAATGAACAATTTCCCACTTAACACAGTCATTTAAATTGGCGAAAAAAAGATGTCAATGTATAAATGCAGAAACCCAGAGCTAAATTAAAATAATATAGTATTAAATTATTGAATTATTTTTGCTAGTTAACTGTCAGTAGCACAAAATGCTCTTTTAATGGGTGTTTAATGGTTTTTAAGGTTAAAACTGACTGCCAGAAGTTATTTTTATTCCTTGATTGGAGAACTGCCTTAAATTTCTAAAAGAAAAGACCAACTTCTGAATCTCAAAAGCAGGTGTTGGGGAAAAAAAGCAAGAGGACTATAACGTGTGAATATTCCCCTTTTTTAAGTTTAATAAATGTGATTTCTCATTTCTAATTATGCATTTGTTTGCACTTTTAATTCTTTTTGGAGTTTGACGCAGTTCATCGTGAGCAACAGATGAGATGCGGTTTGTCGGAACGACGTGAATCTGCGTAGTTTGAGCCGTGCCACATTCAAGCTCATGCACAGCTGATGATCGATAACGAGAGTGGATGGCAAGTCCGTACTGTCTTGTTACCTTAATGTCATAAAGACTCGACGATTGTGGATCCAGAGTGTTGTAAGTGCACTTTAAATGTGTTCGGAAAAGATCATTGTCCTTCATCCCATCATAAATGGCCAATATTTTAATCATGTCAATGCGATTCTCTCGCTGGCTTTTCAAATGGATCCTTTGCCAGATTCAGCCCATTGATTTTGGAATCAAAGCTACATGACTAGAAGCAGAAAAGCTCAGTTTTATGTGATGAATATCTCAAGGAATCGAGTCCAGAACATCATCTGTGGTACTTTCAGATCATGTGATCTATTTCTTTGGTGCCCATCGTTCTCAGTGTAGTGCTGGCCTGTTGATCTTTGCTTCGTAAAGCTTTAGTGCCTTTGATTATGATCTGTTTGGAAGGGCCCGTGGCTCCTCAGTGTACGACAGGTGCACTGACCCCACATAGAAGCTGAATAGACCTTTTTTTCTGTTTCCTAGGATAAAGTACAGGACAGTAGCATTGGCATATGCAGTGTCTGAATACCTCTTAAATACGATTGTAAGAGAGGAAAAAAAGGTTTACAGTTGAGTTCTTGCTAGTGTTGTATCAATGCCAGCCTTACTTTTTGTTAAATGATGCTTTGTAGTGCCAACACTGGTGAATTGAAAATGAGTTGCAGTTTGAGAATTGAATTATTTTTGTTGTCCTGGCCTTTACGTTGCATGCATTTCTAGTCCTATTTTATTACAGTATACGTTTAAGAAGAGTATTTGATGTTCTATTGACGAACGATAAATAAAGTGCAGTCTTGTAACTTTACTGACTTTCTCTGGCTCTACAAGAAAAATCTCGTTATGAAAAGTAGCAAATTCACATTTCCTTGAGTGTTCACATTCCGATTTCTCACTTTTTTCTTATGTGCATGACAGTTCAAATGTTTAGTCTGCAAGATGTCTCATATGCTCACAAAGGATGCATTTGATCAAAAAATAGTAACAGTAACTTTTCCTATTTGAATGTTTTAAAATGTAATTTATTCCTGTGATGACAAAGATGCAGTCCTCAGTTTCACACGATCCTTCAGGAAGCATTCTAATATGCTCAAGAAATATTTCTTATCTATGATGAAAACGGTTGTGCTGTTTAATATTTTTTCTGAAAAATCAAGACTTTTTTCAGAATTCTTTGAATAGTTCAAAACAACAGCATTTATTTGAAATATAAATTCTTTACTGTCACTTTTGATCAATGAATATATATATATTTCTTTTAAAATAATCTTACTCACCCCACACTTCCAAACAATAGTGTATCTAAGTAAACATTATAAAAACATACAAGAAATGTCTGGGCCGTATTTCACCAAAATAAAGTAGATTCTGCATAAAGAAAAAAAAAACTGTCCAATTAGGATTACTATTTGTTTACTGTGTTACAGTCAAACAAAAGTTCAAGTCACAATGCTAAAATTACTCATGGTCCTAAAATAGGCTTAATGTCCTAATTATTATTTTTTTTGTTGTTGTTTTTTTCCCCAGGTAAAATACGACCTGGACTTTTTTTTTATCCATTGCATGAATCAAACAATGAATGACACTAGTAAACAATTCAATGAATTGATTTTTACTGCCGTAAACAACAACATACAAACAATTCTCCAGAATCATCCTCAACCTTTCATTGGAAAGATTCTCACATTTTAGCAAACTCAAACCTTGCCTCTAAAACAGTCATAAACGATTCCAAGTAAACAGTGCAAATACACACCAAGTGCCTCAACAAGGCCTCCAGAGTTTGCATAATGCTCCTGGAAAAAGACACCTTGTCATAAACACAAAGTACACTTGCTGGTTAATTCCACCTTTCTGTGAACATTACAGATCAAAGCATGGCACAGGAGTGTCTAATTGAAGAAACATCAATAATTCTTAATTTGCTTGTTTTAAAAAATACAAAATCAATAGACTCGACACTTGTGGAGTCACTGATCACCACAGCAACAGATGGTAGAGTTGCAAATGAAATTTTTCACAGCAGTTTTCTCCTACATTGCAGCTATGTAAGACTATTATTAAACAAGCTAGTGGAGCTGATGAATATGACATCACATTCCACTGTGACTCTGAAACAGCATTTTAAAAAAACGTTCAGGAGAACATTTAAGGCTTGAGAACGTCATGTCCGGGTGAGTTTATTTGGAGGCATGAAGCCCGAGTCTCCCAGCGCTCTGAGAGCCACTCGACCACTGGGCCGAATCGTCAGCCAGGTGATGCTGCCGTTGTTCAGGCCCATCCTCAGCCAGCCCTCTGGAGGAAACTGCAGAGCCCTGGAATAAACATTTCCATTACAATCATGCTTTTGACATTTTCTATGAAAGAGCGGAACAGTTACCTCGGCATGTTCCTGACGAGTCACGTGAACAAACCGTTTACACAACATGAGTTTGCTGGTGGCTGAAATATTCAAAATTTACACAAATTGCAAACTAGTACAAGAATTGAGAAAATTAGTCATTTTACAGAGCTACGAGAATACTTTATGCACAAAGAAAACAAAAATAACTAACAATGAAACAGAGACAAATTGTTGAATAAAGTCATTATTTTAGTTTTCTTTGCGCACAAAAAGTACTCTCGTAGCTCTGTAAAATTACAAGGACCCTTGCTGTCTATGGGAGGGTCAGAGAGCTCTCGGAATTCATCAAAAATATCTTAATGTGTGTTCCGAAGATGAAGGAAGGTCTTAAGGGTTTGGAACGACATGAGGGAGAGTAATTAATGACACAATTTAAATTTTTGGGTGAACTAACCCTTTAACTCTTGCATTAGAGGTATGAGCAACAGCAATAGTGATGTTGGACTTGGCAAGAACCACTGATAAAAGGTTGCAAACAGTTTTTCATGAATTCCATGTATTTATTATGAAAGCCCATTCCTACTACATGAGAACAATATGCTCGTCTAAACCATAATTATAAGATAAATGTCACATTTTTGTCAGAATTGACTCACAATAATGTTTTATAAGTCATAATTATGATGACTTTCTCATAATTAATCTCTCATCATTTCAAATTACTATTATGAGCTACCAAAGCATAATATTTTCTCTCTTATGTGGCTGAAATGGGCTTCTATGAAACTTTTGCAACCACACACATAACAATACAAAGTGATAAGAGCACGCTTACGATTACATTCATTTTTCATGGACTGCTGTGGTTTTTATAATATGTTTTTTTTTTTTATGAAAGCTTCAAAGAGCACAAAAAGGAAAATAAAAAGACTGCACTGAGTAGCAAGTGAACACAAACCTGCACACAAAATAGCGGATGACATTAGCATGACAGACGATGATCTCGTAGCTGTCCTCCTTCTGCTTAGGGTCCGCTCGATGGATGTAGCGGCGGAACGCTGCCTCGATCCTCGCGCCGTCCTCATGGTACTGCTGAAACCAGCACAAGAGTTTCACAACCATCCACGTGAGGAGAGGAAGGACTCCGCAGCGCACCCACGACAAAACCAAACTCAACATTCTCCAAAAAAACATTTCAGACATCAAGCTTTAGGATGACCAGCCGGAAAACGAGAACATTTGATGTTTGTTGAAGAGAGTTGGGATGGTTTGGTTGTGGGTTGTGTACATCAGCAGTAACCTTAGCAGTTTGTTCTGTTATGACTTGAGTCATCAACAGGAACAAAACACACAAAGACAATCAAACGTGGGGACTAACAGACAGAGCCTTCAGATTGGCTAAGACAGACTTTGCACTGACCACTGCCTCAGGTTTCCAGTGCGTGACCGGTGGGACGGGCTCTATGGGGGCACCCTCTCGCAGTAAATCACAGCTTACAAGCTCCACACCTACAACATAACGAAGAAAATAATTCAGAATCTCTACAATGGCAACACTTATTTATCCTTTTCATGCTTTTTTTAAGCCTTCCAGTTAAAATGTTCTATTTTATACTGCTCAAGCGCAATAAGATGTGAAGGGGAACTCAATGCGGTATTTGCACGCTGTTCTGACAGACGTTTACATCTAAAGTGCGCGCACAGAAAGCTGCCCGTCACAGCAAGCAAGTACTGAATTCCTGTTTTTTGCTTTAATGATCAAATACACACACAGAGCTGTCAAAATTTTCACGTCATCTAAAATGCTGCCATTATAACCACCTTATTTCTAATAAAACAACTATTGTGATATATATATATACTGTAGTTATCTTGAAAAATCTAATTACTCTTATTGTAATATAAATTGTTGGTGATATCGCCGCCCCAAAACTCACACAAAGCCTTCATACACGCCTCAGAATACAGCACAAAATCATGTGACCCTGGACCACAAAACCAGTCATAAGGGTCAATTTGAGATTTATACATCATCTGAAAGCTGAATAAATAAGCTTCCATTGATGTATGGTTTGTTGATAGGACAATATTTGGCCGAGATACGAGATCTGGAATCTGAGGGTGCAAGAAAATCTAAATATTGAGAAAATGGCCTTTAAAGTTGTCCAAATGAAGTTCTTAGCAATGCATATCACTAATCAAAAATTGAGTTTTAATATATTTAAGGTAGGAAATTTACAAAATATCTTCATGGAACATGCTCTTAATGTCCTAATGATTTTTGGCATAAAAGAAAAATCAATAATTGTGACCCATACAATGTATTTCTACAAAGCGACTTAAGACTGGTTTTGTAGTCCAGGATCACATATAGATTTGTTTTTGGTCATTTTTAGAGCCTGACATTATCCATCCACTTTTACTTTGACTGTAAATTGGAAAAAACACCCGGGAGATTTTGCTAAACTTCTTTTGCTTTTGTTTTTTCAATGTCATGCCAGCTTCTATGGCTATATTCATGACGAGAGCAAGGTTTAGTTATGCAAGATATTTAAATGTGTGATGTGCCCTGTATGCATCTCTCTTTTTCTATATTAGTTATGTCAACTTATTACTTTAATTAGTTTATTAATGCACACACTTTAACAACAAAAGTGTCTTCTTTCAAAAGCGACCACAATGAAATGTCTGCTTCAAGCCATTATGCCTTGTATGATTTATCCAGTCATAACTGAACTAAATTAGGTGAAGAAGAATAGAGAAGTTTCAGCTGAAAGGTTTAATCCTAGATCAAGTCTTTAGTAGGGCTGGCTGTGTATTGGCAAGAATCTGGTGATACGATAAGGTACGTATCACGATACAAGGATTACGATACATTGCAATACTGTAAGCAAAGGCGATATATTGGGATATTTCTTATTTTAGGAATAGGATATAATTTTGGGCTGTAATTAAGAACACACCACCATATGCAAACCTTAGCAAAAATAAAATAAAATGCATAAGTATAAATGAATTATTTAACCAGAACACAGTGGGATCTGCATTTGCATTAATCAGTCTCTCTTATTGAGTAAAGGGGGAAAAGGAAAGTGATTGCAGGATTCTTTACGTATAAAGCTGTTATAAACAGACCATATATATTCTTAAGTTCAGTTTAAGTTTACTATTTTAACAAACAATGTCATAACATTTTTAGAGATAAGAAGATTGCTATCTGGCAGTCGGGATATAAACTCAAAACTAAACTACTGCTAAACTACAAACTAAACTCGTGTGTATCGATGTTTTCTTACACCCCTGCTCTTCAGTATGAGTCTGTACCTGGCAGGTATTTGCTGATGATGTTGGCGGTCTCTGTAGCTCTGGTCATGGAGGAGTGGATGAGAACGTCGTACTTCAGTCCGAGCGCCGCTAATCTCTGTCCTGTAAACTCAGCCTGTTCACGTCCTGCAGCCAAGACAGAAACCAGCATGCAATCTACTTGGTGGCATAATGTAGCATGTAATTTGATATATGCTGATGGATCGGTACCTAAAGCCGTCAGCATCCTCTCTTTATCTCCATCGCCCTTGAGGTTGTACTGAGAGTGTCTGATGAGGAAGATGTGGCGTGTGGCTTTGGGTTTGCTGTTCTCTGCATCTAGACTTCCACCATCACCATCACTCTCCTTTCTCTTCCCGTTCACCAGAGACGAGGGTTCACGTCTGAAAGAGTCAAAAAGAGTTTATTCACAAAGTAGGCCTACTGAACTCAATTCAGTACCGGTGACACCATATTTAGACGTTTCTGTCCGGAGAAGCATACACTTTTTTTTATCAGTTAAAAAAGTAGCTACAATATGGTTTATAGTATTCACTGTTTTATTCATTCTCATGTTTTACTAATGTGCGTGAACTATTAACTTTATGTTAAAGGTTTGCTGTTTTACTCTATTTATTTTTTCATTTTTGAAGAATTTTACTGAATCCCACCATCAAAACTGTTCCAGAGTACAAAGGTCAAGTCTATAACTAAAAGCTGAAATTAAACACTTTCAAAAGTGCTTATAAGAAAGCACATTATGTAAGAAGAAACTATATTAGTGACAATTAACCAGGTCTAAGACAAACAAATGGTCACTGACACCTTTTCAATCACTGCCATAATGTAATGTGCTTTAGTGATTTAAGACCTGGGATCAAACCTAAACCTGGGTGATCCATTAACCTGTTAACTGCCACCGGTGGGCCCACTTGCCATTACATGATTTAAACAGTAATATCTTAGTCTGAACCAAAAGCAATCTTGACAAACTATATATTGTTTGAAAGCTTAAAGACTCTAGTTTTCATATTTGGTGACTGATTTTTTAAATATTTTACAGGGCAACTATAATGTGTTCATTTGTAAGAAGAGTACTCATCAGTCAGAGAGAGAGTTCTGACCTTTACTATGAAATAGTGATACATACTGTACATAAAACCATGAAAAATCTCCATTCATGTTCATGTCAAGTGTTCAAAAGATAAAATTCATTCTATTTTTTGAGAAAAGGTCTAAAAGTGTTTCGAATATAAAGAAAAAACAATAGGTTTTCAATTTTTGATGCAGCGTGAACTATATCTCGTACGTCCAGGGTTCTTGTTGCATGTCTTTTATGTGTTTTTTAGAGGTTGAATTGAAATCAAATACTGCCATACCACCCTTAATACTTCTGAATGTGATGTCTACGTCATAAATATTGAGAAAAGAATGGAAAAAACATGTTTCAGATCACTCAAACCATATATGGAAATAGAGCCGCCCTTATATGGTTACTAATGGGGTTTGATGGTCATCTAGTGGAAAAGCTTGGTACTGCGCCCAAACAAAATTTCACTGAAAGCTCATTTTTTGAGATATCAACCTCAAATTTGTAACACAACTTTTTCAGATTTTTGGTTTTGATTTTCTAGCAGTTTTAGAGTAAAACATGTTATGTAAAATATATATTTTACATAAAATATAAATATTAAATTTTCATAAACTTCCATAACTTTTTTGTAATATAATTTTTAGAACTTTTTTCACCTAAAAAGAGACCAACCTTAAGTATTTGCTCCAAACCATTCAAAATTTATAACGATTTAAGTTGGAAATGTCATTTTTAGGCCTATACTCAAAAAGTGGAACCGACAGTTAACAGGTTAATTATAACCACTGATCAAAGCATTAAACCACTTAACTCGCCATAAATGATTTTTGGACATGGTGCCATGGCAGTAAAACATGTACGAGACGGTAGTACCGTATTATTCTAAAAACACATTAGTAATCAACCAGAATTAAGTCTCTATTGCATACTTGTCCCAATTATAATCCCATCCGTTCGCAGTGGGCCACGCCGGAGGCTGCGCTGCGTGCACGGCAGCCAGGGTCTCTCTCACCCGGCCTCGGTCTGAGAAGTAGCCGTGTTTATCAGCCGCGAGCGCCGCGCACACCAGCACCGCGGATCCGCCGGCGACGCCGCACGCGAGACTCATCGCTCTCCGACACGACATGACTCTACAGAGAGGACTCAAAACACTTCCATAAGCAGCGGTCACGACTATGTGTGAAAACAGCAGCGACAACAACACATCTTTTCTGAAAATAAAATAAAAGTCCCTAGCATACAAAGTAAATGTTTACGTTGACAATTTTTTATTCAAACAAATTAGATATTAATATATTAAATATTTTTCAAATATTGATTTTTTTTTATTTATTTTGTGTTTATTTAACGTGTTTATGCGTTTCAAAACATTGATTTACATTTAATAAAATACAATGAATATTTATTCAAGCATATTGAAAGTGTTTATATGTGTGTGTGTCACTATGCTTAAATCTATGCTTAAATATTCATTGTATTTTATGCAATTAAATTTTTTTTATTTTATTAATGCCAAGGTACCAAAGATAAATGTACAGAAAATATCAACTTTACATACAAAGAGGTAACATTACATGCAAAGCACCATTTATATACGTATGTAACAGTAAATAAATAAAACAAACGAAAGCTTTAACAAAATAAATGAAAAAGATTATATAAATTAACTGTTTTAAGAGCTTTAAGATTCTTGGGAGATGAAATAGTTTGGATATACCGTTGAACCTCTTTTTTAAAAACAATAAATAAAGGATTTTGATGAGAGAATTTACTGCGGTGAATATGACATTTCACAAGAAATAACAGGTTAATAATAAAATATTCATTAGTTTTATCGTATTTTATGCAATTTGTTTTATTATGAACATTGTCAAACAATAAAAAGCAGTTGCAGTACAAAAATACAAAATAATAATAATAGTAAAAAGAAAATTAAATAAATAAAAAGTTACAATAACACAAATAAATTATGCACATAAAGCACATAATTAGACTAATAATTTATGGAATTAGTGTTAAAATCATATTTTAATTATACAATATTGAAAAATCACGTATTTACTGAAGTTATTATTATAAAGCGTTACCGATAAAACAAATAGTGGCAGCACTGACACTACCCAGAACCTAGTGACCTAGACGAACAGCATGACGCCCTACACCGTATGCTCTCTAGGTAGACAGCTCACTAGGGTTTGAGACACAGCCACTGACAGCTGGTGATCTCATGTTTTCAGAAAAAAATAGTCAAAATTAAGTGAATTTCTACCTGCTTGAAACAAGCTAAATAATCTGCCAATGGGGTAAGAAAAATAATCTTATGTCAAACAGAAAACAAGATTATTTTTTTTAACCCCATTGGCAGATTATTTAGCTTGTTTCAAGCAGGTAGAAATTCACTTAATTTTGACTATTTTTTTCTGAAAACATGACAATAATTTTCACTTGTCTAGAAAATCCATCTTGATTTAAGAATTTTTTGATATTTTGGCTGGAAACAAGACAAAAAAATCTAAGTAAGAAAAGCATTTTTTGCAGTGAAATCACTAAATTTGAAGATATGTATTATTTTGTTAATAAACCATCTTTAATTAATCACGATGTTATTGAAGTTATTGAATGCATAATAGCTGATCATATTATTTTTTGCATAAATAAACAGGTTCTAATAATAGTAGGCTATTTGTGATATTAAAACAGACTACCCTTCCAAAGTTTGGGGTGGGTAATATTTTCTAATGTCTACTGCTATGCCACCAAAGCTGCATTTATTTGATCAGTAAGACAGTAAAAACAGTAATATTGTGAAATATTAATTATACTAAACTCATTGATGTTTGGGAACCTTAAAGTCTTTAAAAAGTTGTGTAAATTGTTTAGAGAAACAGTATCCTTATCTGCATTTCCTTGTTTTACGAAGCTTTTAATTTTACTCTGTACCTTTTAATCTTTAGCCTTAGCCAAAAACAGTGTTTTACACTTTAAACCACCATCATTGCAAAAAATAATTAGGCCAATTCTAAGACTTTTATTTTAAAATATTTTCAGACTTCCGGTACTGTTCACTGTTTCAGTTCGCGCTCTAATCGCGCGCAGCTTCTTCCTCCATCTCTCCGCAGCGTCTCATTCCGGCTCTTTATTCAGCCTATAATAAGCTCTGTTCGACCGCTACCACACAGAATTCACTTCATTGCACATCACCAGTTTTCAGGTCGTCTACGAGGATGAAGGGAGCGAAGTTGGCCGTGGTTTTGAGCGTGTTTTTGGCCTTGGTCCTCCTGACTGAGGCGGCGCGAAACAGGAAAGACTCCAGCAGCCAGAACAGCTTCAGGAGGGCGGCCAGTGGCTTCTACCAAACCCTCAGCAATATCTTCGGAGAGGAGAACATCAGGGCTCTGTACAAGGTCCATATAAGATCATGCAGTTTAAAAATGTAGTTTTGTTTGCAGGATCAATATTTAAAGGCCCGAAGATATCACCAGCTGTCAGTGGCTGTGTCTCAAACCCTAGTGAGCTGTCTACCTAGAGAGCATACTGTGTAGGGCATCATGCTGTTCATCTAGGTCACTAGGTTCTGGGTAGTGTCAGTGCTGCCACTATTTATGTTTTATCGGTAACGCTTTATAATAATAACTTAAGTTAATACGTGATTTTTCAATATTGTATAATTAAAATATGATTTTAACACTAATTCCATAAATCATTAGTCTAATTATGTGCTTTAAATGCCCTCAAAAATCCTTTTTTATTTTTGACAAAATTATTAGTTTTTCATAATTAACTTATTTTTTAAAAATATAATATATGGGTGTATGCTATTTTAATAAACTGTCAAATATTTGAATGTACATTAATGAGCTGTTGTACTGTACTGTTATAAATAAGCTATAAATTATGAGAAAATAAGAAATTGAAGTTTATTTAGCCTATCTAATGGAAAATATCTCATTCTTATTACTGCAAAGCAAATTATTTTTGTTGTTATTATTAAAAACGGTTGTTAATCTTGTATTATAATAACATTTTATTGCAATAGAATAAAATATAACTAAATAAATCGTTCTTTGAAAATAATTACTACAAAAAATTTAAATAAATGCCGCATTTAATACTAATGAGAAATGGGAGGAGGGATATGCTTAATTGTCATGAAAATAATGTCATGATGCAGTGTAATCTAAAATTAAATTAACTGCATTTATATTTTAGATAAAATGTATAGATAGTCAGGTGATTTTCTTCTGTGCCCTATGCATGTTTATAATATAATTTTTTGCATATAATTTTTTTGCCATCTTATTTTATTATAAAGCCTTTGTCAATGTTTTGCAGTTCTTCTCAAAAACTACAGAGAAGTTTGTTCATGGAGTCGATTCATTATTGGACACCTTGTGGAGACTGTGGGTGGATCTGCTCGATGTTATGGGCATCGACTGTAAGTCTGGATCAGAATTGCTGCAGTTATGTATGTCAGTGACTGAAATAGCTCATCTTCACTATTTAAAAAAATCATGTCCTTAACCTCGTTCACATCTCTCCCTTCCCTCTCTTTGCTTCTATTTCTGTTTTCTTTTTCCCCTCCGGTTCTCTCTCTCTCTCCTCAGCCTCTAACCTGACGCACTACTTCAGCCCATCGTCCGTGTCCAGTTCTCCTGCTCGCGCACTTCTCCTGGTTGCAGCCTTGCTGGTGGCTTACTGGTTCCTGTCCTTGTTCCTGAGCGGCTTCTTTTACATCCTCCACGCAGTGTTTGGCCGTTTCTTCTGGCTGGCCCGCGTGGCCCTTTTTGCCCTCTCCTGCCTGTACATTCTGCAGAAATTTGAGGGCGACCCGGAGAAAGCGGTGCTGCCGCTGTGTTTCATCATGGCCATGTACTTCATGACTGGACCGGTGGGAGCATACTGGCGGAAAGGGGGCGGAGCTGGAACTCTAGAGGAGAAGATCGACCACCTCGACACCCAGATCCGCCTCCTTAACATCCGCTTGAGCAGAGTGATTGAAAACCTAGAGCGCTCCAGTGACCAATGAAATGATTTTCACCCCAGGCTGAGGGTCAGAGCTGGGGTTTTTAAGAAGGGATGAGAAGAAAAAAAATGTTTGTTTTTTTTCTCAGGATGTCCCAACATTTTAGTCAGGCAAGAATTGTATGTGACGTATGGAAATTTGATAAATTCCCCAGTTGATATGCTGAAAACAGTCTATTAGATTCACCCTGTTGTTATGGAATGTGTTATTAGTGTCCACTTCTACTGTAGCCGCCCATTTTAAATATCAGGACTTTTTTGTATACTGTGGGTCTGTGTGTGTCTGCAAGCCTTGAGTTGAGTGTGTTAGTCCATTAGTCCATAGTCTTATGCCCTTTTCCCTAAGCTTTGTTTGGGCATTTTCTGTAAGTGTGTTATTTATCAATCATGAAGGCAATGCAATTGAGAGTTGATTCAGAAACACTCAAAGTGTGAAGAATAGTCAATATCACTGCATTTTTTTTTTTCTTTTTCATCTCTTCCTTGTTTCTTCATGAGGTCACCAGAGGTCACTCTGAGTTCAGGACCGATCAGCACTATCAGGGATAGAGATGTATGTGGAAATCGCTTTCAGAAAGCAGCTAGTCATCAGAAGCGTGAGGATATCAGACCAGTGTTCCTGGCAGCAATATTACAGTGCTGCAATGTACACCAGTATCTCTGTCCAACTTCAGCCAAGAGAGAGAGAGGGATGTTCTCGTGTGGTTCAGATAAGTACATACAGGGTAATACCTGGCCATGCACTTTGTCCTCAGCATGAGATCATTGTATTAATTGTATGTACCATTTTAATACACTTATAGAAAGGGATTGATTAAACATTGTTTTAATCCCACTTCTTTTTAGTGCTGCTTAGTAAAATCATTTGAAGAAAGTGGCCTCTATGGTTTCATCCACAGTGGTATTTTGAAATGCCTGATAACTAATCTAACCTGTGTCCCATCTTCTCTGCTTCTTCTTATTCACTCTACTACTTATTCTTTTTGCAGATTTAACTTTCATTCCACTTTTTGGTTTTTAATTTGTCATGTTTTTGCAGCCTTGCTAAACCGTTGTAGCCAAAGCTAATTTACATGTTTTAAAAATATACTTTAGACATTTATTCCCTGCTTCATAGATTAAAGAAATACTGTAATTTAACATTTTTATACATGCTTTTACATTTTAAGAGAACTATTATGAATGGCCAGTTTTCAAGTATATTTTCATTCCATAAAATGCCATAATTATAATTTTTTACATGATTAGTACTGCTGTATTTAACACTACTGTTGAAAAGTTTGGAGTCAGTAAGATTTTTTTTAAGTTACATTAATATTTCGATATTGTTATTGAGCCAATATGCATTACATTTCTCATAAATATATTTTAAATAATTTTAAGTTCTTTTAAGCATTAAAGAATCCTGAAAAAATACATCAGTTTTCACAAAAATATTAAGCAGCACAGCTGTTTTCAACTTTGATTATAAGAAATGTTTTTGAGCACCAAAACAATATATGAATGATTTCTGAAGGATCATGTGACACGCAGCCATCACATGGATTAATTTATATTTTAAAATACAATAAAAACAGTTATTTAAAAAAATGTTTACGGGCCACATACTTTTGAACAGTAGTGTACATTGGTTTTTATCTGGGAACATCTAATGGTTTTGTTTTGCGTCGTATCGTATAAGGTTGTGTTTACTGTGTGTTATGGATCTGATTTGTTTTATTTTTGGTGATTTCTGCTTCTAAATGATCTTTTTGTCTCCAGGCAGTTATTTTAAAGATGTCGTTCATTCAAAGTGAGAGTTTTGTGGCGTTTAGTCTTTGTGCCAGTGTTGATGCCATTCTGTACTGTTTTTAGACATTGATGAAATTCACTTTTAGCAGATACATGTTCAAAATTTACAGTCTTTCTCTTCAAGGAAAACGAGCCAAAAATATTGACTACTCTTCCTGCGCTTCACTGATTTTAGTCCAGAAACTGTCCCTCATCCTCTTACCAATAACAGTTCAATGCTGTGACTTACTGTAACTCAAGCCTACTGGAAAGCACTAATATCAAGAAGGCCCTTTTTTTTTATATACTGTACGAATGTGAAGGAAATCATACAATATAAGCACCAGCCTTGAGGAATCTCCAAATAGCAAACTCTTGTGTACTTGCGATGTACCAGCATTATTGTACAAGTACTGGAGACATGTCTCAGCAAACACTCCTGTATTTAAAATGGTCTTGTGTACTTGCATATCTGTAATGAATGAGAAGCCACAGTAATATACCATGGAACATGCTCTGTTTTATCATTAGCTGTGATTTCAAGTGTACTCCATTCAGAGTGAATGTCCTGAGTTTGCTTGTAGAAATATGTATGATCTGTGTTTGCCTACCCGCACTGTTTAGCAATTAATTTTGTTCTTGTAAGTTGCAGTAAGACATCGAGTCCTTAATTTATTTGTGGAATATTATGCATTTTATTAATGTCGGTTACATTATATATAAGGGAGTTGTACTGACTTAACTGCAAAGACTCGGTTCTCTCTCACGTTGTCTCTCGTAGATCCCAGTTGACTGCACCAGTGCCAATTATTGTGTGTTGAGGACTTGATTGATTTGTGTTAGAAAGCACTGAATCTTTGTGAAGTCTAGACCTTAACTGGTATTTTGGCGTAGTAAATGCCTAGATTTCTATATCAGGTTTGCTTTGTACTGTATAATTCTCATCAGGAGTGTTCATTTGCGATGTTAAAAGTCGTGACGTATTGTCAAGTATGGTGACCCATACTCGAAATTGGTGCTCTGCGTTTAACCCATCCAAGTGCACACACACAGCAGTGAGTAGTGAACAAATCCACACACACACACACACACACCGTGAACACACACCCGGAGCAGTGGGCAGCCATGCTGCAGCGCCCGGGGAGCAATTGGGGGTTCGGTGCCTTGCTCAAGGGCACCTCAGTCGTGGTATTGAGGGTGGAGAGAGCGCTGGACATTCCCTCCCCCCACCTACAATTCCTGCCGGCCGGGGGCTCGAACTCGCAACCTTTCGATTACGAGTCCGACTCTCTAACCATTAGGCCACGACTTCCCCAAGTGTTGCTTGCTGTGCGCTGTCTGTAAAATATTTTTGTCTTTATGAAACTTGTTCAATGATTTGATGAAATGGTGGTCCAAAAATATAGATATGAGCGCTCAACCTGACTCGCATTAATAGTATTATAGTTTATATTTGCTCACACCAGGGTTGGAAAATAACGGGTGCTTGTAGCAAAAATGCTCCACAAATTGAAGATAAAAGGTCAAAAATTGATTACGGCTGTCGCGATTCAAATAAAATGTGAAAATGAATGTCAAAAGTCTATTCACAGATTTACATTTTCATTCGCTGTCACTGCATCAGATTGCTTTTTACGCTTTTTTTGCAGCGTTGAGTCTTATAACCAATCACACACGTTTCCGTTTACTTTAGGAATGCAATGGTCGATCGCAGACGCTTCGATTAGTCAGCATTGTTGAATGTGCATGCTCTCCGATTGAATTCCCTCATCATAAACTACAAAGTGCAAATACGATGTAAATACAACATTTCTTCTGTAGCTTCAGTGATTATAACTGGGGTTTTTGCATAACTTTCACTAGACTAGACTAATGTCATGGACTGACATGTTTGTGAAGCCAGAAAATATGACAAGCCGTTTCCACAAAATGCAGACAAAACATTAAAAAAAAAAATTCTATTAATCAACATTAATAATCATTATTACAATATCGTCGACAATATCGATTTCTGTCATAATACTGCAGCAGCTCATGTGTTTAAATGTAGTCATTTGTTATTGGCAACAGTTTAAAGTCTTTTGATTGATTGAAGCAACTGGTTAAATTTAAGTATTTGGTGACAACACAGACAGTTATTAAGGTGGTGATAAAAATTGCCCTCGCGAGTCAAAAAAATACCCCTGGAAATCAATTCCAGGGGACAAAAAGTTAATTTCTGACCCCGGCTCACACTAAGTTTTTTGAACGTTTATGAAGTTGCTTCACCTCATAATTTGGACATAGTATGTTGCACGTGATGCAACAGACACTTGTTTGAACATTGCTACATTTATCTCTTCAAACGGCCTCCATGAACTCTCTAAAGCTCTAGTCAGTGTCTGTCTGTAAAGGGTTAAATCACATCTGGTCTGACACACAGCTAAGCAAATGGATGAGTTTAGCATCACAAAGGTGCTTGTGCTGTTTGAGAAAATGTTATGTTCGCTCTGCAAGAATGGTTTGTCATATAATCAGTAATGCTGATGCTGATCCAACAAATCATTAATGAACATTATATAATGCTGACAGCACAACTTTTTTGATAACCCAGAGGTGAAAGCTAGTGACATTATTGTTAGTTGTACTTGATATTTGCTATTCTCATACAGTTTAACATACTGTATACTGTCTAAAATCACCTCCACGTAAGGTTTTCCCCTCTATTTTGTCAGATACTCTGGGATTCTCTTGCAAACAGGTTTTGTTTTATTCAGCCAGTTGCATCTCTTGTATCCCTGTGAGGGCTGATCTAAATGCTGTCCAAAATGGCTTATAATCATAAGGAACACTGTGCCTTTAAGACATCCATATTTGGCTTGTATATAAAGTTGTGCATTGTTGCTTTTTTTATTTGTTGTGCCCAGAGGGGGCAGACATGACCCCATTCCTTTCATAAAAGCACATTTTTATCACCAACCCTTGTGGACTTCATATCAATCTTACTAAGTAAGATAGACAGATTTCTTTTTTCTTTATTCCTCACATTTGTGTTTATGTAAATGCATAGGCCTACAGATACACTGAATCTGTGAAGATTACATCAGTAAAGACCTCAGGATGCAAATCAAGTCCTGAAAGTAGATTCACATTTGTGACATCTGATGTATAGAGAAAAACACAAATCAATAAATATGCAAAATGCAAAATAATGGTGTTATTATAATATTTTTTGTCATTACAAGGCAAGTATAAAATGAAGACTGATATGCAATTATGAACAATGAACTGGATTTGTTATTTTCTGTATTTTATCTTGTGTTTTTCTGTTTCCTGCTTTCAGTGTGTACAGTAAAAAAATCCAGTGTTTTGAATTCATTTATTGCTTCCAGAAATTTCAACATGATTCCTTTGTTTCATCACCAACAAGTAGCGCAGATCCTTTTTTATCTTTTCTTTTTGTTGCATCTAAATGTAAATCAGCCAAGTTTACATGGCCAATCTATGAAGCAACTCCTATTTGCTAAATGTTTTATAAATACTGATGAAATTGGCCTTGAAATCACTGCTGCTGACTTTGCAAAAATATTCAGTAGCTCTTTATATACCTTCTCTGGTACTGTAATGTTTAGAAAACACAAATCAACTGCATCAATTCTAATAAAATGTATGGAACATTTAGCACAGAGCCACCTTTAACCTATGTTTTTTCCACCTGATGATCATGTTGAAGGCTGAAGGCTCGTGATTGGGCACACCTCTAAATGATCTATTTTTCTATTGGCTGGGCGCTTCAGGCGGAACGGCTGTCTGGCTTGTGATTGGTTCGCTTCTCCGTCTGTCCATGTCGTTTCTCTCGTGCTGTGGTCTCGGCTGATGCTTTAGGAACCAATGGAATAAAAGACATGCTAATTGCGGTGCAGTCAGATATTCCTCCGCCGAAGCCGAACAGTAATGCTTTATCCTTTAAATGACAGTGGTCAAGAGCAAATATACGTTATTCTACGTAAACAAGAATCTATATAACACTTTTAGAGGCCCTTCAATGTTACTTTTAATTGTTCTGAATTCTATAACAGGAACTACGCGTATTTCTTATTCTTGTATGTTTTGTTAAATATAGTATAGTGTAATCTACAAGTCTGAAATAACTGTTCCAAACTGAGGCTTTAATTTATCACCTTTATTAATTGGCATTACTAATCGTTTTAGTTTATGAAGTTTATAAATAGATAACTGATCCGTGAACACCGAATCGAATCTTTTGAATCGAATCTTGATGAATCGGTTCACAATCACTGTTCTGAAAGATTCGTTCGAGTCACTGAACCGATAACAGATTCGACTCGTATGAACATTGTTGTGTACCAAAAATAAAAGTATTTTTATTTATGCTTTTACGTTTTAATTATGCTATGTTTTTAACCTTTTTGCCCTTTAAAGGTGTTTTAAAAATAATTTTAAAACGCAGTATATTGAATTATGTGCTTATATAAATATAGGTTTGTTGAGTCGGGGATGTCAGGGATGAAGACATGACGTGATGATGATTAATAATGTCTTTCTCAGAAATGAACTCTTCAGATTGGCAGAAATAAGTCGGATTTCCTTTTCATTACTATCTTAGATAAAACAGATAAACCGTCCTCCGTGAATGTGCCAACAAATGCAAATGCTGGTTCATTAACTTCTAAAAAATCTACATATTTATTAAACAAAAACTCCTTAAGAATGATTTCTGAATCATAAACATACATTTGTGTAAAAACCTGGCACTACTTAAGAAGCGGAAGAACAAATGTAGGTCGGCAGGGTGGAGTGCGGTTGCGCGGTGGGCGGGGCTTCTGCTGCGGCTGCTTGATTATGTGCGGATGACGCTCGGAAGTGACCCATGTGTCTGACTCTGAGCTGCACCGGATCGACCCGTTTAACTCCACTAGTGCATTTCTTGAAGTCTTCATAGATTATTCACGACATACCGGGCGTGTCATCCGATCATGTCTAAAGACACGGAGGCCAAGAGCGAGGAGATTATGGAGTCGAAGGTGCTCTGGTACCCGGACTCTAAACGAAACACACAAATGGACCGATTCCGGACTCAAGTGAACCGGGACTTCGGGGTGAATCTGGGTGAGTAGAGCCAGCCTGGGCTAGAATGGATGCAGACTAGTATGTCAGCTAACAACACAGCCCTATTCCACAGAAAAACAAAACGCACTACTATGGTGTGTGGTGTTAATCCCATTAATAGCTCATCATGGGTTATATCATGGCCACATTTGAGCAAAAACAGTTCAGTGGCAGATTTGGAATCTCAATGCATTACGCTATGAGTTATAAAACCTGGATTTCAAATCAGATTGACAGAGTGACCAGAGACTGGCATAGTCTCATTATCTACATGCACCTCAGTAGGCATGACACACTGCTTTAGCAAACTAGTATTTGCTTGCTTGGTACATTATTCAGTTTCATCTTATATTCATGATTCATGAAATACTAGTACTTACTTATGTCTATTGGATAGCTGCTACTGTATTTGCTTACAGCTACAGTAGTATATATTGCAGTTGTTGTTGCTACATCCACCAGTATTGTCTCACTAGTTTGTAGTTGCATGAAAAATCCAGCAAACATACAAAATAATGGTTTTAAGGTTTCCTGTGATGGGCATTTTTGTTATTACAGGGCAAGTATAAAATGAAGACTGCTATGCAGTTATGATGGCCACTGAAAACAATGAACTCAATTTTTTTGTTTTTTTTTATCTGATGAGGACTATACTTGTATCTATTTTATTAATACTAGGAAAACTGTAATTGACAATGTAATAATTTAAGACTTAACTATTTAAAAACTGATAATGGTTGACCTCTTATCTGAATATTGCATGTAATGATTTGAAAGGTGCATGTCTATACTTTAGTCAGGTTATTTTCAAAAGTTAATTAAGTTTTTACATTTGTCCCCCTTTTTTGTTAGGTATGTGTAACTATTCAAGTCTGCTTTATTGTCAATTCTTGAAATTGTGTTGCTCTCAGACCCTTGGTGCATACAGTTAACATTTAAGACACTGACAGTAGACATTCAAATACAGATAAATACATTTTAAACATATGTACATACAGATATACAAATGAGGACATTGAAGAAAAATAAAGAAAGAGATAGATAAAGTGGCATAAGGCACATGGCAGATAGATAGAGTACAAACCAGTTAAATAAAACAAAACTGCAGATATATGTGTAGTGCAAGAAGATCTTATCAGTCTGTTAAAGTGACAAGAGAACAGTCTTTTTATCAGACTATCCGAAGAGGTAGTTTGTAGTATTCAATTAATACTAGAAAAAAAAAAAATCAGAACTGATGCAGTAAATATTTGAATTGATGCAAATAACAAAAATAGGGTGTCAGATCAAATGTAATAAAAGTCTATTATGGTTACGGTACTGATTTGTAGTATTGCATCATTGCTAAATGAAATAATCCATGCATTTTGTCTAACGGTGCTTTCAATAATTTCTCTTTTATTTTGAAGCTAATTATAATGAGCTGTATCAGTGGTCCGTGGACAGTTATCCAGAGTTCTGGGCACAGGTTTGGAAATTCTGTGGCATCACTTGTTCAAAGATGTATGAGGAGGTAAGTGTTTTTTGTTTTTTTGTCCTTCATGTATTAATCAACTTTTTTCACATTTAAATCTATAGGCATTTAGAGGGTTTTTATGTTTTTGTTTGTCATTTCCTGTTGTCTAATGAGTGCCACCCAGGTTCACATTGCCACAAAATGATGTCACCACAATGAATAATTAGTGTGGACTTCTGATGGTGTAGTAGGTGCCACGTTGTGATTGGTTTTCAGTCTTATATCTGTGGAGGTATACGTGCAATAGATGACAGAGATGATGGACAAACTCATTAGTCACATATGAATCATCTAACTTTATCCTAGTAAACATTTCTGAATTTATTACCATTTAGAACTACTGTCTGAACTACTGCTGATTTAAAGCTCATATCTCTGGCTGAGAGGGTGTGTTGGGGCTTTTCCGTCTAACACCGCTGTAGTTTTACTTAAGGAGTGTCATATCATAAAACAACACTTGAAGTCTATATGTGGCTTTTTATCTGTGTATATCCTTCTCAGACTATTTTACTGCATGCTTTGTCTTGATTATTTGCTGACTCAAAGATTGTTTTATTATTCAGTGTTATGACAACGTGGATTATAGGATGTTTGTGTAGTTAAACTAACTAATAATTGAGAAGGGTGTTTGTTCATATCAAAGTACTAGAATGTCTTCTTTCAAACCAGCTTAAATAAAAAATTAAAGTTTAAGATTAGTCCTAAAGTGACTAAAACTGACTTGAACCCTAACCCTAACCCATACATGGAAACTAAACAGAAATAATAAAAAAAATAACAAAATGAAATGATAATTTAATAATAAAGACTAATTCAAAATATCAATAAATACCATAAAGTACATAAACATTACTAAAATATCCTTCACACAGGCTGATGTGTGACTTTCCTCACTCTCTGTTTCAGGTGGTTGATGTGTCTAAAAGGATATCCGATGTACCGGAGTGGTTTAAAGGCAGCAGGCTGAATTATGCAGAGAACCTGCTCAAACACAAAGACCAAGACAAAGTGGCTCTCTATGCTGCAAGTAAGTCACAGCCAGTCTCAGAACTACCCAAATTTACTGCGTTTTGTGTAAACGGGACGGCACATTGCCTAGACTGTGCTAGTTTCATGCGCTCTAAATAAAATAATTTAATCTCAAATCAGTATTTCATATCCATTTGTTTACTTGCTCTGCAAGTAGCTGATTAAGATGGCCACTATTATAAAATGCACCCTTTCTGGTTGATCGTGATGTTCCTGTTTGGGTTTATTTTGTGATAATAAACTGTCTGACTGTATACTGTGTGCACTTGCTTGGCCATTTGTAGTTGATAAACAGGAAAGTGGGTCCAGCTGAATTGAAATGATCATTTGTTAGATTGGTATAATGAAGGTTATTATACCGCGGCAGCGGTCGCGGCAGTCGTCGTGTGAAGCCCTCTTAGTGTGAAGACCAAAGAGTGTAAAGACCATCGACTCTACCGTGCGACTCCACCGGGCAGGGACACCGGCAAGGGATAGTAGTAGCTTTTTATTTAATTTTTTCATTGATATGTTTATTATTGAAATGTTGTTGTTATATGCATGTGTTAATTTTATTTAATTTCTTTATTTTCTTAAATATGTGGGTAGATAGTATTTATAGAGTTGTAACCTTTTAGTTTTAGTTACTTTTTCTTATTTGTAAGTCGCTTTGGACAAAAGCGTCTGCTAAATGACAAAAGTAAAGTAATAAAAGTAATATTGTCCCTAGTGAATACAATGAGAAAAATCTGATGTTTTGAAGCTTTATGCAGATTGTTTTATGTTATTTCAAGAGATTTTTCAGCTTTGCGTTATTTGCAGCTTTGAGCATTATGCTCAGTTTCACCAATGAAGTCATGACATGATCCTAATCAGTGGCAGTCATCCGGGTCCTATTAAAACAGATAATGGTGATTCACTCCAACACTCCCAAACTGCACTCTCAAGCACTTTCAAACTATACTAATCTTTTTTTTTACTTTATTATTTATGAATTAGAACTGCATTCAAACCCTGGTTGCTATTACATTTTTTTTATTATTAAACATTTCATTACACGTTTTATTACCAATATATCTCCAAGACCAAACGTCTCCCGATTCTGTATGTCTGCTGATCTGCTTGAGCCTTTGTCAATCTGATTTTATACACAAATGGCTACTTTAAAATAGTAACAGTGCATATGTGTTTTATCTGTATAGATAGAATCTGTCATTGCAGTCCTCTGGCTAACGTAACACTAAGTGAATTATGCTGTCTGTAATTTGATTTGTGGGTTTAGGGTCTGTGTAGGGGCGGGATGCACGTAGTTGTGCCTTGATTTTGTGATGGATGTCCTGATGCGGGCCAGGAAAGAGCGGATGTAATTACCAAAGTGGCATCTATCAGAAATGTACCTGCGTGAAATAGGGAGGCTCATTTACCTAAGAAAAGTAGATTAGGTTGGACTCTGGAGCCAAATTAAATTTAACACTTCATTTGCAGATTACGTACAGTAATGAAAAAGATTACCCGAGCTGACTGCGATATCTCTGCTGCACCACAGTCACAGATGGCAAAGAATTCTCATGTTGCTCATTAAAGTTTGTGTGTTGATATGCACTGATAATGTAAGCCTAAGATAGATTTAATTATAATGGAGACAATTTTACATACAGGACTGTTTGAAAGATTTTTATGTGTTTTCATTGTGCAAGGATGCATTAAATTGATCAAAAGTATCAGTCGCATTTATCATCTTTCAAAAGATTTATATTTTGAATAAATACTGTTCTTTTAAATTTCAATTTAAAAAAAAATCACGGTATTTTCAGGTCCAATTCTCACCATTAACAAACGATTAATTATCAAGTTTGCCTCGATAAACTCCAAATTTGCTGCTTATTAATAGTTAGTAAGGTAGTTATTAAGTTTAGGTGTTGGGTAGGATTAGGGCTGTAGAATATGGTCATGCAGAATACGTGCTTTATAAGTGCTAATAAACAGCCAATATGTTAATAATAGGCATGCAAATAAGCAACTAGTTAATAGTGAGAATTGGTCCCTATAGTGAAGTGTTACCAACAAATATGAAAAAATAATATATCATGATTTTCACAAACACATCAAGCAGGACAGCAGTTTATTGAACAGTACTGAAGAAATCAGCATATTAGAATGATTTCTGACACTGCTGTTTACTATCAATCTTTTCCATCACAGAAGTACATTTCATTTTGAAGTATATTCAGAGAAATTAGTTATTTTAAAATGTTATATTTTGCTATTTTATTTTATTTTTAAAAAATAAACGCCACCTTTGTTAGGAATTTCTTGCAAAATATTTAAAAAACCCAAATTTTGAATGCTAGTGTTTATGATTGTTAAGAAAATATAACAAAAAATTGGCCTACCTTTAAATAATAATAATAATTTTATTTTAAAAAGTATTATCATCTGTATTTTTTCCTGACATGTCTGTTTGGTATGTTTGAGAGCTATAAAAGTTACAATTGAAAAAAAAATATATTTTTTTAAGCTGAGGCAAAAGAGGAGATTGTCAAGGTGACTTTCAGAGAGCTGAGGCGTGATGTCGCTCTCTTCGCTGCTGCCATGAGGAAGATGGGCATCAAAACTGGAGACAGGGTCGTAGGTGAGCATCACCTCCCTTTCTCTTTGTCTGATTCTTATTATTTGTGTTGCACTTTCTCACTCATCCATTTGACACCCAGTTGACCGTAGCGGAATGAGGTAATACAAGTCAATACTGAACCAAATACCAGAGAATCTAACACACTGTTTATATTGCATCGGGCCTAGGCACTCTAACCTGTTTTTTTCTTGCCCTCTTACTTTGCTTTTTCATTCTGTCCTTGTTTGTCTTCATGAGTGTCCGAACTCTAAGAGCCAGGCAGTCGCTCCTGAAATCACAAACTCCCCTATTCTGTCTCAGTTCTGGGGTTCAGCCAGAGCAATTCATGGCTGTGGATGGAGAATAAGAGGGGTGTAGTTATACCGTGGCGGGGGTAATTAGTCTTTTCAAGCAGTGCAGATTTAAAACTTCAGTACATTGAGGCCAGCTGAAGCCGGAGGTGGGTTAGAAGCTTCAGATGCTTAAGTCTCCACCCTGTGCTTTGGCAGCATGTGTGAGTAATGGTGTCTTTAATGGTGATGTGAGAGGGAGAAAAAAGTGACGTCATTCTGCTGCCACTGGGTTCGTTATCTGCAGTGCTAATCATCTCGATATTGTAATGGCTGTAAATGGGAGGAGGCCACTTCAATGACAAGCACACACAGATTTATTCATGCAAGTCTCTTTAGAGGATTAGAGGGGAGTGAGCAAGATGGAATAGAGACAGTTATACTCTTAAGATATTCAGGATAGTTTTATGGATCTCTTCATGATTCAGATTCTTCTTTGGGGACAGATTTGAGAAATATTCCCGGGATATTTTCTTTTTGCTCATTTCTGGTCTGCCAGTTAAAATGAGTACATTTATGGGAAATTTAATACATACAACTTTTTATTTTAACTTTTCATTTTATTATTTATAAATAAAATAATTCTAAATTATTTGTTTTATTTAAAAAAATATTAGAAAAAAAAATCCAAATTATTTTTAATTTTTTTTTTTTTTATATTTAAAAATAAAATAAATGCAAGAACCGTTTTCAGAGTGTGTGTGTGTTTGAGTGTTATGAGTGGCTGCTGCTTATCTAGTCCAAAGCAAATTTCCCATAGTGGGAAAATAAATATATTTAATCCAACACAGTTTATGTGTATCAATTCTTAACTACATAAGAACATTTAGATTGCTATGAAAATGTGTGTGAGTTAATTCTGCTGTAACATTCCTGTACTGTGCCTGTTTTATAAGTATGTCTACGTGGATGCAAACATGACTGTGTGTTCACAGAGGTGTGTCTGTTTTTAAGATTGTGTGTTGTGTGATGTAGGAGTGTAGACGTTTACATAGGCTGAGTGTATTGTTCCTGTTAGGGTGTGCAGTTCTGTGTGTTCATGTATAAAGTGTGTTTCTCTCTAGAGTGTCCTTGTCTGTCCCCTTGATTTACAGCGTGTGCATGAGTAGGAGAGAATATATGGCCACTTTGCAGATGAGGCCAAGGTTTATTGCCGCAGTATCATTTAGCTAATGGACATCATTTCTATTTCGTGTTGCTTTCTGTCTTTCCTTTCTCTATTTCATTCAAAACACTTACATTAACATTTAAACTGTAAGTATTTTGGGCAGGTACTTTCTTACCAAAGTGACTTGTGGAGGCAATACTATTTAAGCTGAGCATCAAATGTAGCCACAAACTCCGAGCTGAAAGAAGAGAAGTTAAGTTAAATCGCAAGAGTTAGGGTTGCATCTAGGATTCACTAGAAAAGACAATAAAATAGTCTGAATGATTAATTTTAATGGGTTAGATTTGATATATGATATATAAGACGTATATTAGTGAAGTCAAATGCCTTGGTGGCTTTGCAATTGTATTTTATATAGTAGTTGCATATTAGGAGCTGTCATTTCCCACCCTTGTGTAATATTTTCAGTGACTCTCTCTTTTGGCAGCATAATCATTTTTATTATATTGTGCCTGCTGAGTGCTCCCTAAAATAACTTGCATCTCCTAAGAGTCATTCTTGCACAATTGAAGTGATCCATTGCTGTTGATAATGTAATGTTGTGTGATATATTCTCAGGATATCTTCCCAATGGGATTCATGCTGTTGAGGCTATGCTCGCTGCTGCCAGTATTGGTGCCATCTGGAGTTCAACCTCTCCAGATTTCGGTGTCAATGTAAGAGCTTTACATGCACAATGGTTGCTGTTTTACCATATGTCAGCTATAATGTATTATTTTTTTTAATCTCATAAAGTATACATTGAGTGTTTAGCAACCACTTCCATTTTTCTGTGAGATGTGGATCATCAGAACATGTAAAATATACAGCCTAGATCAGGTTGATCATTTTGATGCAGGGAAACAGAGAAACCTGAACAATTGGTCAAAGTTAAAGGTTTTCCATTTGTTAATATTTGGCCGAGATCTGGAATCTGAGGGTGCAAAAAAATAAAAATATTGAGAAAATGGCCTTTAAAGTTGTCCAAATGAAGTTCTTAGCAATGCATATTACTAATCTAAAATGAAGTTTTTATATATTTACAGTAGGAAATTTACTAAATATCTTCATGGAACATGATCTTTACTTAATATCCTAATGATTTTTGGCATAAAATAAAAATCACAAATTTTGACCCTTTCGATGTATTTTTGGTGTGTACATTATTTCAAATATACATGTACCCCAGTGACTTAAGACTGGTTTTGTGGTCCAGGGCCACATATTATTACAATTTAAAATAACTGTTTTCTGTTTTAATGTATCTATAAAATCTTAATTTATTTCGGTCATGGCAAAAGCTGAATTTTTAGAGTAAATAATTGCTCCAGTCTTCGGTGTCACATGATCCTTCAGAAATCATTATAATATGCTGATTTTGTGCAAAAATATTTTATTATCAATGTTTAAACAAGTTGTGCTGCTTAGTACTTTTGTGAAGACTCTTTCAATAGAAAGTTCAAAAGAACGTCATTTATTAGCATTATAAATGTCTTTACTGTCACTTTAGATCAATTTAATGTATCTATGCTGAAAAAAGTGTTTTTTTTTTTTTTAATGAAAAATTCTTGCCAACTCCAAACTTTTAAACGGCAGTGCATGTTACACAGAAAATCGTTTGGCTTACTCCTTCCTCACTGTCATTCATTGAAATTTATAGTGCCAGATTATTCATTTGAATAAATAATAGATTAAACAAACTGACACCGATGGATCCAGTGAGTGGTGTGGAGAAGTCCTTTCCTGATGTATGAATATCAGATTTGCACGTTGGTATAAAGAATGACTCAGAATGCGCTCGGCTGCCAGGCATTGCTGTACCACGCAGACCCAGCATTCATATGCCCACATGCCTTCATACTGACACTGGGGCGGTTTGTTGTCATGAGCTAACACTTTGTGCATTTTAAACGCACTCTATATATCCCACAAGCAAAAATGAGTATATAATAGAGTAATATTCCGCTAGTCATATTATCGCAACACGTCTGCCCTCATGTACAAAAAAATAGGTCACCAAACCATCAATTCTGGCTGTCTTCAAATGTGTGTGTGACCTGTTAGCTATGTCAGACATTGTCACACACATTACCTCTCGCTCCTGCCTCTCTCTCTCACATACACTCTCCTATGAGGAGATTAAAACAAGTCTACAGCCCCCTCAGGGCCGAGGTTATTCCATAAATAGGACAGGCTCTAGCAGATAAAGCAACACAGATTCACCATGGCTTATAAAGTAAACTCAGTGAATACAATGCTGCCATCTGTGGTTAAGTCAGGGTACTACAGCATGTTTTTATATTATTTTGAAAAAAAAAAAACGAATACATTATTTGATCAAAAATTTTGTAAAAACAATAATATTGTGAAATGATTACAATTTTAAATAAATGTTTTCATTTTAATGTTAAAATGTAATTTTGAGCAGTCTTCAGTGTTGCATGATCTTAGGAAATAATTTGATTCGGTGCTCGAGAAGCATTTCTTATTGTATTAATGTTATACATTTTTTAGGTGTAAACGAACAGCATTTATTAGAAATATAAATGTTTTGTCTTTTTAAAAGTCAACTTTTGATCAATTTAATGCATAAAATCTTGGAAAAATGCTTGCTGACCCTGACATTTTGAACTCTACTGACTATCTGTTTTGTGTATATATAGTATATTTTAAATATTATTATATAATTTTTTTTTTTTTATAGTATATAGCTTACCCGAGCTTTACTCTGGCATTTTCATTCTATCTTTAATGTGTCTCTTTTCATCTTAAGGGAGTTCTAGACCGAATTTCTCAGATCCAGCCCAAGTTGTTATTCTCAGTAGCAGCTGTTGTGTATAACGGCAAGCAGCACGACCATATGGAGAAACTCCAAAACGTTGTTAAAGGTATAAAGCACACATTTCAGCCCACAATTTTCCCCATCATTTTGTCTTGTTAATATGCGTGCATTTCATGGATCCTCATATATTTTTCTCCCCATCATCTCCCAGGTCTGCCTGACCTGAAGAAGGTTGTGGTCATTCCATACGTTCGCTCTCGACAGGAGACGGACCTCTCCAAGATTCCCAACAGGTCTGTGCATCGTGTGTTTACAATCATATTTCAATAACACATTTCTTTTTATTATATATTGCACTGGTATTTCCATTTGTATATAGAAGTTCAATTCACTTGACAAAGTATCAAAGTATCCCAACTTGAGCAGTTATTATTAGGAGTTTTGGGTGTAGTGTACTTGTATTAATAAATATATTTGAAATATAAATGGTACACTATCATTCAAAAGTTTGGGTTCAGTACAATTTTTATTGTATTTTTTTTAGAAGAAATTAATACTTTTTTCAGTAAGTGTGCATTAAATTGATCAAAAGTGACAGTAAAATCATTTATAGGATTAAAAAAAATTCTAATTAAAATAAATTGGTCTTTTGAACTTTCAACTCAAGGAATTCTGAAAATATATATCACGGTTTCCACAAACATAACTGTTTTCAACATTGATAATGATCACTACTTGATCAATTAGAATGATTTTTGGCTGGAGTAATGGCTGCTATAAATTCAGCTTTACCATCACAGGAATGCATTTTTAAATATATTAAATAGTAAACAGTTATTTTAAATAAAAATTAAATTAAAAATGAGTTAATTTTATAAATTAAATGCAGCCTTAGTGAACATAAGAGATGGTTATTTTCTTTTATGAAACTTCTTTACTGTTTTGCAACCTGTGGTTGTGCTAATTGCATAGCAACTGTAAACTACTACTTAGAACACGCATTGATTTGCAATCTTTCTTGAAGAGAGCGTTCATAAAAAAATGAAAATTGTCATCATTCACTTCCAGAGTTTCTTTCCCGTGTTGAACACAGTAGAAGATATTTTGAAGGAATTTGGGGCTTCCATAGATTTTTCATGTCAAGTCAGTGGCTATCAGCAACTGTTTGGTTACCAACATTCTTCAAACTATCTTCTTTTTGGGAGAACTGTCCCTTTAAGAGGGCTGAATACCCTGTGAAGTTCATTTTTTGAGCACTATTTGGTGATTAGAACGAACCTCATATGAATAGATGTTTGTTAGCCTTGTTAAACTGACAGAATAGATAAATTGCAAGTTCTTGTTGGGTGTTTTTCCCCTCTCTCAGTGACAGCTGCTGCTGTATGTTCAAATGAGATCTGTAGTGGAGTTGTCTGGTTAGGATGCAGTCAGTCCTGACTCTCTGTATTTTTTCTGTCAGTGTGTTCCTGGATGACTTCTTGGCCACGGGTAAAGAAGGGGACCAGGACCCTCAGCTGGAGTTTGAGCAGCTGCCCTTCTCTCATCCTCTCTTCATCATGTACTCTTCTGGCACCACAGGAGCTCCCAAGTGCATGGTGCATTCTGCTGGGGTGAGTGTGTGTGCTCACTGAAGACTGTGCAGAGTTACAATATTGTACTCTGTGCAATTACTTGATATATGCATTTTGGAGCGCCTCGTCCCAAACATGATGCATAAAGAAAGAAAAAGCATTTGTTTTGCAGGTGTACAAATATCAACAGCTAAATTATCAGTTTATAATGTAGGAACATATTGATGCATTTTATTTGCTTAAAATGATCTATGTACCCATAGACAGAGTTTGCGGCAGTGTTTCCGTTAACTAAAACTAATATATTGTTTTTGTTTATTGAAATAAAGCTGAAATAAAATGTAAATATTAGATAAACAAACTTGAAAAATGGAAATCAACTTAAACTTGTTTTAAAGCAAGTTTATTGATCTATTTATAAACATAATCATAATAGATGATTAAGAAATAAAACAAACAATAATAAATAGTTTCTAAGAACAAAAAATGTGTTAAAATATAATTTAAAAGAATAAGAATAAATAGATGATGCAGTGCTTTTCATTTCAGTTAAAGAAGTAAAATGACTAAAACGAAAACTGAAATAAAAATAAGATTAAAACTAAATATAAATATGAAAAAAGTAATAAAAATGACAACAGCATAATTACATAAATGAACTAAAATTAAGATGAAACCTGAAAATATAAAACTAAAATATGAATATATTGTAAATATAAATAATACTAAAATAACACTGATTTGGGGTGGCACCAAATTTTAGATACATTTTTGATATTGTTGTGGCTAGGATGTTGTAGTTACAGCTGAACTAATATTTCAGTCTACTAAGTTTACCCTTCCACTTGGTCTGCGTCTTGAACTGCTTCGTGATTTCTGTATGCCAAAAGTGTATAAAAGCACCTCTTTCCATCTCTTGAATCACCAGCATTGACCACTAGATGGCAGTAAGAGGCAGTTTTAAAACCTGCTAGGCACCATAAACCGGATGCAATTGGGATGAGCAATTATGTGCACCATTCTCATCCCTTCTGAATGCATTTCCTGTATAATCCCAACATTAGGGACACAGCAGCTCACATGGGTCTAAATCAGCCTTTCTTTCTCCACATACCCACAATTTCAATTCAAAAATCAGCAATGCACAGAAAATTAATCTAAAAAAATCAGGGAAGGCAAAAGCATTGGTTGATTTTTTTTTTTTTTTTTTTTTTTTTTTTTTTTTTTAATTTTTTTTTTTTTTAATTTTTTTTTTGTTTTTTTGTTTTGTGCTTTACAATCACACTTTGTATGTGCTGGGTCGGTGTGTGTATAACATGGCGTTTTCATTTTTCACAGCTTTTCTCTTCAGCCTTTGCGGCATTTGTGTCTGACGCCTCTCTTGCATGCTGGATAATTAGAGCGCTGTGTGTATGAAAACACACAATCGCACACATTTCTCTCTTCTCACTCTATGGATGCTCTTATGAAAACAGTACTCGTGTTGGGTTATGGCAGTTAACGAATGAATGAACGCGCTTGCAATTAATGCTTTCGCTAGGAGACGTGTTAGGCGCTTGTTGCAGAGCATGGTGTTAGAAGAAAAGGAATGTGAGGGTTTTTTAATCCATGCAGTGTCCCTGATCCTTTAGTTCGCTAATTAGGTCATTCCCTGCCTGCCAGAATATTTCTGAACGTACAACACCAGCACAGGAGAAAGAACTTGAGAAGAACGTGAGATCCAGAAAAATAAACACAATCGTCCTTGACTGATGCTTTGTGTTATGTTGCCTCTGATATTACAGACTCCTGATTTTACTTTTCTTAGCCATTTTTCCACTCCAGGTGATTTGTAACGGTTGTATGAAGTCAGTTGTCCTGAAGTTCACACAGATGTCCTAACAAAGTAACCTCAGGTGTAGTTCATCACATTAACTGTGAACATTTAACAGTCTGACCCTTTTGTTCTCTGTTCCCCAGGGCACTCTCATCCAGCATCTTAAAGAACACATTCTCCATGGCAACACGACCTACAATGATGTCATCATATATTACACTACGGTATGTATCTGGCATCTTAGATGGTGGAGAACAGCATCTTTCTCCAATGACATGTATTCAAAAGTAGCTGTGCGGTCTGACTGAATCTCTGTAAGCAACATAGAGTATGCAATGCCATTCAAAAGTATGGTTTTTGAAGTCTCTTGTACTCGCCAAGGCTGCATTTATTTGATTAAAAATGCAGACAAAACTACAGAATATCACATTTTATTATTGGGTGATTCATTTTACCAGCTAAGAAGTTCAGCACTTTTAGAGATTCATCCCTCTATCTGATGTGAGCATAAGTATTGGAACAGTTCCCTCACAGGTCTTTCTAAGTGATCAGCTGTGTCCTGTTGCATTAATTCTTCAGATATTAAAAGCAGGGAATGTGTCGTATCAGTTATATCCATTACTTCTGCATTCTGAATCCTGCATTCGATGATGACACACACAAACCAGGATGAAGACGAGGGAGCTGACTTTGAGAAAAAAGCAAGCTATTTGGATGCTAAAAGAAAAGAGGAAGTCAATTAGAGCTCTAGCAAAAACAAAGGGCATGGAGAAATCAAGAGTTTGGAAACCACCAGCAACAATGACCTGATCGTCTGAGAAAACAACAGGAGCTGATGACAGACAAATCATAAAAGCTGTAAAAATGAAATCCTAAAAGACGTGTCTGTAAAATCACCAACAACTTCCAGAAAGCTGAGGTGATGCTCTGACAATCTACTGTCCTCAGGAGACTTTGACACAGAATTACAGATGCTACACAGCAAGATGCAAACCTCTGACCAGCACCAAAAATAGAAAGGCAAGATTCGAGTTTGCAAAAAAGCACAAAGGTGAGTCAGAAGAGTTTTGGAACTGTGTTTATGGACCGATGAGACAAAGATGAACCTTTATCTAAGTGATGGGAAAGCAAAAATGTGGAGAAAAAAAGGGAACTGCAATGATCCCAAGCATACAGCCTCATCTGTAAAGCATGGTGGAGGTGGTGTCATGGCATGGGCATGCATGACTGTCTCTGGAACAGGCCCTCTCAACTTTACTGATGACTTAATGTATGATGACAGTAGCAGAATGAATTAGGAAGGGAACAAAACCATCTTGCCTACCAATATTCAAGAAGATGCCACCAGATTCATTGGGAAGTGCTTCATATTGCATCAGGACAATGACCAAAAACACCCTGCCAGTTCAGTCAAGGAATCTATAAGAGCAAAGAAATGGAAAGTCTTAGATTGCCCAAGTCAATCTCCAGATTTAAATCCGATTGAACATGAATTTCAGCAGCTGGAGAGGAGAGTAAAGGCAGAAACTCCCCAAAACAAGCAACAACTGGAATTGGCTGCTTTAAAGGCTGGGAAAAGTATTTAAAAGGATGAGAGCAAGAGTCTGGTGATGTCTATGGGTCACAGACTCACTGCTGTGATTGTGTGCAAGGGATCTGCAACTAAATAATAGCTTTTAATCTTTTATATCTGCCTTATGTTCAACTGTCCCAATACTTATGCTCACATCAGATAGAGGGATGAACTCTGAAAGTGCTGTTCTTTTATTTGGTAAAACATGTATGTGTTGAAACGGCTAATAATAAAATGTGGCATTCTGTAGTTTTGTCTCATATTCATCTTTTAATCATATTTGTAAATGTCTTGCCAATAGAGCAATTTTGTCTTTTACTGCTCTAATACTTATGGAGGGCACTGTAAGTGATGTGATGGCAAGGCTGAATTTTTTTATCAGCCATTACTCCAGTCTGCAGTGTCATGTCATTTTAAAGAGGTCATATGACGTTGCTAAAAAGAACATTATTTAGTGTATTTAGTGTAATGCAATGTGTTTATGCAGTCTAAGGTTAAAAAACGCATTATTTTCCACATACTGTACATTATTGTTGCTCCTCAATGCTCTGCCTTTCTGAAACGCGCCGATTTTTACAAAGCTCATCATTCTGAGAAGCGAGGCGTGCTCTGATTGGCCAGCTATCCAGTGCGTTGTGATTGGCCGAATACCTTAAGCATGAGACGGAAATGTTACGCCCCTTACCGTATTGTGATGCCGTGTCCTGGCGTGACAACACAAAAACAATAAAACCCATTATAAACAAGGCATTTGTTGCATACATTGGGGACATAATTACTGATTATAATGACTTATACTGTCTTTTTACGCTTCGCGTTGCATCGCGCCGCGTAAACATTACCATGTCTGCATTTGTGATCGGAGAAACGCGGAACAAGCACTACTCTACACTGCTCAAATCTCACGTTTGAATCGTCAGTGGCAAATTCTATAAATAAGAAAACGTACTTACAGGCTGTGAGTCAGAAGCGTCAGACTGTCCTTGCAAAGTTGGAATTGCCCCACTTTATCGAAACAGCCTTTGTGCAAGCCAGCATTGTAGGCTACTCTTCCAGGATCAGGAAGTAGTCCTCCGTAAAATGCGCTGCACACACTCTATTATTTGGGTTGAACTGTTCTGGATCAGTGTTGTAAATACAACTTAACCACTGATTTCTAGTTGTGTCCTCTTTTGGAAACCCAAACAAAGTACTTTCGCTTTCACAACGAAACACAGCGTCTCCAGGACATGGCGGCAGCGGAAGCAATAATACTATACAGAGAGAATAATAGTTCCGCCTTCTTTCATTGTGTATACGTTTGGGAGGTGTTATGAAAATCTCCCCACACTGTGACGTAGACATATGTGACCCTGGACCATAAAACCAGTCTTAAGTCGCTGGGGTATATTGTAGCAATAGCCAAAAATACATTGCATGGGTCAAAATTATCAATTTTTCTTTTATGCAAAAAATCAAGATATTAAGTAAAGATCATGTTCCATGAGGATATTTAGTAAATTCCCTACTGTAAATATATCAAAACTTCATTTTAGATTAGTAATATGCATTGCTAAGAACTTCATTTGGACAACTTTAAGGCGATTTTCTCAATATTTAGATTTTTTTTTTTGCACCCTCAGATTCCAGATTTTCAAATAGTTGTATCTCAGCCACATATTGTCCGATCCTAACAACCCATAAATCAATGGAAAGCTTATTTACTCGGCTTTCAGGTGATGTATAAATCTCAATTTTGAAAAATTGACACTAAAGACTGGTTTTGTGGTCAAGGGTCACATGTGGGGGCGTGTTTGAATGAGTCGTTTTAGAGGGGCGTGGCAGAGTCTTAACTTTAATAAAGAATATCTCTTTGGTTTTGAGACTTTAGTCTTTGCAACTTCAGGGATATTATCTATGCACAATCAGCTTGTAACACTCCAAAGAGAAAGGAAAACTTGAAATCACATCATATGACCCCTTTAATATGCTGATTAGATGCTCTAGAAACATTTTTTATTATTGTCAGTGTTTAAAACTGTTGTGCTGCTTAATATTTTTACGGAAACTTATACGTTTTTTTTTTTGTTTTTTTTTCAGGATTCCTTGATTAAATAAAATTTATTAGAATTTTTGTAGAAGTCTCTATGGTCACTTTTGATCAATTAAATGTATCCTTGCTGATTAAAAGTTTCAGATTAAGAGTTTCTTCCAAACATTTGAACTTTAGTGCATGTAGATTGCATACATATTTATGATATGATCGATTAATATTACTTTGCACCACCCCCATAGTTTTTGATATTACATAAAAAAACCCCAGTAATTTCAGAGGCAGATTACAATATTACATTTTAATGAAAGATTATGAACAAACTCTCTACTTTATGATGAATCGTTCACAATAACTCTAGAGACATTTATTAACAAATCAGGTTAACATAATTTTCCATTATGTCTTTGTTAGGACAATGTACTTCCTATCCTTTATGTCTTTTAGTATTTTAGCAAAATGAAGGTACACATAATTTGCAATATCTGGTTAGTCCAGTGTGATGATATTTGGGTTGAAATGGCCCATTATGAACACTGTTTGTTAAACTTTGCTGAGTAGTTGGTGTGTTTGCCCAATCTGGTCAAATTTGGGACAAAAACGTCTCTGACCCAATCTAAAAGTAGATCTGTCTCTTTATGTGCAGACGGGCTGGATGATGTGGAACTGGCTGGTGTCCTCTCTAGCTGTTGGGGCTTCTGTGGTCCTGTATGATGGCTCCCCTCTTGTTCCTAGTGCCAATGTGCTCTGGGACCTTGTAGACTGTCTGGGGTAAGTAAGTCTGTGTGTGTGTGTGAGAGAGACACTATAATGAAGGTGTCACAGTCAGTCTTTTTTTCATGCCTGCGCTGTAATTGGCTGAGGTGTGGCAGTGCTTATCACCAGCATCTGCTGTGCCCTTTGTGTAAATGACACCTCATCACCACGGCAACCTGATTTAAAGAGATGGGTCTAATTGGCCACCTCTAATGTGACATTGAGTTCCTTTCAGAGTTTACCTGCTATTGATCAGAAATGATCGAAGTGCAACAGACACTGGAGTTCCTTTGGATCACACTTGGTGTGTGTGCGTGCGTACGTGCTCATTTTCAGCTCCCTTGGCTACTGGTGAAGGCCTCTATTCTTAACTCTCATTGTCTCGCCTCTTCCCAAGAGAAAGAAAATAGAGACATTTTTGCAGCAGCTTTTGGGAAAGCCAAAAAACACACACATTTGTATTACTCACCAGATCCGTTTGCGCTGCTTAAATCACTTCATATTCATTTTTAAATGTTTAATTTGGGTTGACTCTTAATTAAAAATAATATGTAATGGATTACTTACAAATTAATGTAATTAATTACAGTACCATTCAAAAGTCTGCGGTAATTATTATTATTATTTTCTATTTTAAATTAATGCTTTTAATCCACAAGGATGCAGTGAAAGGACCAAAAGTGGCAACAGAGACATTCTATTTTGAATAAATGCAGTTTCCACAAAAATATTAAGCAGCAGAACTGTTTTCAAGTTTAATAATAAGAAATGTTTCTTGAGCAGTAAATCAGCATATTAGAATGATTTCTGAAGGATCGTGTGACACTGAAGACTGGAGTAGTGATGCTGAAAATTCAGCTTTAGCATTACAGGAATAATTTACATTTTAAATGTCTAAAAAAAAAAAAAATTCAAATAAACCTTGTGAGCATAAGAGACTTATTTAAAAAAAAAAAAAAAAAAATCTTACCAATCCAAGACTTTTGAATGGTAGTGTATGTAAAATGCCAATTTAATTATTAAAATGCCCCCGAATGAAGAGTAAATTTCAAGATATATCATTGTGGCAAACAAGTAAAGCAATAGATGTTACAAAAAATGACTTCAGTTTGTTTGATTTGCAGATAATGGAATATAAGCAGTCCACAAAAATTCATTTTGCGACTTTGTCACTCTGTCAAGTAAAGTTCACACATTTTATTCTGTACTTTTTTTAAATGTTGGTCTGTTGCGTCTTTGGCATGTCTCAAAACCCCTGCGTTCAGTTGCACTGCCTTGCTATTTTAAACGCAAGAATGTATCCTCTGTGAACTTGAGCGGTCTGCTCTCTGTAAATGTGATTTGGCGAGGCATGTTGCCTTTAGTAGCAGCTGAATTTCAAGCATGAATTGCTTCAATGGTAGGAATATTCCTAAAGTGGAATTTACATATGGGTCAGAGGGCATGCTTAAACTGTGTCGTGTTTAATCTCATTATTTTATATAGTTATTAATTGTATTATGTGGATAATGTTAAATTTAACAGTCCTAATTTTGAAAGGCAGCTCTGGTTTGTATCTGAGAGTCTCTGTATTTCTGTCTTTGTGAGATTAGCTTTAAGTTAGATCCCTGTCGGTGACACCAATTAAGTTATTACCCTGAGCAGTTTAGAGTTTATTGTGATGATGAAAAGAAGATGGTTCTTTTTTAAATGTTGTGGATGCGCCATCATTGTGTAAATCAAACCCGCACCTTTTACTTTTTAATTCCAATCAACGTCCGATGGATTGAACCAAGTGCTTAATCTCTTGCATTGAAATGTATGTCACAATGCAGAATATCTTTTGCTGCTTCCATTTCATCATGACTTCCAAGCAGTCAACCTCAACCGGATCTGAACCTTTTTTTATTATTAGACTAGAAGGATGTTTACAAGTTGTTTTATTTCAAAAGAGCAAGATCTTGTTTTCCATACCATGCCTCTTAACTGAGTGCACACTACAGGACTTAAGCACACTTCAGAGAGACACTATGGTTGTAGCGGCTACGGCAGACTTGTTTCAGACTGTTCCATTTAGTCTTCAGTTGTGTTCACTATCCTGACAAGCGAGAGGGCAGTAATAAGCAACAGCCAATGAAGCCGCGAGTGAGAAAAGCATTAGGAAACTGGAGCAAAAATAAATAGAAAAAACATCAAACTGCTCCAAAAATCTCATCAAGGACTGTTTCAACTATATATTTTTAGCTCTGTATCTTCGTTTTCCTGTTCTGCGCAATTCTGTATAAAACAATCACAAGCTTATCTTTCCTGTTGTCTGTTTACATTGTCAAGAAACACTTCTCCCGTTTCTTTGTAAGTAAGTTTGTGAGGGAATGTATTCTGGGATCATCGCTTCAGTCGAGGGTTGGCGATCAGTTGTGTTAGCAGGGAAACATTCCTTTGCACTTGGCTGTATTTGATCATGCTGTCCAAATTTGTAGACATTTGCCATTGTGACATATAACTTCAGACTTAATCAACCTGTCCACCTCCGTTCTGCAGAGAAGGTAGAGCTCTCTGATGTCCACTACACGATGAATAAAACTCGTTCGCTCTTTTGTCCCTCTATGTTTAGTCGTACGAATATACTGATCCTGAATTAGCTTTTATCTTGTAATGCTCGCCTTTCAAGTGAATTGTGTTTAATGTTTACAAATGATCACTATTCAGTCAGAAGGCAAACGGGATGTCCATATAGATGAAGGAAAATGCATAAGGGAAACCTATTCTGGACAAAGGACCATTGTGAGACTTGGTCAACTCTTTATTTGTCCCGTATTGTTGTATTTGGGGAAAAATAGCTTCCGTTTTTGGTCTTTTCTGAGACAGAAGAGACTAAGATTGGATTGTGTTGAAATGTTAGACAATAGACACAATACTTTCCCATAACCCACAATCAATTCTAGCAGTTTTAAATTCAATCCAGAGAGTTGCGTTCATTGAATCTTATATTAGGTTGCTGGAGCTACCTCGAATTTCTGGCACAAGTTAAGTAATGTAGATATTTAATTCTCTGAATTATTGTAATAACATTGTGTGTTTCCTTAACTGCGCTGGTCAAGATGTATACCAGGGGTGTCCAATCCTGCTTCTGCAGGGCCACCTTCCTGTCAAGTTTAACTCCAGCAGACCTGTTTGGAAGAGATTGATTAGTTTGTTCAGGCTTGAGCTAAATTCTGCAGGATTGGACACCCCTGATATACACATTGAGCTGCGACTTATAACCGGGGGCTCGTCGGGGATCTGAAATGAGCTGGGTTTTAAAGTCAAGAATGAGCTTATTACAATCCGGTTAAAATATTTGGGGTCAGTGAATCTTTCCATGACTTTGACATGTTGAGTTAAAGGGATAGCCTTGGAGAAACCTGCATCTGAGTGCCATTTCTCAGTTTCGCTGATGGATCTCCCCTTTGAACCTCCAGCCTGATGCTTATAAACCCAGATCTTTCACCAATAAGCTAAGTATCTAGTCAATATCAGGTTAAGATCTGCTATACACCTATATATTGTAACTGAATTGCATTTGCTTAAGGTTTTACATCTATATTCCAATCTTGCTTAATTGTTTCATTTGCCAGTTGTAATTTTCCATGTGCAGATGGGGCCAAAATGATGTGGCTTGTACGAAACGAGCTGTCTGAATATTTAGACGAGCTTCACTTCTTTAAATATTAGACAAATGAACAACCCCAGGATGGATTCTATGGATAGGCTATGCAGTAAATCAGAGATCCATGATGCTATAAACGGAAGGAAGATCAGTGGTTGGTCATATCATTAGATTGATACTGGCAAGTTTTCCCTGACTGATATCTTGCTTGTGAAATCACGCTCCATTTCATTTCATATACAATTCTCTTCCTACATCCTAAACGACCCATTACTATCCAGGCCTTGCCAGCTGCCACCAATCACATGCAAACAGGACCTTGTCATGGCACCTGTCCTCATAGTGGACGTCTCTTTTTGAACGCTATAGAGAGAAAAAAACAAAAACAGAGAATGACCTAGAAGTTTAGATGGATACTTAATTACATTTTTATACAGTTTTTGATGTTTTGCACATTAATTGTCCAAGACAAATATAGATTAGTTTTACCTGACTTTTTTTTTTCTTTTTCTTAAAGATTAAATGTTTTTAATGCTATACATTTGACATTTTATTCAAGTTCCCTGTGATTGTTAACGCCTTGAATGTAGAATGAGTAATTGCTCTATACTTAATACATTGTGTCATCAATATGCTGACAATTTTTTCTTTTTTTTTTTTTTGGTAACACTTTAATTCGATAGTCCACTTTAGACATTCTACTAACAGTAAGTAACTTTGCAACTACATGTCAACTAGCAGTCATTAGAGTATTAGTAGACTCTGCTTAATATCTGCTAACACTTTATTTTGATGGGTCCACACAACATACTAAGTATGAGAAACTTTACAAGTATGTCAGCTTATTCTACTAACCCTAAACCTACCCTACTGAGAGTTAGTAGACATGTAGTTGCAAATTAATGAGAATTAGTTGACATGTAGTTACTTATAGTTAGTAGAATGTCTAAAGTGGACTATCGAAATAAAGTGTAACCCTTTTTTTTTTTTTTGCTGCTCTTCAAGTTGTGCATTGTAAACAAGTACATAGAAATCCTTTTTTTTTCACTGTTTAACTGTAAACTATTGGTTATACTTAATTGGAGTTACAGGTCTATTTCAATTACATTTAGGAATGGGCAGTTTCATTTATTATACAACCTGTGCAGTAGAAAGTCTGCTTTACTGTAAATTTTCAGTAAACGCAGAATAACACTGTGCTACACAAATGGAGATTACACTAACACAACCGTGTTGACAGCATTTAAGCTGGTCTGTGCTCCTCAGATATTGCATTGGCTTGGCCCCTGGCCCCTGATTTCTGACCGCGAGTGATTCCATCAAGAGATGGCTGAGCAAGGCCTCTGCAGGTCAACAGGCCATTTAGATCAATTCCACCTCATTGACACTGAAAGTGTTCCACTTTTTGTTCTATAGTGAAAGCATAAAAATCTAAAGTGCTGTGGAAATTAGGTTTTCATATTTCTCCGAGACGTGGCCTATAGTGCTGTGATTCCCAACCAGGGGTATGCATACCTCAGTTTCCTTAAGGATGCTGCCAGCCTGCCCTGTATTGTACCTCCTCAATTTCAGTTTGGTTTAACTAGCTCAATAGCCATTTTGCTTTTACACATTTAAAATATATTTTTATTCCATTTTTGTCCATTTGTTTTATCATTTGTTGACAGAATCACGATTTTTGGGACTGGAGCGAAATGGCTGGCTGTGCTGGAGGAGAGAAATCTGAAACCCGGTGAGCTGCAATGAATTACAATCCCTCTTTCGTTTCTTCACTTTTTCTGTCATTAATAGAATTGTCACTATACAATATTTCAGTACCAATACAAGTGATGTTTTATATTTCTTAATATCAAGTTGATACCACTGCAAAAACAAATGTTGTTGATCATTCCTTTCTTTAAAGAGTCTAATATTATTATCATCAAAATTAAAAAGTGGCATGTAACCAAGTGAGGTAAACATTGCTTCAAAAATGAATTAATGTTCTTTGATTTAATTTTAATGACATATTAGACAGTGGCTAGTTTATTATACATTTACACTGCAAAGCCCAATGTTCAGATTTTTTGGCACATCATTTATTTATTTGCTTGTTTACAAATCTACTGTTTACCTTGACGGAAAGCACTTTGTTGCACTTGCTTGACTATTCATGTGCATCTGTGAGACATGTGTGCACCGCATTGGGTCTGTACTTGGTACTTCCGATACTGTCTAAAGACTAATAAATGTATGTGTATGATTTGCTTCAATTTGCTTCCAAAGTACTGACATCCCAAGTACACATTAATTTTTCCACTTTCCCAGCAGTCTCTAGATGCCACTGATTCATTCACTAAACTGTGTGTGCGTGCTTGTAAATATTCAACAGTAATGAGACAACCTGAAAGTGAATTAAAATGCAATTTACAGTGGAAGATGGAGTTTATGGAGTTTATGCGTAACGACTGCCATGAGAGTGATCAAATTAGTGGTCTTTTTTTTTTTTTTTTTTTTTTTTTTAAATAAAGAGTAGGAGATGAGGAGACACTTTTATGAGCACCTGTGGTTTCCTGTGCAGGTATTAAAAAACAACTTGAAATGAAAGTCGACCCTGTTTGGTCGGGATATGCAGCTATATAAGAATGTCCATCAATGGGAAAAAATGTACCAATGCTAAACAGCCAAACCCTGACACCTTGGACGTAACTGATGCTGTATAAATTGAATAAAATAAAATTAATATTCAGTCATATTGAATTATTACTACATTAAATTTATATTTAGTCAAATTAAATTAAAGTGATTAGTTCACCCAAAAATAAAAATTCCATCTTTTGCGCACCCTTAATTTGTTACAAACCTGTTTGTGTTTGCTGAACACAAAAGAAGACATTTTAAAGAATGTGGGTAACCAGACGGTTGCTGGTAGCCGTTGACTTCCATAGTATTTTTCCCATGCTGTGTGGAAGTTAACTTCAACATGCTTAAATATATTAATTTGTGTGGAAGAACAATATTTATGTTCATATTCAATGCTTTGTGAATGCCATTTCATGTGGTCTTTAAAGATGAAGCTCTTGGTGTGTTTGAGGTATTGGAGGAGTTGGGGGATTTATTTGTTTTGCATGTGTGTGTGGTTCAGTGGATTGTGTGTCGGGGGTCAGAGACATGCTTCCTGGCCCTCTGCTGTTCCCTTTGGCTGCTTGACATTTCAGAGCGACACCTGTTAGCCTGTGGGGTGTGGCACCGGCTCTGATAACCGGGGCGAGAGACCCTCTCTACACGGGACCCCAGATGGGTGGCCTGGCATGTCGCCTGCATACATTTCAGCACAGTTTAACGTGGTTCATAATTCTGATCACTGTGAGCCATACCCATCTGCCTCCAGACTACAGACATTCTGAGTAGATGACAGCGAGTGGAGCTTCATGCTTCAGGACTGTTTATAATATAATGTAGAATTTGGGGCGTATCCAAATGCACTTGACATTTTACGTTTTGATTTGAATAAAAGTGTTTTATTAAATGCATGCAATGGTTATAGCAAAACAAAACCAAACAAAAAATATGCAAAACATATAAATCCCATAACTCCTCCAATACCTCAAATGCACAAAGCTTCGTCTTTAAAGCTGACATGAACTGCATTCGTAAAGCATTAAATAAGTTAGTTACAGAATGAAAACGTAGGTAGATTGTTCTGAATTTAAATATATGTGGCCATTACTGTTGATCTTCTTTTGAGGCCTTGCAAGCAGTAGTGTTTTCTTTAGGAACTGCATTTTTTTTTAACTAATAGATTGTATTTCTTGTCCATTCACAGCAAACTCACACAACCTGCAGACCCTCCACACACTTCTTTCTACAGGATCTCCATTAAAGCCTCAGAGCTATGAGTATGTGTACAGCTGTATTAAGAACAATGTGCTCCTGGGGTCCATATCAGGTGGGCATTTTATTTTATTTTATTATACTTTTTTACTTTACTTTATTACCTGTCATTTTCCCTCCCTTCCTTCTACTCTTTTGCTTCCTTCCTTCTTTCTTATTTCTTTCTTTCTTTTTTCTTTTATCATCTTACAGTTTTTATTCTTTTTACTTCATTGTCGTTTCCTTCCTTCATCCTTTTGTTTTTGTTTCTTTTTTTTTCTCTCTTTAATTTTTTTTTATTCTACTCTGTTCTATTCTGATCAGCCCACTCTTCAGTTTCCCTCCAATCATCAGTGCTCCAGCTTCTCTTGATAGTACGGTGTGTGTATGTATATGTGTGTGTGTGTGTCACAGTGTGATCTCATGCCTGCAGGGCCCTGCGGAAACAAATTAGCATCAGCGTTAACAGCTGTGGTGGACTGCTGATTTTTGTGTGCATGTGTGTGTGTGTGTTTGTGACTGGGGTCTCGCAGCACGTCTCTCTCACACACCACCTGTGCCCAGTTTCTCCCTGCGGTTTCACCAGATGAGCTTTGCTCTCATGGCAGGTCAGCGGCAGCCTGCTAGAGTCATGTTATTCAGATTGAACCTTTCAGAGCTGTTTTGTTATTTAACTTCTTATGTGCAGCGTGTGTTCCTTCATGAACTATTGCAAAGAAAACAAGGTAGTTACAGCTGTGATGTCAGTCTTTGCTATTTTATTACAGAACATGTGACAGCTAAATTTCAGCTAATTATTTTATATTACATAAAAAAAATTTTTCGGATTCTTGCTGCTGTTTGGTCAGTAGCCACAGAACAGAAGGTCCAGCTATGATATTTTTATATAGATTTCTTTAGTCTTTTCTCAGTTATATTATACTATGTGGGCTATTATTGGAGTTTATTATGGCTTTACAGTACAGTAGCAATAACTGTGTTAAGTAACTGTTTTTAATGTGGTTATGGTTTAGCATGATAAATGTTTAGAAGAGTTTACTCAATGAACGTTTAGAATTTTGTCAAAAAATGATCATAATGTGAATCTAAAGTTGAGAATTTAATCTAATTGTCTTAAATGAGTGACGGATTTTGATGCGTTCTGAAGATGTTTTTGCATATGTCTGCCGTGAAGGCTTTTTGATTTGCCATTTGGCTCACATTTGATACCATGACAGCAATCTCGTTGAATTCTGACACGTTTGCAGAGCACATGAGCCTCATAACTTTTCAGAAAAAGGCTTTGACGGACGTTTCGTGACTCCAGAGGTTTTTGAAATGTCAGGGTACCTAAAGATGTGTGCTGGAAAACAGCAGCGCAGATACACGATGCTTGTCTTCAGCTCTGAGCTCAGATAGCCTGTTGGCCCTATGAGATACTGAGAAACGGCTTTGTCCGGGATCAGCGCTACGCACGCCTCCCCTCAGATACGTGACCTCTGCCAACCCGAGGCAGATTTGACCTTGACCCCAATGTCAAGCAGAGCATATGTGACAGGGCTTGTTTCCCGCCGCTCCTGTTACTGTGCCAGTCAGACTCCTGAGCGCAGAGGGGCAGCTGGCAGGAGACTTTAACACTTTCAGCCACCCAGAATCACCTGAATCCAATAGACCCCCCCCATATCGCCTGCCATCTGTCACAAACACGCATATATCTGTTGTCCCAGCAACCTTTTTCTCTTTTGCCTTTTTTATTTCTCTCCTGTTTTCTGTCTCTTTTAAAATCTGACTTTACAGCCGTTACATTCGTCAATTACTGAGACCTATTTTTCCTCTATCCAACACCACCTCTCCTCGTTTTCTCCACAAAACCTCGTTATTTTGGAATATTGATTGTCTTGCTTTTTTCTTTTGGGTTGCAATATCAAATATCTGTCTCTTTTTTTTTTTTCCCTCTCTCTGTCTCTCTAGCCTTCTCTGTCTGTGCTGGCATTATAATGACTGAGCATCCAAGCTGCTCACACATGTTGTAGGTTCAGTCTTTATGCTGGGTGACTCATTAAATACAGGCCTAAACTTACTCTGTTGAAGTACAACAACTCGCACACTTCTAGCTATATATGCATAAGTGTGTGTATTGTTAAGATTCAAAATCTGTCAGTGCGATTCATAACACGAGTACCCGTTGCATTTCTCATCATGGACACAGGGCTATATTGTTGTTATTGCCTTCAGTCAGTTCCCTATTTTAGGTCAGCTGCTGTCATGGATGAGCAAAGGTTTGAGGAGAATCTCACACTTAAAATCCACATTTATGGCTAGTTTTTCAGTTCAGCTCATCACTTATGAAGATTTAGGATGATCTATTCTAGAGTATTATCTGTTTTCTATGCAATTTCATCAGACTTTATGATACACAAATATGTGATATAAAAACTGCAAGTTGCAAAATTGTTTGCTACTGGAAAGTTAGAATAGAAATGGAGTGAATTTATATTCTTTTGAATTCTTCTCCAACACTAATGGCTTATTGCTTGCGTTTTTGGCATTTTCTCCACCATCAAAAAGACCGTTTGAGGCATGCTTCGGTTACAAAACAAGCATTTTATATGGAAAAAGTATCATGTGAACCAGTTTCATTCCTGAAGAATGTTTGTTGGACCAAATAGATATTTGAGCACCTTTGTTCAGCTTCCTTTTGCTTCTATTGTGTCTGGTAAACAAATCAATAGGGAAGAGCTGCGGTATTGAAACTGTGATCCATATAAATGGAGACAGGAGAACAAAGCTATCAGCAACCTATGCCAACAAGTTTGCATTAATGAAATGATCCCATCAGTTCCCAAAAAGTAAACTAAATTTCTAGAGCTTTTTTATCTGTTGTGAAGATATTCTGAGACATGAAGGATGTCTGATATTGAATTTCTCCACAAACCTGTGAGATTTTCTTTGATCATCTTTTAAAAACGGTATATTAACATCTTTAATATTTCCTCAGGGGGCACAGACATCATTTCATGCTTCATAGGTCAGAATATGACGGTGCCTGTTTACAGAGGGGAAATTCAGGCCCGAAATCTGGGCATGGCCGTGGAGTCCTGGAACTGTGAAGGTGAGAGAGAGCTCATGTTTATCTCTGATTTTATGGTCAAGACATGGAGGCCGTCTTTTATTTGATTTGATTGTTTTTGGATCTGAAATCTGGTTTGATTAGATTCACATATGAAGTAGTTAAAAAAAATTATATATATATATTTGTGTATATATGTATGTATGTATATATCGTCAAAGAATTCCGAAAAAATATATATCATTGTGCAAAAATATTAATCAGCATAGCGTTTTCTACATTGGAAATAATATGAAATGTTTCTCTAAATCAGTATATTAGAATTATTTCTGAAGGATCATGTGACACTGAAGACTGAATGGCTGCTGAAAATTTAGCTTTGCCATAACATGAATAAATTACATTTTAAAATATTTAAATAGAAAAGTAAAAAAAAAAAAAATCTCACTAACCCCAAGCTTTTGAATGGTCGTGTATATTTATTATATAAATAATATATGTTCTTTTAAAGCCTATATATTTACAATATCACCTACAGTAATGCTGAGAACCTAATTTACCTGGCAGAATAATTATGAATTAATAAATGTAACTATTACGGCATTCAACTATTTATTGCTTCAATAAACCTGTTGTGTTTGGTGTGTATTTCAGGGAAGCCTGTTTGGGGTGAGAGCGGGGAGCTGGTGTGTTTGAAGCCCATCCCGTGCCAGCCCACTCATTTCTGGAACGATGAGAACGGCAGCAAATACCACAAAGCCTACTTTTCTACCTTCCCAGGTAACCCTTCACATGATACCACCCTAGATCACTTTCAAAGCCTGGTGAGCTGCCTCCATAGACAGCATTTAAGGCATCATTCCAAAATGCATTGCTTCAGACTCACTGCCTATACTCACATTTGCCTATAGAGGCTCACAGATGTACTGTGCTACCTTCCTTCAAAGCTCTTAAACTGTGAAGTGAACACAGTGCAGTGTGTTTTCTGTCTGATTTAGAAAGCAAACGAGTCCTCCCTTTGATTTGGAAAACAAACATGCCGCTTCAGTGTGTTCAGAAGAGGCTGCACCTTTTCCGCCGTATTGATTAAATGATTTCTGAGAGTGAAAAGGGAAAAAAAGAACCTGCCAGCTTTTGTTAGCACAAGAAAAATCTCCTTGAAGCCTCACTGCTGTCAGTTTGGAGAAGCAGGAAAAGGCCAATCAGGACAGTTCAGCCTCATTAGCGCTCTCTGCTTCTTTCTATAACTATTTGTTCATCCTTCTCAATCCATATATTTGTGTGTATCTCCTCATTCAGGAGTCTGGGCCCACGGTGATTACTGTAAGATAAATCCAAAAACGGGAGGCGTCGTCATGCTGGGGAGAAGGCAAGGCTCGCTTTTTATTCTGCTTTGTTGTGTTGAAGATCTTCTCTAGTTTATGCTTCCATGCTTATAATATTGCTGTCACTGTATGATTACACTGTGAGATCAGTAATGGTGTAAAGCAGTATTTGATCTGTCTGTATTTTCAGTGACGGAACCTTGAATCCTAACGGTGTTCGGTTTGGGAGCTCAGAAATTTATAACATTGGTGAGAAATATATATTTTTTCCTGGTTTGGAGCAGGCTAAATGATCAAAATCCTTTTAATTTATAGCAAAATACTATATATTAGTACTACTCAAAAGTTTGGAGTCAGTAAGTTTTTGTTTTTAAATGCTCACTAAGGCTGCATTTATTTGAGCCAAAATACAGTAACATAGAACTATTGTGAAATATTACAATTTAAAATCTTAAATTCTAATCTAATATATTTTGAAATAATATACTCCTGTAATGCAAAGCTGAATTTTCAGTAGCCGTTACTCCAGTTTTCAGTGTTACATGACGCTTCAGAAATCATTCTAAAGTGCTGATTTTGGTGCTCAAGAAATGGTTTGAAAACTGGATAATATTTTTGTGAAAACTATGATATCAGTCAATATCGGATGGATATCAGCTGATTTAAAAAAAATGTAATTGTGTATGTTTATTCCACCTGTTTTATGTTTAGATTACCCATGCTGTCATTTAAAGTTAGTATTTAAAAACATTATAATTTAATAACACTAAGTGTAATCTCTAATCTTTTGACAAACTAAAAGAAAAAAATTGTAATATTGCATACTGTATGCTTTTTTTAAGGTCATTTAAGACCGTTGTTTTGCCTCTCTTTAACCAGTGGAAGCCTTTGAGGAAGTTTCCGACAGCCTTTGTGTCCCTCAGTACAACAGTGATGGCGAGGAGAGGGTGATTCTGTTCCTGAAGATGGGACCCAATAAGAGCTTCAGTCAAGAGCTAGTGGGGAAGATCCGCGGCGCTATCAGAGTAGCTCTCTCTGCCCGACACATACCAGCCTTGATACTGGAGACCAAAGACATCCCGGTGAGCTCAATTTGCACGTTCATTCTTTGTGTAGCAATTCCTTCACTTGCTTTATTTTCTGTACTTTTCCACCTGATTGACTTTTCATTTCCTCTGCAGTACACTATCAGCGGAAAGAAGGTCGAAGTCGCAGTAAAGCAGGTGATCGCAGGTAAGGACGTCACTCAGCGAGGGGCCTTCTCAAACCCAGACTCCTTGGACCTCTACAAGAATCTACCTGAACTCCAGAACTTCTGAGCGCTTGAACTGCTAAAAGTCTTGCGTTTCTGAGCCCCTTCGAAGGGTTCAGATTCTCTGGACACCTGTTGGAACTTTGGACCATCTGGAGGAATTTCTAGAGCTTTCAAACATCAAAGTTTGTAGTTTTCTCTACCTGTTGTGGCGAACTCAGCTACTTATTGGAACTGATGGAGTCTGTACATGTAGCACTTCCTCAAAGTTGAGTGCAATTTTATGCGATTCCAACTTGGATCTTAAAGGGACATTTTATCTGCTTCTGTTATTGCGTCCACCAAGCATTATTCCCAAGAGATGTACTGAACTCCCCAAGTAATTCACAAATCAGTTGTCTTTATCTACCACGTCAGTCCCATATCTTCCCTCTCATTTTTTGATACAATGTCACTTTAACCTTAACGAAGCTGTAGGAAAATCTGGCCATGAATCTTTTTTAAGCTCTAAATGACACTTCTCATAAATCTTCAGGAATCAAATGCACAGGTTATTTTTCTTGTGTTAAAGGTGAGAGCCATTTCTCTAGTAATACTGACATTTTGCATCAAACCAACTGTTTCCCGAAACTGCTAACAATTAGAAGTATTACTGGTACAGTTTCCAGATTACAACCTGTTGCCGTAATAAAATCAATGCAACTTTTTCAAATTTTCCCCAAAAGCCTGACTTCCTCTCATGAATATATTTATATTTTTGAACAATATCCTATGAGTAAATAGTGATTCATCACATCTGCTGTATTTGTGGAGTATATTATACTGTCCAGAACTACTCTGTTGTCTATTGAGCGTGGATTTGAACCGAAGCTCACTGGCCAAGAAGATTTCCATATATTTTTACATATATACTGTATGTATTTGATTCCGTATATCCAGCTGCATGTTGCGTGCTACACTAGATGCACCTTCGCAATTTGATCTCTTTCGGTGCGCCTTACATCAAGTTTTCATCAACAACTGAAGCTCATCTTATTTCTTTGAGCCATTCTTTGGTATATAGCTTTATCTTTGCCATCCCCAAATACACTGGCTTACTTTTTTCATGTTTCCCATCCACACGTCTGTGGACTCTTGCCCACGAGGCGTTCCTCCATCACGTTTCAACCCAACACATTTATCATCGGAACACTGCTCACATGGAAAAAGCTGCTTTGTTTGTTTCAGTGACATGATATCCAGATAACAGTATAACATTAGATTATATAATGTTTGCATTAGGAGTAAAGGGAAGAATTCTGGGCAGTCAAAATTGATCTAAATTCACAATGGAAAAATTGAAAATATTGATTTATGTTGGATCAGATTCAAGCTGTTTGACGTGTACTGATGATGCATTTACACTCGCTTTGCAGCATATCACAGAAACATTTATCAACGGCAAGCAACCATCCAGAAAATCCCGAGAGAGGATATACTGCAACTGCTCGCAACAAAAACCTGAAAATGTGCTTTTAATCATTTTCAAATAATTTCGTGCTAGTAATGTTATTTCAGCAGTTGTTTACAACAGAGAAGCCTTGCAGGCTAGTATTGACGTACATTACAGGTGTTAATGTGTCATATTTTTGGGACAAGTTTGGGTTTTGTGCATTTTTTTTTTTTTGACATTTTGGTTCAGGTAATGTAATCTAGGTTTGTTACACATTGGAAAGTGAATTTTTAACCTGTGAGTAAATCCATTTGACCTCAGTGAGGACTCCTTACTTGGTTTCCTAAAAGAAACTACACACTACAGATCTAAAAAAAAAAAAAAGTTTTTTTATATACATGATAAAGGTTAGGCATAATGAAATCAAAGCATGGACTGGCCCTTTAAAAGGCTCATTTCTTTCAAATTGAAATGGTTCAGAATAGAGGTGCAGATGGCAAGCAGTTGTGCAGATCGCTTGAATTAAATCAGTCCTTATTTCCGCTTCAGACAAGCAGGGACGGGTCTGTTTCACCTCATGCCCACCCTTGTGCCACCATATGCCCCATATCTGCTCCGTTTTGCTGACAGGACTTGCCTGGTCTGGGACTGTGGACATAAGGAAAGCTACCAAATCCTTATTTGCTGTAACCTATGGCTTGTTGCAAACATATTTGTCCCCCAACATTTATTACATTTTTCCATTCTTAGCAATTTCATGAACATTCCATGGAGATCAATTCCATTTTATTACTGTTTTTTGATACAAGGAAATGGAAATACTGGAAATAATTTTCCTTGTTATTGTATAACATTAAATGTATTTGGTGTACTACTAGTAAATGAAAGGTGCTTTCTTCTCGGTGGCTAATGTAATATTCCTGCTTTGAAATAATATTATTGTACATCGCAGAATGTGAATAATGATTACTAATATAGTTGAGAATATATTTGTTATGAATATATTATGCCCTGATGCTGTATATCATTGGACCGCTTCAGTTATGTCCACTAGGACCATACATGTATTTCATGTATAAAGATGCTTATTGTGCTCCTAATTAAAGAACTAAAAAATTATTCTGGCCTGCCGTGATTATTTTTTTTTTTTTCCATGATTGATCTTGCATGAATTTGCAGTATTATTTTAATGCTTATTTTAATTATTTGGATATTAAGCAGGATGATATAACATTAATTTATTTATATATATATATATATATATATATATATATACACACATTCAAATATATTTGAATATTATGATTCATATTTAAAATCTTAATATTTACATACCCATATATATATATGTGTATGTTAAATGATTGGTAATATTATTGTGGATAGTATTGATTAATAATGTATTTTAAGATGATAAAAATATTCATATGCAACATATGAAGACCTCAACAAAAGATATCCGAAGCTTTCTTTTAGGGGTGTGCGATATGACGATTTTTGATCGTGGACGATAAAAATGTCTCCACGATCTGCTTTTGAAGAAATATCGTAGTATCGCGCTACCACGCACATTGTCAAATACAGTTCTGGCGCCGCCGTCTCTATATACTGTACAACACGACATACAGCAGTAGAGTTACTCAGACAGGACACTGCACTTATTCGCGATCGCAAAAGTACATTATTTGCATACAAGCCTTGCTGGTTAAATGTTTAATTCGCGCGCTGGTCTGACGTGCGCTTGTTCTGAGCGCATACACCTGACACGCGCACTAAAACGCCTGTCTAACAGCGCCTGATTACTCAACTAACTTATCTTTTGCGCTAATACTGTCAAAACACACAAGGTTTACATACAGACTGAGTTGGTTATCTCTAAAATGAAAGTAAATAGTTAAGAGAGAAACGGATGCGTCCCTGTTTATTAGATGCGTGCAGCTCTTAAAGGGACAGGACACTAAACGTGCTGTCGACTGTCATTAAAGGGATAGTTCACCCTAAAATTTTATTTCTGTCATTATTTACTCAGTGGAAAACCAAACAGTTGCTGGTCCACATTGACTTTGATAGTAGGAAAGAAAAATCCTATGGAAGTCACTGAGGACCAGCAACTGTTTGGTTTTCCACCTTCTTCAAAATAGCATTTATGTTCAGCAGAAGAAAGAAACTCATTCAGGTTTAAAACAACTTTTGAGTAAATGATGATATAAAAATACAACATTATGACAGAATTGACAGACAGATGACAGAATATTAATTTGTGGGGGAACTATTCATTTAACGTTAACAAAACAAGAAAACACAGAGAGAAAAATCACTCACTATTCTTGACTGAAAAACTTTAATACAGTTGCTTTAGGAATCAGTCTATCTAGTGTTTTATTTTTATATTTGTTCATTCAATTTCATTGAATGCTCTGCTAAATACACCTATTGTACCTGGAAATAAAGAACTGTTTGTTTTATTTGTATATTATGTGTATTTGTAATGTGTATCTTTGTTCTTATTTTTTAATAAGAAAAATAAAATAATGACAAAGATTTTTTATCTTCGCCCACTTTGGCCTAAATATCTGCCATGCATCTTTGTCTTTCTAGTTTGGCTGTAATGCTCAGACAACTTGTAAAACCAAAATAGTAAAACTAACAAAGAATCGTGATAAAAATCGTGAATCGTGATATTTCTATAAAAAATCGTGATGTGATATTTTTCCCATATCGCCCACCCCTACTTTCTTTTTAAAAGTTTACAAGCCTATTTCTTTTTCTATCTGAACTATGCTTTGTTGCTTTTTATTATTAGCATTTAGCATTGTTTGTTCCCTGCTGTTCCTTACCTTATTAGATCAGACCCCTAAGAATCAATTTAAAAACCCATATCGGTCCACCCCTAAGCATATTGAATTATGAAACATGAATTTGATGAAATTTATATAGAATAAGCATTTACATGTAATGGGAAATCGTATTCCGGTAGCCTTCAGGAAGCAAGGTTTATTGTTGTTCTCTTGGACATAGAGTAAAATTAATATGACGTTTTTCGACGGCCGGTCACGGCAGGATCCCAGAACTCCTCTCAGAAATAATAGGTGCAGTGAGATGCTGTGGCCGCCTCATTTTAAACCAGGTTCATCTCACTCTCCACCCTGATGTTTTCAATGTGATGATCAAAATGAAATCCTATCTCTGAGAGCGAGAGTGAGACAGCCTGAACTTAAATGAAAGGTTTCAAAGATCAGGCAACACCATCCCCATATGAATGCTGTCATTTATAGTAAGAAAAGACGAGACCAATTTGTGTGGGTTCAATTTTGAGGCTCATTGAAGAAGGAAGGAAGAGGCCAGGTGCACGAGTGCGTGTGAAGTATTGTCACCCGTCTTCCTAGAGATGATTGAAATGTTCAGGCTTGTCTGTCAGCAAATTGCCTCTGCTCAACGTGTAATCTGTCGACCGGCCACTCGCAGAGAGCGTTTTACATTTAAGTGTGAGTGCGTGTTTAAATGGAAGGGTAGGGGGTATTCATTTTGAAGCGGATGGAAAAAGGAGACGGGGTCTGACAGAAACATGAACACAGAGGGGGGGCGGCGAGATGAAGGACGTTCCCGCTTCCCGTTAAGTCATCTTTTGATATCCCTGATCAACGACAAATCACAGCATAGAGGAAAAACCTTGTGATGTAGACTCTGATTAAAACCACAATACAGAAAATGTGCATACATATGAGCTCCGCTCCAAAACTCGCTGAACTTTCTACTGCTGGCCACCTTAAAAGGGAGCATCCTAACCATCGTGGAACTTCATAATTGACTGATTTTAAATCAGAATGCTCAAAGGAAATGGCTCTCTGCATGAAAGATTCAACTCTGTTTTACATTTTTATGTCTGTGTATGTGTATGTATATACACTATATTGCCAAAAGTATTGGGTCACCCCCTTCTAATGAACATGTTTGACTACTTTAGTAATTTCTATGAGTACAAATCTTAATGTTTAAGCATATAATGATATTCTAGGGAATTCTGCGCTTCTAATTTTACAGCAACAGTTTGGACAGAACCCCTTTCTATTCTAACATGACAGTGCCTCTGTATATAAGACACGGTTCAAAAAGACATGATTGATTGAATCAGTGTGGAAGAACTTGACTGGTCTGCAGAAAGCCAAGTCCTGATCCCAGCTGAACTCCTCTGGTGGGACTTTATATGCAGACCTTGAGCCAAAAACTCATCACAAAACACCATACATATATACACACACACACACACACACATCTGTATCTATCTGTATATATATACATTTAATATTTAGATCTATATAGATCTATTTCAATAATGTTTTAATAAAAACGTTATTCAAATGTATTTAATAATTATTAAAATTGTATTATTACAGTAAATAATATAGATAATAAACATCATGTTTATAAAAATTCTGTAAATACTGAATTTGTTATTGCTATTTAGGCACGTTCAATTTCTGTCCTTGTTTATACTTACTAGTTAAAATAACTCGAGCATCATTATTTGATTGATTTTGGTGAGTATTTTCATCAATATTTGATCTAATGGTGAACTGGCTTATTCCAAAAGTGGTCAGTATGATTTTTTTTTTTTTTTTACTTCTTATTTTTTTTAGTACTCAGCAAGGATGCATTAAATTGATTAAAGTGACAACTGATTAAAGGAAAGACATTTATAGTGTTTTAAGATATCTATTTTAAATAAATGCTGTCCATTTTAACTTTTTATTCACCAAAGAATCCTGAAAAAATGGGTTACAGTTTCCACAAAAATATTAATATTTTTATCACTGCTAAAAATAAATGTTTTTTATATATTCGACAAAGTATTAGATACTGTGACGCTGAAGACCGGAGTAATGACTGCTAAAAATTCAGCTTTGTCATTATAGGAATTAATTACATTTTAGCATTAAAATAAAAAAAGAACTGTTATTAGAATAAAAAAACTATTAAGCACAAGAGACTTAATTTAAACAAATAAATAAATCTTTCGAAACCCAAATTTTAACAGTAAAGTAATGTGATTATGAATAATGGGGCCAAATGTCAGTGTGCTCTGATCTGTATTCTTTGTGTGAGTTTGTTGATGTATGTTGATGACATGCATGTGCTGCAAACATCAAGCATTGGATGTCAGGTCATCCGTAGGCAGGTAGTGTAGTTCATATGTGTATGAGAGAAACAGATGAAAGTGGAGAGTTCCCGCTGGTGATGTACTTGTGTCGAATAAAGAGCAGCTGAGTACATTTTCCACTCCATTACTTTCACTGTACAAAAGCCTGTAGCTGCTGCCGAGAGAACAGCCCCAGCATACACACACACACACACACACACACAGACATGCTGAATTCAAAATTACACATGCACATGCATGCATATATTGAGATGATGTCGAAACGTATGGCAAATTTAAAATAAAAGTCATTTTAAAAGCCACGTCATTACCACTCAGGCCACATCAAGGGCCACTCAGAAGTACCATTTAAAATGCTCACAATATGTAATGGTAGCCATTATAGTCTTTTCAAAAACCCACTGAGAGCTGCCCGACATGCTTCATTTTCACTCTCCCTCTCACCTGGCCTTATTTAAGAGCGCTCATGGAAAGGGTCAAAAAGCAGGAATCCTGCAGAAGCACTGGAGAAATGTGAATAAAACTGTGCCTTAGCTGTTGTATTTATACAATTCTACAGTATGTTGTTTTGCCTTATTGAGAGCATTTTAAAGGAAAATGAAAATTTGCTAAAAATGTACTCGCCCTCAGGCCATTCAAGATGTAGATGAGTTGATGTACATGAGGATCTCACCAATGGATCCTCTGCAGTGAATGGGTGCCATCAGAATAAGAATCCAAACAGCTGATGAAAACATCATAATAATCTACATATAAGCAATCCACAAGTTGCTCGTTTGTAATGAATAAATACATCAAGACATTTTTAACTTCACACCATTGCCTTCAACTAAAATACGATTCCTCTATCCATAATACTTCTTTCTCCAGTGTAAAAGTTGTCTCATCTGAATCAGGGACAGATCAAGGACCATACTGTCCAAAAGAGTTCTAAACAAATATGTTGGTTGGTTTTAGTTTGATAAGAGAACAGGGGATGGACTTTTTCACCAGAGGAGGTGTTGTTATGGATTATGGACTTTTGGCCAGAAGTGATGGTTTAAAGTTAGAACACCTTAACGATAGATTTTTATTTTTTTTTTACAAACGTGCAGCTTTTCACTTGTGGATTATTGTGATGTTTTTCTCAGCTGTTTGGACATTCTGACGGCACCCATTCACTGCAGAGGATCCATTGGTGAGCAAATGGCAAATTTCTTTAAATCTGTTTCGATGAAGAAACAAACACATCTACATCTTGGATGGTTTAAGGGTGAGCACATTTTCAGCAAATTTTCATTGTTGAGTAAACTATTCATTTAATATTCTTGTTAATGAGTTATATAAATAAATAATGGATTAAAATTACCATGTTAACAGTTGGGGAAAAACTGTAGTAAAAAATCAAGTTTACTAAGACCAGAAATGTGTATTAATAAAGTGAATTTTGATTTCATGTTGAATAAAAATGGTCAAATCACTTACTGTTTGTAACTATATATTTGATTTCAGCAGTTTTACCATTTTCTACATTAATGGCCTTTGGCTTTCAGTGTCTGATTAATGTTATCTATGTATTCATTCAGTTTGGTGGAAAAGCTCAAATAAATTAAGCCACTGTGTGCTGGTGGAGTTGGGAAATCATTCCTAAATCCGCTTTGCATTGGTGATGTTGCTGGCAGCAGTGTAATCCTCTCTGACAGACCCAGGTGTGGTCGAGCCAAAGCTGCTGAGGCCACAAACCTACGGATATTAATATACATACACATATATATGAAACCATCTGTAAGCACGGAATGTACACAAACACAAATCTCCTGCTAACCTACACTTTCCCAGACAACCAGACACATATATTGATTTTGTAACTACAATAACATTTATGCATTTGGGAAACACTTTTATCCAATGCAAATTAGATTGTTTTATGGTAGGAAATACATTTTAATCATTATATGCATTCATTGGGAACTGAACCTATACCCTTGGTATTGCTAGTGCCATACTTTACGGTTGGAGCTACAGAATATGTTTTATTGGTACATGTTATATTGGAGGGCATGGTGATGGGAAAAATTTATATAGGAGAAAAAATATATATTTCAATGCTTTTCTGTTACCCTTAAAAACTTTGTTCCCCTAAATAACTCCTAAAACTTTTTGTGTTCCCCAAAGAAACTTTGTGATTGCTCATAAAACTTTCACACATAAACGTTTGCGTTCCCACAAGAAACTTTGTGCATAAAATTTTTGTGTTCCCTGAGAAACTTTGCATACACTTTTGCATTGCCCCAAAAAACGTTGTGTTCACACAAGAAACTTTGTGATAGTTCATAAACCTTGAGAAACAAATGAGAAAGTATTTAAATATAATTTGCTCCAGAGCTCCTTATTCCTTCAAAAGAGTAAATTTACTTTCATAAAAAATAAAAGGTCAAATCACTGGCAGCTACGGCTGCCAAACATAAACTGTAAAATATCTTAATTGAAGTAAAGTGCAAAAACAATAATTTTACAGAAATGTTCATTAAAAACACTGTTATTTTACAGATTTGTCCTTGTTTCAATGTTTAATTAAAATATGTATCTTTTTTGTTTAAGATATTTTCCTTTCATTTTCCAGTTTTTGTTTGGGAGCTGATGCTGCCAGGGATTTGACCATTTTTTACGAGATTTTTTTTTACAGTGTACAGTATAGTACTAAAGTTAATTTTCACTACACTACAAGGATTGCTAGATTGCACCAGTTGCATTTGTATGCGTAGCATAACCCTAAACTGTAGATTTATTCATAAATGCCCTGAGCAATCAATCGCCTATGGTTATAAAGTCAGCAAGTCAAACAATTCATCGATTTGCTATTCTAGTTTAGCATCCAAAACTGAAACGTTCGTCTGTTGTTCTCATTTCCAGAAGCGGCCATCAAAAATAAAGAAAAGCATCATATTTCTAAAAATGACATGCTACTTGAAGCATGTGCCAGCCCAGCGGATGTCATAGCTCAGTGACTTTGGAGCCTGTTCACAACATCATCTGTAGCGTTTGAATGTTTTATCCTCATGCGTTGAGATTTCCTTTGTTTGCCAGCCAGCAGGGGTGTTACTGGAAGCGTTGCTGAGGTGTTGCAGTTCTCTAAACCCTGTCTGGATTAGAAAGATAACATTCATAATGTTCTGTGCCTACTCACGCTGGTCATGAGGTTTTGAGTGTTTATACTGTACGTGTTTGAGTGCATGCAGAGCAATTTTAACCAAAGATGTAAAGCAGGTGAATGCGACACAATGTATACCAACACCGAAGGATGTGCTGTTGTGAGGTTGAGATAGCAGACACTAAATTGCAGCATAAAAATAAATGTATGAATGTAGGCTATACTATACATTTTGTGCAACTGTAATGCATAGATGTAAATTGTGTATTTTAAAAACAACTGACTGTGTATTCACTCCTAGGTGGCTTTCTGTTTAAACTTTAACTTTGACTTTACTTTTGTTGTATGGGTTTCATTAAATAAATTTACCATTTGGTCATTTTCAGTGAAAGTTTCTCTAGAGAAAGCAGTTTTATGGATTAAGGGTTAAAAGCAAAAGTGGATTATTGTGATGTTTTTAGGAGATGTTTGGACTCTCATTCTGACGGCACCCATTCACTGCAAAGGATGCATTGATGAGTGAGAGATACAATGCTAAATTTCCTCAAATCTGCTGATGAAGAAACAAACTGAGGGTGAGTCAATTTTCTGAAAATTTTATTTATTTATTTACACAGTTAACTAGAGAGAGAGCTGTTTTTCTCCACAGTATAAATTGGCTTCAGTTTGAAAGGGAACCATGGCCACTTTTTCATAGTTTCTATGATGATGCTATAATATACTGTAAGTTAGAGGAATATACTAGTTTGGAGCCGATGATGGAGTACTTGAAATCTACTGATGAGGCCTACAAAGGAAAAGAATGGTTTGGAAATTGCTACTGCTGCACTGGGTTCATAAAGATGCACACTTGAGGGCCAAAAAGCCTCAGGAGTGAGTAGCGTAGTTCTGCTGCTGAACCCGAGCCTGTTGTGAAAAGACAGCATTGCTGGACACTATAGCATATGTTGTGTTTTGGATGCTGGTGTGCTGGCATTCCTACCAGAATTCAACCATGCAACCAGCTCCATCGGAAACATGGTCCACCAACCTCACCAGCTTTTTTTCTAGTTGAACAACACGGCAGTCCACATCCTCTAGATGAACTAGCATTGTGATTCCTGATGCAGATCTTTCAGTAAGGAAGTTTTCAATAACATCATTTTGTGTCACTTTGACCCAGAAACACAGTTTAGATTTTATGCAGTAAAAAGGAACAGCTTTTTCATTATTATATTTATGTTATTTAGTTACCACTTGCAGTACACTTGAACCCACCGGTGTATGAAAGATGGGTTCAAGTACTACAAGTGGTAAGTAAATAATTTTTTTAATATAGAGAAAGTATCTTAAAAGCACATTTTAGTTCATATTCAAGAAGTCCCAAAACAGCACAGTTGAGTGCACTTAGGTGTTCTTAAGAAGCACTAAAGAATAATTTTTAGTATATTGAGTACAAAATTAGTGCGTGAAAATAGAGCACTTTAATTATGGAAGTACACTGACTGCGGTAGCAGTTTTACAATTTACTCTGTTACTGTGGCATCAGTCTTGTGGTATATGATATATAATCCTCTCTATTGCGACGACCTTGCTCAGTAGTCTGTGGGGAAACTCAATACTGTCAGAGTTAATGAATACGCCTGGTGTCTTCACCCAGTGCTTCCACTATAACAAACCCAGCAGAACCAATGTCAATATTTCCAAACTGGGAAACATAACACCTAATTCTATTTACAACCCTATCTCTCTAATAACCAGTTCATTGCCGGATGAATCTTCTCGGACATGTCTGTCACTGTCCTTCAGGTGCATTACTGTGAGAAACGTTTTAATTGGTCTAAAAATACCAGCGTTGGTGTGTTTGGTGGTGCTGAGGTTTGGTTAGGTCTTTTCTGTGAAGGTCTCATGTAGATCAGCGCAGTGCTGGCATGCTTGTTGTTCAGAGTAAATTGGCTGAAGCTGAGAGAAATCGACTGATTCACGATAGACTGTGAACTAAATTACGCTCAGAGCAAGAGAGCAAGAAAAACATCTCAGGCATGTGGTCTGCTTGCATGTGTGTTTCCAGGTGAAATACAACTGGAAGAGGACATTCTGCACAACAGACAGTAACAAAATTATAGATATACAGTAGATATGGAACTCTCTTTAAATGTTAGATATTCCTGTAGCTCAATTAGTAGAGCTTGGCACTAGGAACGCCCAAGGTCATTGGTTTGATTCCCAGGGAATGCATGAACTGCATTAAATAAATACCTTGAATGCATTGCAAGTTGTTATGGAATGAATACATAAATGTAAATGTTAAAGATATTTGGAATATATGTAAAATACTTTTTATACAGGGACATAGGTTGCCTTTATGAAAGCACAAATTTGGAAAACACACTTGCTATTCCGTTTAGTGCCAAATATATACTTCACACTCAAAGCAGATTAAAAAATAAATCTGGGAAAAGCTAGCTATTTATCTTATTAAAGCTAATTAACATCCAATCATGTCAACAAGGTTGCGTTTTGATGTTTAGAATGATTTTTGCAGCTTGGTCTGTTTCATCAGGCAGAGTTTGTGTTCTAAAGTATAATTCATAGTACTTTTTTAATTTAAAAAGATCAAGATTCCCCAAGACCCGAAAAAAGGCTTTTGTCTACAATGTAAGTTTATGTGTATAAGTTTAATATGCCCCTGTGGACTGTTTAATCTTGTTTAAACTAAATATAAAAGTGTATTTTGAGTTATTTGATAGCCATTGCCCCGGAGGGTGGCTTCAGCAGTCTGATTTCTATAAGATTGTTTACAACAGCATTTTATGTGGTTTAAACCAATCAGATGGCTTTACAAATACACAAGGAGGATTTTTTATGCCTAGTGTAAACAGGAAAAGTCTATCTACCAAAATGGCCACCTGTACGGACCCTTCAGAGAGGATCTTTACTATCCCATTGGGAATCCAAGCCATATTCGGTCTTGTTCTCATAGACATGCAGGAAACACTGTATACTGAATATTCATGACAACCTGCCACTTACTGTATGTGTGTCCAACAACTGACAGCCAAAACGAAAACGTTTCCCCAGCCTGTGAGGACCTGGGTGTGTCTGGAGGGTTTAGAGATTCCTCTGGGTGTTGTTGCATCCAGAAATGTCTCTGGCACATTTGGCTTGTGGAGTGAAGCTTATTTTTGTTCAGACAAGGCAGCTTAATGGCTATTACCTGGATTAGACAGCAATCTGTGACGGGAGAGCTGTATGGAGGAGGGACACTTTAGCAAACACACAAAAAAAATGAATAGAGCATCAGAGAACTCACGTTCATTAGCTTAGTGAGGAGAAAATGTAATCTAAACACTGAAGAAAAATCTTGTCATAAGCGGATTTTAAAGAACTGTTATATCATTTAATGTAGTATAAAAATTAATATTTAATTGATTCCTAATTTTGAGTAGTCATTACTTTATCACGCCATTACTTTACGTTTTCAATGTCACTTGATCCTTGTGCTCAATTATGATAAATTATTATTGGTGGTCAATTATTAATAATGTTTCTTATTATTATTAGTGTTGAAAACTGTTTTTTTCTGCTTGCTATTTTTGTGGAAACCGTGATAATTTTTTTCAGGGTTTTTTGGTTAATAGAAATTTCTACAATCTTTTTTTTTTTTTTTTTTTATCTCATTATACACTCATTATATACTCATGTATAACATTATACACGTCTTTGCATCCTTGTAGCAAAAGAGTATTACTTATATTTCTTTTTCTTTTACTTTATGTATTTTTTTTCTTAGTTACCCCAAACATTTGAATGGCGGTGCTTTTAAAGTTTATGTTTCCACAAAAAGCAGCAAAAACTGTTTTCAACATTGATAATAATAAGAAATGTTTCTGATGGAGCACCGCACTTGACATGCATGAAAAAAAAGTAAATCGTACTAATTTGTTCTATCAGTTTACTAAATTGTGCACACAATTGACTTTTTCCTAGCATATCATGTGCAGGGCTCTGTACTTGAGCACCAAGTCCGCATATTAAAAAAAATGAAGGATTTCCAAAGCATCATGTGACACTGAAGTGGGAACGGTTGCTGAAAATTCAACTTTGCCATCACAGGAATACATTACATTTTCAAACATGTTAAATTAGATAGGCCTAACAAATCGTTCGAACTGTAATAATATTTCACAATACTACTGTTTTACTGTATTTTTCATCAAATAAATCCAGCCTTGGTGAGCGTAAGTGACTTCTTTCAAAAACATTTAGAAAATATTGCCATGCCTGGTTTTGTGGGCCGTACCTGTCTGCCACACGCACATGCTGATGGTGTAATAATGATCGGTAAAACGGGTGCCATCTGCCTGCGGGCGCATGGCACCCAGGCCATTACACCAGATGGCATCAACTGCGCCAGCTGATGTGGTAGTGTTAATAAACAGAAGTTTATTAACTCTCCTCTTCCTCTCTCAGTCGCTCTCCGTCTCTCTTCTCGTTGTTGTTCTCGCCATCTTGTTCCATCTCACAAAATGTCATCCATCGCCCACCCTCTGCTTTCTTACGCTCTTTCTCTCTCTCTCTCTCTCTTTTTACTCCTTCCACCCTTCTTCCTCTATGATGAGCAAAGCATCTGGGAGATGACACCTCTTTAGCTTTCCTCTCCAGTTCGTTGTGACTCCAGTAAATGGCTCAGTGGCAGAAACTTCAGAATCAGAATCAGAATGAGCTTTATTGGCCATACAAGGAATTTGTTGTATTGACAGAAGCTCCACAGTGCAACAGAAAGACAGCAACAGGACAAGACACAGATAATAAAAGAATAATATACAAATATCCAAAAAGGCAATGTACAAAGCAGCAAAAACACAATATATAATATAGACAACTATGTATGTACAGGTCAAGTATGTGCAAATTAGAAATGAGAAAATAAAAATAACATAAGTGAGTATGGTGAATGGATAGTGTATTATAGTTGTGTGTTCCACGTTTATTTTTGAGTGTTCATGAGATGGATTGCCTGAAGGAAGAAACTGTTCCTGTGTCTGGTCGTTCTGGTGCACAGAGCTCTGTAGCATCGACCAGACGGTAACAGTTCAAAGAGGGGGTGTGCTGGGTGTGAGGGGTCCAGAGTGATTTTACCAGCCCTTTTGCTCACTCTGGATAAGTACAGTTCTTGGAGAGTGGGGAGGGTTGTACCAATGATTCGCTCAGCAGTCCGGACTACCCTCCGTTGTCTTCTGAGGTCAGATTTGGTAGCTGAGCTGAACCAGACAGTTATTGAAGTGCAGAGGATGGATTCAATGATGGCAGAGTAGAACTGTTTCAGCAGCTGCTGTGGCAGGTTGAACTTCCTCAGCTGGCGAAGAAAGTACAACCTCTGCTGGGCCTTCCTGACAATGGAGTCTATGTGAATATCCCACTTCAGGTCCTGGGAGATGTTGGTGCCCAGGAATCTGAATGCCTCCACTGCAGTGGCCGATCAGTGTGGTGTCGTCTGCAAACTTCAGGAGCCTAACAGAGGGGTCTTTAGAAGTGCAGTCGTTGGTGTAGAGGAAGAAGAGCAGTGGGGAGAGTACGCAGCCCTGAGGAGCTCCAGTGCTGATGGTTCGAGTGCTGGATGTGAATTTACCAAGCTTTACTAACTGCTGCCTGTCTGTCAGGAAGCTGTTGATCCACTGACAGACGGAGGTGGGGACGGAGAGCTGGGTTAGTTTATTCTGAAGGGTTTCCGTGATGATGGTGCACAAAAGCTGAGCTGAAGTCCACAAACAGGATCCTCACATAAGTCCCTGGTCTGTCCAGATGCTGCAGGATGAAGTGCAGTCCCATGTTGATGGCATCATCCACAGACCTGTTTGCTCTGTAGGCAAACTGTAGGGCGTACAGTAAGGGACAAGTGATGTCCTTCAGATAAGCCAAAACCAGTCTTTCAAATGATTTCATGGCTACAGACGTTAGGGCCACAGGTCTGTAGTCATTAAGTCCAGTAATTTTGGGTTTCTTTGGGACGGGGATGATGGTGGAGCGTTTTAAGCATGAGGGGACTTCACACAGCTCCAGTGATCTGTTGAAGATCTGTGTGAAGATGAGGGCCAGCTGGTCAGCACAGATTTTCAGACAGGCTGGTGACACACCGTCTGGGCCTGGTGCTTTCCTTCTTTTGTTCTGCCTGAAGACCTGGCACACATCTTCTTCGCTGATTTGAATTGTAGGTGTGGGGGAGAGGAGGGTTGCTGGAGGTGTTAATGGTTGTGTGGAGAGGTGTTCAGGGCGGGTGTGGGGTGAAACTTGTGGCTTGTTGAGTGCAAACCCCTCATCAGCTTTAATTAAAGAGCTTAGGATTCTGCTCCCCAGCCAGTCCTACCTGATGCCTCGCTTCTCTGGTATGTAAGGGGCCCGACTCTTTGTGAGGCCCATCAAAACTTTATGAGCAAGTATACTATTAAGCTATATTCAAGCTGCAAATATTTACATTTATTGAAAGTAAAGTAACTAACACTAGAAACACATTAACAATTGTTCACAGAGCCAACAATAATAGGCTATATATTCATTAATATTATACATACATTAATATTATTATTAAATGTGGCTAATATTATAGCCTACTAAATATGGATTTGACATGCTGTCAGTTTGTGCATTAGTTACTCTTTCTGCAGGTTACATAGATGCACAGGTAGATTACGATGAGTGTTCTTTATAAATAAATCATTGATTGAATTATTCAGTCGACTCGTTAAAAATACTGATCAACAATCCTATTGGTTCAGACACAACGATTCATTCAGGAACTAAACAATGATTTATTCAGGAACCGCTACTGTGTGTTTGATGGGACTTGCGCACCAATCAGATTTGTTTGGAAGTGACTTCGTTAGCTGGGCAAAATTAACAAGCTAACTGGTAATGTTGAGTTTACAATGTAAGCTGCTTAATTTGAACCTTTTATTTAAAATCAAGATCACCCTCGCAATTGTGCTTTTGATCTGAATTACCACGACATGAAGTCGCATGTCAACAAGAACAGCACTCATCCATATTTAAAGGTTTATCCCCACAAAGTCTAAATAGGCTAGATATAGGCTACAGGACAAATATAGGTCACACTTTATTTCGATAGTCCACTTTAGACATTCTAGTAACTATAATTAACTTTGTAACTACATGTCAACTACATGTCAACTAATTCTCATTAATTTGCAACTACATGTCTACTAACTCTCAGCAGGGTAGGTTTAGGGTTAGAAGAAGTTGACATGCTTGCAAAGTTTCTCATACTTAGTATGTTTTATGTTGTGGACCCATCAAAATTAAGTGTTAAAAGATATTAAGCAGACAGTCTACTAATACTCTAATGACTGCTAGTTGACATGGAGTCGCAAAGTTACTTACTGTTAGTAGAATGTTTAAAGTGGACTATCGAAATAAAGTGTTACCAAAATATAAGCTCATTCCTTTCACTCAATAAGATAATTACAAGAAAGAGAGAGAAAGAGGGATAGAATGAGTAAGATTAGATTTTTCCTTTTCCATCCGTAAACAATTCAACATTAGGCTATATAGTCATTTTTAACTTGGCCAATATTTAGGATGATATTATCATCAACAATATGGATTTTTTTTCATGTTTAAGTTTGAAAACAGCCCAACCTTAACCAGGACAATGGGTTATTAAATTTCTATTTAAATAATCCACCAAATAAAGTTGTTGAAGAGCTCTGATATATAATTTTATACTGATAATTTTATTGGTTAGTTATTTTATTTTCAAAGCAGGTCAGTGTACACTACCATTCAAAGGTTTGGAGTCAGAAAGATGTAATTGTTTGAAAGAAATTAATGCTTTTGTTCAGCAAGGGTGCATTCAATTGATCAAACATGATTCAATTTCAAATAAATGCTTTTGAACTTTCTAGTCATCAAATAATCCTGAAAAAATAATAACAATAATGTAATAATAACAAAATATGTTTCTTGAGCACCAAGAATCATGATTTCTGAAGGATCTTGTAACACTGAAATCTGTTATAATGCTATAATGGTTGCTAATGATAATGATGATATTTCAAAAATATACTAAAATAGAAAACCGTTATTTTAAGTTGTAATTATATTAGTATCACCGTTTTTACTGTATTTTTGATCAAATAAATGTTGCCTTGGTGAGCATAAGAGACTTCTTTTTTTAAAAACTTGCCTGTCACACTGTCGACAAAAAAGTAAAGTACTGATTTGTCACCCAGCAGCCATGCTCTGCATGCAACAGATTTTCCTGGCCATGTAACACCCCATCAAATATTATTCTGTCATACACTAGAGACAGTTGAACATGATTTCTTTTTGACTTCATGCATTGGTCAAAAAAATTGAACACTGTGCCTCTGAGCTGCAAAAAACATATTACAGGGTACCTGCCTGACTCTGGAGCGCTGTTTCACCTTAATCCAAATTCAAAAAGCCTCCATGCATGCTGAACAGACCGAGACCCCACATCTCAGATGTTTTAAAGCATTTTCTGACAGTTTCAGTGACGTTTGTTTCTCTGTGATGAGAGATGGGTGATCTGTTTGCATGCAAATGCACAAGTTGCCACATAAATGAGCTGTAGCTTTTGCATCCCGAGGCCTAGCGTGAGTATGATTACGTGTGTGCGTGTCCGCTTATATACAATCATCTGTATGTAAATTCTGTCTGAACCTGTTCAGATACAGCGATATTTAGCTTTCATGAGCACACAGAGTCAGTCCTTCATTCTCTAATTGCAGCTCGTCGTAGCCATCTGCCACACACTCGTCTGTGTCTCATCCCTCCTTTCTGTTCATTAGCACAATTATTCTCCCTTCGTTTGTGAGCACAATTCCTTCTGGTCATCCAACAGTCATATAACATTCCTGGCACCCACTAATGGATCTTTGTGTGCTGCGAATAAATGTGTGAAGGCTGTTTCTGGATTAGGCCTCAATGTGTTTTGTTCTTCACTCTTGAGTTTCATTATTACCGAGTGTTAAATTCGGCTCATTAGCTAAACAGCTCCATCGGCCAAAGTCCTCGTGTCGAGAAGGTGTTTTCATGGGATTCGGGCGGCGGAAGCCTTTTTTGGAGACGTTTTGTAAACCGAGCCCCATTGATTTTACTGTGTATGTGTGTCAGGTGATTGAAGGCTTGTTTAACATTCTCCGTTCTTCTCTCTGAATGCATGAATGCTCCATGTGCCATTGAGGAATAGTCCTGTGCGCTTTGTGCGAGCACGTACAACGACTGAGGAAAGTAAATGTTTATATTCCGAAGTAAACGAACAAACAGATATAGATCTGCGCGACGCTCCTGAATTGATTTACACATCCACATAAACAAGCCGGCGGGTGAATAAGAGGCATGTAAATAAGTAAAACAGTGAATTGCAGGCTTGATTGCAAGATGGCCCAGTCAGATTGGATGTATTATAAATCACTCTATTTACATAATTCAATCTCACTTTACAGAGCTCTGCTAATCAGCACGTGTCACGCTGGAGCTTCCACGGGACCGAAGGTGAACGGGCCGGTCTTCATTGAAATTCATGGGTGTGTACTGAGCATGCTCAGTCGGACTCCTCCACACATGCCTCATCACACCGAAAGGTTTTAGCCAGACTGATGAGCGACGTTCATCACCACAACGACCAAAACAACGTCTCGCTCTGTGAGTCATGCCTTGCGGGCCATCCCACGGGACGCAATTATATGCAAATGAGGGTAATTAAGTCCTTGCGCACCATGAGACGAGATCAAAATTAATATTTACACTCTTCCTAATAAATCCATCTACCTTCCTATCCCCTCTCGCTCTCGGTTTCTGCAGGTGGGATGTTTTCTCTAGGGTAATCTACTGGCAAGTGAGATGTTTGCTTGAATCACGCTTCACTGACACTCCCCACTAACCGCAGATTCATGGGAAGTGTGTCATTATTGTTATTATTTCTTGTTTATTATTCGCATTATCATTATTTCAGTGATTGGCACTCGGCTCAGGGGTCTTGTTTGTTGATCGGCTTACTTTTTGGCAGAATTAGACCTAAAAGCCTAACAGAATGTTTTATTCAGATTATGTTTGATAAATTGACACAGAGGGGAAAAACTCTGAAGTGGAACCGGATGGGATAGTGTTTGCAGACTCCCAGATGAAACTATGATAGAAGTATATAATAATTCTTATTACTAATTGGAGGCATGATTTTTATACTAACCAGGGCATTTGGTTGCTTGCTTGGTTTTACTTTGACGGCATAATGCTGGATAGTCCCACCCAAAGTCAGATCTCAAGGGTTTAATGACAAGTTTAAGTGCGTTCAAGTGATTTTGGTTAGAGTAAAATGCATTTATATTTCTTTTTCTTTTTTGGCTTTAATTAAATATAATGAAGAGTAAAATATTCATATATTAGGTGCACATTAAATGCTTTATCCGTGCCTTTTTTCATTCTGCCCCAAAGCAGAGGTATCCAAACCCTTTTGTCATCCAAACCCTGTAGACATCAAATATTAATCCAGGGGGTACTTCAAGTAAATGTTTCAATTATTTAACAACACATTAGTGGATTCAAACCTCTTTTTAGTTGTGATAGTGTCTCATTCACACTTGTGATTTTAGAATATCTAATAATAATAATATTAGTTTTAAGTCTAATTATAAAAATGGACAAAAATGTACTGTTGTTGTACACTGAAATTGTAAAAATGAATATTTGAAAAAATAATGCAATTTATTTTATGCTACAAGTAATAATACTAATATGCCTTAAAATCTTCACGTTCAAACCCTCAAGCTTTTAACATTTCAAATCATCAAGCTTTATTGTTTATTTATTTAAAATGTGTAAATAAAGTGAGCCGAGTGCACATCGCTTTCCCAAACACACAGTAAACTGACAGTACACGCAGAGATGGAGTTCGCTGCAGTTTTTTTGTGAACTGAGCCGCTCCGAGACACTGAAAACACTGGATCATGAGCTGCTTGCGTGCGAATAAACAGTTTGGAAATCTCAGCTCCAGAGAATTAGTGGAAATGTAGTTTAGTTAATCTGTCTCCTCATAAACCAGCAAAATCAATAGTGATTAACAGAACACTGAATGCCTAAATTGTAATGTCAAGATGTCACACTAATTATAATCAATAACAATTTTGCTTCGTTAAATCTTTAATTGACATGACCCCAACTCATTTCTAGCTCAGAATTACGGCTTCAAGTTGGCATTCTCATCTGCTCAGCTCTTAAATATGATTGTTATTTACTGTGTTCCTGCATTTTTTGTATGCGTCATAATGATGTTCTGTATTTGGAATCACTAGGTCATGCAGTTTTTTTTCTTTGTTTTCAGTGGTGTCTCTGTTGGCTACAAAAATGGTAAACTGCCAGACTAGGTGTTCTCATTCGGTCTCTCATAAATAGCCCACGTTACAGCATTATGGCACCATGCAGCTTCAATTTTTAGAGGCAATATTTCTTCACTTTACATTTCCCATTGTTGTGACCCCCTCTCAATCTTTCCTCCTTCACTTTAACCTTTGATCTTTTACCTCTGCACTCTACATTAATCTTCTAGCCTGTGTGTGCAATGCATCACAGCAACACAAGGACTTTCACAATTTCAGAATGCTTACAAAAGACCTGCAATCTGCTCCAAATTGTAGTGAGTTTGAAAAATCCTCACTTCGACGCGTGCCAGTTTATCGGTCATGTCCTGCTTCTTGTCTCCACTCACTCTGTTTTATCATTATGGATCTCAGAGGAGCCAGTAACAGATTGGTGCTGAATACGGGAAAGGATTTGGCTGCGTTTTTTAGATTCTTTCAGACGAGCGTTCCCTCGTGAGATGCCGGAGAAGGCCTACTCGACGTTTCTCTGAATACGAGATGCAGTTCAAAGAAACGTTCGCACCTCCGGTCGTGTGCAGATTGATGACTCGCGACACCCATATTTCATCCAAAGAGGCTAGTAAACAAACGATTCCAGACAGGCGCAATATGGAAATGTGCTTTGGATATCTAAGAGACCAGGAAGTTATGACTACACACGCTTTGTGGCTCCTCCGTTCCGGGTAATATACTCCCAGCACATTCAGTCATTATAAACGGACTGTGGTCAGGGCCAAATTGACATCAAATGAGGGCTTTGAATTAGCCCTTCTCGTCGGCATTGATTTATGCTCAGTGGTAAATTGCATCTCCTGAGGAGACGCGCGTTTAAACAACAGCTTTTCAAGAGCGTAATTGATCTGGTTGTAAGAGATCATGAAAGGGCTGGAGGCCCTCAGTCAGGAAAACATTCATTTCTCTGCAGAGAAAGAAAAGCGTTCCTTTCAAAGACCGATTGCATTTCATCTATTTCAAAGGCCGAGAACACGTGTTTAAACAATCATTGCTTACGTGATGAACCGCATCTAATTTGCATAGCAAAATCTTCTGAGTGTATTTTGTAACATTCATTTTGATTCCTTCGTTATGTGACACAGGAGAGCCAAAAGTGCTGCACGGTGGACTGCAAACACAATCGGTTTGATGGCCTACATGATGGCGTTCATTTGCATCAGCTAATTATTTAATTGTGTGTGGCTTCCTTTCTTAATTGGAATATAGGCTTTGTAATTGGGATGCTGGTGTGGTTTGAGTTTACGATGGCTTGTTTCACTTACTAATGAACGCTATGAGAGCCTGTGGTGTGTAACACAGTGTTGCCGGTCTGTCCGCCCCAGCGATGTGCCTTCTAGCATGCCCTCTGAGCCCTGCAATTCACCCACTGTTAATGAGATTCTAATATATGCGGTACGGTTCAACAAGCACGGAGCTGCCTTTCTGCGCCAGGGCTCATGTTCGCTGTGTGTGTCTGTGACAACAGTGTTTGTGTGTGTGTTTTTGTTCTAATGAGGATCATTGCGGTTTCTGCTGATTGCTGTCCTCTCTAAGGCCAGGTGAGCTTCCTCTAGTGACAGCCGCCTTCACTATTTGAGGAAATCGTCGTAGTCATCACAAACAGTTCTTAATAAAAGCGTTTTTTGTTAACTTAGTCATTACGTAGTGTCCCAAGATGATGAATGGCGTCCCAAAAGTGGTTTAAAGATTGGTTTGTGGTGTGGAGTTTGAAAAAAAGTTTAATTTTTTAATTTTTTTATTATTGTTGACAAAGAGCAAACCCCCTCTAATTTGTATAAATTCTCTTGAACTCTGACACTTGGAAATTTATCACAACAACAGATCTGATGGGACAAATTTGCATATTAACTGCCACAGCTTGCTAGTGATGGAGAAAGGCTAACATTTTAAAACTACAGAAATTTGAGACTGTTTGTCCAAGTGTATTAGGGGCTAAACTTGCTTAATTATTTGGACTTTTGTCAGGGATTTTCTGGGATATTTTCAGGGATGTTCGTTAAAGTATTAAAATGGTCAAATACTGAAATGTATTAACTTTTCTTGACTATATCCTACTGTTTGGAATTTGTCGAATGCTGAATTGTTGTGAATTTAAAACTGTATCAAAACAATTATTGGTGAAATTTCACAACCCTAAAGGCAACTTTGCGATTTTGCAATGTTTCTCCAAACTATACAGAATGCAAATTTAGCATAAATGAAATAAATATTTGAATGAATAATTAATGGCTTCATGTTTAAGTGTGAAAAATATATACCACGATTATCAGTGCTGGGGTCTTTTAGGGTTGATGATGCTAGTGTGTGCCTGCGTGCACATAATAGAGGAATAGAGGGTAAGAAGGCAAGAGAGATACAAGAGTGCCAGTGGTATTTGTTCTAAACGCACAATGCAGTGCATTCAGAAATCTGGGCCAAAAAACATCGATCCCAAAAGCTGGGCCTGGCAATTAGATTCGGGAAGAAACCGAATGCATCGGATTCACTTGCTGCATTCATCATTCAGGCACTCAATAGCTGGAAATATTTTGCCTGCCAAAGAAAAAATAAAAGCTTCCGCAATCATCAAAAAGGTAGATAAGGAGTTAACAGGCCTCGTTTTAAATGAATTAGTTTTGCCTTTAACCAAAAAGAGGGGGGGGGGGGGGATGTATGCAGATGCATTTGTCTTGGTGGATATCAAAGTTCTCAGCTTTATTTGCAAGACAACATTATTGACAACAGATTAACTAATGTTTTGATATATGATCTTTTCTTTATGGTAAGTAAAAACATCAAATGCATGAAAAATAGGAAGGTGGGAAGATATTTCACATCTTGCATTGCTTGTGCCACTTAGACCACACACAGAGACAGGTTATTCGGTTATTCCTCACTAGGGGTCCCTGTTGCTTCTCTATTTGATCAGAGAGACACACTTACTCATGCTGAGGTTCCCACTAAATAGACTTTTTCTCATACTTAAAATATAAAGTACTTTAGGGTATATTTTATGTAGCCAAGGTCATAGGTTTGATTCCCAGGGAATGCATATTCTGGAAAAGTGTGTGTCTTTGGTTTGTTGGCTGGTTGAAAGGATTTGAGCATTTTAAAGCTGGCCAAGAGACCATCTTAAACCAGCGAAGCAATTTTTTGTTTCAGTAGGTACAATATAAATTTATTTTTTTAAACTTTAACGTCTAAATTCCAAACTGTCCGGTTTTGGAAGTCGTATGTTGTGCGCTAAAGCTTTAACTTTAATAAACATAGTGCGTAAAAACTGGGTTTTGTAAAATGAAAATGTGTTTTTGTTAATCCATATGCCTCCTTGGTTGCAGGGATGAGGGGTTTTCCTTGCTTTTGATTGGCTGTCTTTTTAGTGCACCTGTTCTGTGGGAAAACCCCATTGGATAGCCAAGATGCCACTCATTTTCGCCTCTTCTTCACGCGCTTCGCGCTCTTAGAGCTGGAGTACCAGCTTGACTGTTGGCCTTTCTGTCTCAGGAGAACTACGCGAGTAAGTTCATTTAGGGAAAGCGAAGATAAGAATCAGACATGTTAACGCAAAAGCAGCGTCACAGGAGCGATGGGAACATTTGAGAGCGAGTCAGCGGCGACCGCCGGTGATTTTGCGCTCCCGTGCGCCCAGAGACGGATTCATAGGACGCGCGGACAACATCACCAACTTCTGCGGCGCGTAACTTCATAACGCCACCGGTCCAGACCTCTACACTTGTTTTAAACTTTATGTATTGAAGGAATAATAGCACCAGAGGAACAATGACAGTGACTTTCCCTGGCATGTAATTACGCTGTACCTCTTTAGTGAAGCGTTTGGTTCTCGTTTCTAACGGAATTTTGGTCTTAGTTAAAAGGACACGGATTTTTGGGGACCGCTACAACGCCAATCATTATCACATGACTTTCCACAGGATTATGTTATTTATTCAACAACTTCTCAAACTAGACTATTCATAATGTCGTGTTTGAACAATACACTACTACCCAGAAAGCCAAAGATGATCGCTGCGCGGATGGCGTTGCTGCAAGCGCTCCTCGTCGCGTCTCTCCACGGAGGTAAAGAAACATTTACGCACATCCAAAACTTGTTGCGAGATGGCAAATCGTGCAGAATAAATTTAACGAGCATGATAAAAATGACAAGCACCCTTCATATATTCAAACAATTGTTTGTTATGACGCCCAGTGTCAGTGCGCTCTCGCGTCTGTAGCGCGAATGCAAAAAAAGTTGGTGCAGGCTGCTCCCTATTCCATTTGACCCATTTTAACATCTTAATTTACACTTGAAATATTTATAGATAATACACACACTTCTGCGGGTTGGTCGTTGGAAGAGACTGTGGCGCGCAGCGACAGCAGCGGTGTGGTTTTGTTGTGCCAAGCGTATAAATAATAGAAATGTTGGTTTCTCACCTTGTTGTTTTGCAGTCTTATCATGAATAATGCATGCATGTAGTTAGCTGCCAAAACAGAGATGTAGAAACGGGATGATTGAAGCGTACCGCACGAAATATCGCGTGGAAACGACAGTTTTATGATAGCGACACGAGCACATTTGTTCTCGGACATTTAGAAAGAGAGCGTGATGTGCAATGTTCTAGCTGTTATTATATATGTATTTTTTTTATTTTTGCATAAGAGTGTTATCCGTAAGGTCTCGTCAAAAACAAAAACTTACTGTGCAAATGAAAGTAAGCTTAATTTCTTTTCGCAGGAGTATTTTCTCTTGCTGTCATTAATTTATCATAGCTTGTTAAATGATGTGCTGAGATGCATTTCTTTTTTTTTTGCCTTTTTAAATAGTTTATAAGGACAGTACTGTTATATCTGAGTGGGTATTGAATACATACAAAGATATTTGCTGTGCTAAAGGTGAGCCACCCTGTTTTCGCTGTCCACAGAAGCAAGAGACAGTGATGAAATGAGCAGACTTGTGTCCCAGCAGCGTGCTGTTTTTATTCATCCTCTCCAGCTGAGGACCCACAGTGGCCTTCACATCTATTTTTACTTACACTATCCCAGCAAGTCTGCAACTGGACATGTCATACAAACAAACAATTAGGCTGTGGGAGTGAGATAGAGACAGACAGAAAGTGTGGGGGATTGCAAAATTAGAGAGTATGTATGTGTTGAAGAACGTGAGGGATGACAAGTTTGTCCAAGTGTGCGAGGGCTTGGATGGTATCAGAGATGTTGACTCTGGAGAGAGCACTTGCTGATCAAGCACTGAAACTGGCATCACCATCATCATTACTGTTTTTTGTCCCCCCAGCCTCCTTCTCTACAAATGTGGCCTCATACTGCTGTGTGTAATGGGCTGCATGCAAAGAGTACATCACTTTCAAGTTCAGACAGCATGTGGTTTGAATGCATGGAATTGTGTCCGGTGAACTGTGCAATATCCACAGGAATATTTGCAGATTTGTGTTTGTAGTGAACTGTGCAGTGTTTGCAGGTTAGCGGCTGTCAGTATGATTACGAAAGTGCCAGTTGTTAAATTTATTTATGCTTTTTCTTTTAGACTACAGAAATGCTGACATGCAGTAGGATGGACTGTTTGAATTGCGCAGCATATGAGGAATGGAAGCAAGAAGCAGAAAACAGCTTATAATGTGCATGTGTTTGTGTGATGTGACAGTGTTTGATGACTGAGGAGACAAATCTGTGAGTGAGTTACAGCAAATTTGCAATTTGTCTGCAATCGAAGGCCTGAAAACGCACCTGTTCTCAACGACACCATTGATAAATCTGTGGGATGAAAGGTTTTTGTTGCTTCAGGGAGTTTTAGGAGCTTAATTGACAAAATCAGATGGATGTTTACCAAAGGACCGTCTTCCAAGTACAGCTTAGAGCTCATTTTCCTAGCTGTGTGAAAACTGACTGTGAAACATCTCTCATCTTCAGCTTCGCCGCCCTTCGGTGTCTGAGGACAGATATCTGTGTGTTTCGGGGCTCAACCGCAGGTCTGAACAGTTGTAACAAAACCAGAGGTGTTATTAAAACTGTCAGACTATCAGGCTGTCAAACACAGTTGCCCTGCCACATGCACGCACGCACACACACACACACGCACACACACACACACACACGCACGCACACTCACACACACACACTGGCCGTGTCTCCGAGCCAGGCCAAGCAAGGGGCCCATATGTTTGAGGGTTGGCTGACACCAGGGAGATGATTTGCTCTAGGGAGACTGTGAAGCCTAAATCTCTTTCGCTCTCTCTCTCTCTCTCTCTCTCTCTCTCTTTCCTCGTTCATACAAACACACACAGCCGTGCAGGCATTCAGGCATGCTTATGCGCACAGACACACACCCCCTTGGTGGGTTTTCTTGCTGACAAACTTTCTAGCAAAGCAATAAATAGTGCATTTTTGCTTTGTTTCTTAAATTCATCAGATTAAATTTGAGATTCACAGCTAGAAGTGTGAGAGCTGTGAGTGTATGCTTTTAATAATCCATAGCCAAAGAGGGGTAATCAAGAAGATATTTCCCCACAGATTGGCATCCAGAGAGAAAAGAGGGATAGTGGACGGGAGGGAGGCAGATGAGTGAAAGTAATGACTGTGATCATTATCTTCTGTGTTTTTAATTGAGATAATGACCCAGAGGAAGACAATGAATCTCCCAAAGGAAAGATTTCTTGCCCCCCTTCTTCTTTCATTCCCCCCTCTATTTTTCTCCTTTCGATTTCCTAGAAGTGTCTGCATGAAATTTCATCAATTTTGAAAGAAGCGTTGTTATTCGGGAGTCTAAAGGTAAATGTTTCCTTAGAAATATTCTGTTGTGTTCCCATACAAAATACTTAAATGCGATTCTGTCTCTTCTAACCCTCAGAGACGGAGAGAAAGAAATTTGCTAAGACCGAAATGATTTTCCATTACAACTGCAGAAAGACCAGTTAGCGAGTTCCCATTTTGCAAACGTAATAAAATTGAAAACTTTCATCTCAGCAAATTGATTTCAGTCGGATTCAGAAAGAAAGAATGAAGAGGAGGGGGGAAAAAAATCATTAGATCATTGAAGCATGACTGTACCGTGGGACTTTAGGAATTTGCGTATAACGGTGAGAACACACACACAGGCTCCCGCTTCACTTTTATTAATTCATTCACTCATCCTGTGACTTTGTGAAGAAGATTTTTGCATTAGGGAAGGGCATGTGGGTAAATACAAAGCCAGACTGAAGAAGAAAGGCAGACTGTGATACAAATTGGCAAGACCGGATGGACTGATAAAGAAGGCATGAATAAATTGGTTTATGACTCAATAATTTATGCACATCTCTATTTTATTCTTTTGTTTTCTAGAAAACTTGTTTTCGCCTCCATTTCGCTATCTATTTGCAGGCTGCCGGAAGGCATTTCTCTGTCATTAACGACTCTTGGCCAGCAGTTCATTTAACACATACATGCCCTCAGAACTCCTGAGAAATTATTGGCATTATCGCCAGCTAGACTCCACATATTCTCACGCTCTCTTTTGGATGTATTGTAGCCATATGGTATTGGCTCTGGAAATTAGACTTGCACTTTTGTGTTGCTCGTTGGCTATCATTCTCTTTTTCTTTCTCGCTACGGCAATTTTCTGTATCGATTGGGCTTGGTTCTTTCTTCTGTGATGATGTGAGAAAGGGAGAGCGAAGGAGGGGAAAAAAGAGGATACTGGAGGTGTTAGAGGTGGCTCTTGTTTGTGTAGATGGAATAATTAATGCTCATTAAGAAGGTGATGAATGGCTTAGGGGTGATGCTACTTGTTAGGATAATTAGAGTCAAATAGGCCTCATTATGCAAATTGGGAGGAAGTGTGATTCTGTCAGTGTTTACCTGATCTCTGTCGTACTGATGACCTCGGATAGAGATGGCAGCGTCGAGTGAAGCAGATCAACTAAAGAAAAGCATACTGAGCTGTTATAGGGTGAGAGGAAATAGAAATAAAATAAGCAATGATCTATTTAAGAGATGCGAAGGAGAAAAACGAGTAATGAGATGACAGAAACGAGGGAGGATGGATGAAATCTGTAATCAAATATAAGCTCTGAGGGCAATAAAGTAGTCGCTCCATTTTCAGGGAAATGAAATGTTTCTCAAATTATTTTACCATAGAGAGATCGCTGGATAAGCCTTTCAGGCCAATTCTGAAAATATTAAAACAAAATAAGATGCCCTCCAAGCAGCAGTGTCAAAGCTAACATCGTGAAGTCATTGTGCTGTGCTGAAGACCGCTTCATGTGTCAGTATTTTCCCTTCCTCTAGAGAGCACTTGCGCTGTGGCCTGCAAAGCATTTTAAAGCGCCGGAAGAAATGTCGCAGGTATGGGATTTTATATATTTATGAGGCTTGTATGTGTCTATGGTTGTCCGTAAGGCACCGACCTCTACTGTGGCTCTACTAAAGTGTGTGTGTGATGGATCGAGGCACTCGTTAACCGCAGGCCTCAGTGGGTGATTACTTCTCAACATGTTGCCTGTCCTGCTGAGTTTTGGCATACACACACACACACACACACACACACATGGTTAAGACCTAAATGACTTTGCTCAGTGTTGGGTGGAGCACTCACAGTGCTGTGTGTGTGTGTGTGTGTGTGTGTGTGTGTGTGTGTGTGTGTATGTATGTGTACAGCTCATCTTGGCACTAGATCACTCCATCACTTTGCCTGGCATAAGTTCTGTCAGATGGTCTGTCTGCTTGGCGTGACCTCACTGCTCTCTGTATGCCTGCGATGCAGTAATAGATAAATAATGCTTCTGTTCACAACATAAAAGCTTCCTTGGTGAACAACTTAAAATAGAAAGAAACAAATTAACATTCCACATGGTGCAAGAGGATGTTCTGAATGATTCACGTCCTCTCATTGGCAATTTCTGTTTCTCTCTGTTGTTGGCCAGATGAACGACCTGCTCTGCGTTTTGTTCTAATAAATAGTTTTGATTGAAAACAGTTTCGTTTAGCCAATTAGAATACAAGAAGCAGATGAAGTCATGTCAACTTATTTATGAAAACCATATAGAATGTAACTGCCAGTAGTTCAGGTTTTGTTTCCCTGTCAACATTTTCTCAGCCCTTCCATAAAAAATATTTTTAAAATTATTTTTGAAAGTTCATAAAACATTTGTTTCATTGGTATATTTTTTATTTGCTCTTCATATATATTTTGTTGATTTTTTTTTTTTTTTTTTTTTTTCACTAAAATATATTTTTTCATTTCCTGCATAAACTGTGTATTTATTTAGTAAATGCATGTTATAGATGTTATTGTGAGAGATTAATACATATGTGTTTTATTTATTTACTTTTTTGACATGTTTAATCAAGATGTCAAAACTCAGTCCTCTGGTGAAAATAACAGACTTCTCTCTGGTGACGTATGCTGGACTTCTCCAATCATTTAAATCCTGCTTCTCCACAATCCAAAATCCTGATGGGTCTGTCACTACTGTTTTCATTTTTTATTTTTATTTTTTGCTGCTATAATTTATAATTTTCACTGTGAAAGTTCTATCAGCTCTGTCATGCGGGTCCCATGGCTTTTTTGTTGAGCCATAATGTGTTGCAAAAAAATTTTCTATATACCACATATAAAAAGAGTATGTTGTGAGTTTGGCAATGTTGTGAACACTGACATAAAGCTGAGATAGTGTTTCATGGAGCAACTGATGATCCTAAATATCATGGAGATTTTAATGCATGATTTGTGCCATCCATGGAAGTTTGTGATAGTCTCTTGGCAGTTCTACTAACTGCACCGGTCCGTGAGACAGTCACATCCTTGTGTGTGTGTGTATAATAATGCACCTCTGCGAACACCTACGTCCTTGCGTCACATGGAAACACACATGCTCACGCTCACAATGATATTGATGCACATCTGACATTTTGAGGCTCCATTCGTCTTGAGAGGTGGGATTGGGGGGGTGTGGGGTGGGACCGGTGACATTTCATGCAGCCATAATGTTATTCATTATGGCAGAGGGGCACTGGAGAGGGTACAGCGTGCTGCTGTGTGTGCCACAACCCATCTGTCTCTTTGCCCCCCTCTTTCCATTTCTCACTCCCTCTCTCTCTCTCACTTTCTGTGGGTGAAATGGCAGCAGAGTTTTTCCCTTCACCCCGAGGCCTCAAAGATATCCCCGCCTGCTTTCCCCTGATAAGACAAACCTACAGCACTTACCTTTCCCTCTCTCCTCCGCTCTCTCTTCTCCAGCCTCTGCTTTAGGAGGCAGAAAGGGATGTAATCTTTGGGGAACTTTACGTAAGTGCAGTAGAAGAGGCCTGTGATATTTGCTTTCACTCAGAATTCTGCTGTTGGTACCTCTTTAAAGTACCAGTGCTCTGAGTGGGTCTGCTAACACGTTAGGAGTTATGGTACGAAGCCAGTTATAGTTACGTAGCCAAGTAAATAGACTGCAATTGTTTAAAAGTACAAAGCAGCATTTAATATACACCTTGTGAAATGATTGATGGCTGTTTGAGTGGTGTTGTATAATTTCATCTTATTTTAAGAGTTTTGTTTATCTTGGTGTGCACCGGTTGCATTGGTAAGAGGACTGAAGGCTCAAGCGGTAATTCTGCTATGACTAGCACCCACTTACCTGCCTTTTCTACAAGTCAGTTACATCACCTTATTAATATTCATGAGGCAAGTTGATAGTCTCACAGATTGTCAGAACAAACTTGGATTACTTATAATAACTAGCTTGCTTTTAGGTAGTATATTTAACAATGTTTTTAAATATTAAGTTGAAATGTTTGGGGTCAGTAAGATTTTTAAGATAAATTATGTTTTTTGGAGTTTTCTGTTTGTCAAAGAATCCTAAAAAAGTTGTTTTAACCATTGATAATAATAATACATATTTCTTGAGCACCAAAACAGGATATTAGGATAATTTCTGAAAGATCATGTGACTCATGTGATCATGTGACAATTTTCTTTCTTTGCCATCACATGAATATGTTATATTATTGTATGATCTAATTTTGATATATGTCAAGTCAGTCTGGCTAAATAACTAATTAATTGCTGTTTTGTATATAATTATATTTTATATTTAGTCATTTCAGCAATCTGTATCAGTGTCATATTTTCTAGTGTTAAATTGCATACAGTAATTGCATTGTGAACATTTACATCCATCTGCCACCCTTCTCCTTAGATAAAAATAAGGCCTTTGACAATAGCAAATAAATGAGCTTTTATTATAAATGAGCTTTTATTGTTGTGCTGATGTTTTGTTTTTGTCCGTTTGTGTCTCTGTAATGTCACCATACGCTTACGGACTCCTCAGTCCACACGCTGTTAAACTGCTCCGAGTTCTTTCTGCTCTCCATGTCTCTCTCTGTTTCTCCCAGCTGGCTGTTTAAGTGCTGTTTACTCGTTTGCCATTCCTGAGAGAGGTAATTAAGGATGGTACAAAGAGAGAAAGATAGAGCAGGAAAGGAGAGTTGGTTTTATTACCAACTCCACTTGCAGTCAGCTGCTCTGTGTCTTTCCTCTTCTGCTTACTTCTCTTTTTCCACCTGCCTCTGTTTTTGCATCCCTCCTTCTCCCTGTCTACCTGTCTTTTTGCTGTCATACAGCTGTCTGGCATGCACTCTCTCTAAATTTTGCTCACTGTCTTCTTTCTGTCTCTGATCTTCCCTCTCTGTTAAACCTGTTCTCTCTTGTTAGAGCAGAAAGGATGTCCAGAACTGTGCGGTAGAGTGAAGTTTAGCCCAGGGCTTAACCTGCAAGTATCCCTACAAGCAGATGGCAAGATTGAAGATCAGCCTGTATGGGTCTCTCTCAAGAGGGAGGGAAAAGAGAGTGAGGGAAATTGAGAAAGAGAGAAAATCATTGTTCAGGACTCGTTCACGTCTCTATAGATCAGAGTCAAAATCTTTTAGTTTTGAGCTGTCGCTCTCCTCCCTGAAGCCTTTACACAAGAAGAGGAAAATCATCCTCTCTGGTTTTTCTTTTTCCCCATCTCTCATCATTGATAAACTAGTTCTCGCATTCTGTACTTAGCAGGTTTAAAGTAAGCCAAGTTTCTTTCACAACTGTTCTGAAAGAACTACATATATGCATATATACACACACACAGAGAGATTCTCCTATTAGTTTGTATCTAACAGGATGGGTTTGTGTTTGTGTTTTTTAGGTGTGTGGGATGGTTAGAGGCTGTGTGTAGAAGAAAGAAGGATTTTCTGAAATGTTTATTTTGACATCCACATGGACTTCTGTATGTAGAGCATTGCAAGAAGTCTAAATGATGTGGGCATTCCCTATTGAAAGTGAAAGTAAGTGTGTGCGTATGAAAGTGAGGTTTTCTGTGTGTGTGTGTGTGTGTGTCTGAGGGAGACAGAGAGCGCTTGTACTACTTTCAATATTCAGTGAGTGTGTAATTGTCTAAAGTAGCTTTGCGTCCCCAAACTCCCAACCATATAATCACAGTAGAACAATACGCTGAACATTAAGAGAGTGAGAGAGGTAACTTAAGACAAGTCATAGGACTCTCATCGCCTCCTCCTTGCCCTATTCTTCTGTCCAATATCCTGTGTTGATTCTCTTTGTACCTGAATTCTGCTGAAAAGTGTGTTTGTGAGTAATTTGCCTTCATGCACTAATGCGGCCTGGCAAGCTTCTCTGTTTACAGAGTGAAAAACAAAGAATTAAAGGATGGAAGGCATCAGTTTCCTCCTCAGCCTCCTAACCTTTCTTTCAACCCAAACCTCATCCAATTTAATCATTCATTGTCTTTTTATCTGTTGACGTCATTAAAAAGTGCAAAAGGTCAGAGCTGTGGCTTTCATGTGAGCGATGCAAGCTCAAGTCCAGCTTGTGTCATTTATATCTTTTCTGCACTGTTTCTTGTCCTATCTCTTAGCGCCAAAGGCCTAAAATAGAACTGACTATCTTTTTTGTACAGAATGTTAGTGCTGTCTTCCAGTTCTGAAATTGGCGGCATGATGCTAGTGTGTTCTGGGTGGTTGGCAGAGCATTACTGTACAGTTGCTAGGTGGTTGCTTACTGGCGCAAGTCAAAAGAGCCCACTTGCAAGTCTCTGATATTCTGGTCCCTAGATATAGCTCGAGTCCCTCCTTCAATGCAAGTCTAAGGATTTTTTTTCTATGTGTTTTATCATCTTCCAGGTGGAAATCATAGGCCTGATTCCTTAGAATAGCACACTTCTCAGCGAGCTGCACTATTTTCGAGGTATCATTTATATCAGCAGCACAAACAGTGCAGTTTAATACAATAGGGGTTTTGAACAAAAAACATAAATATATGCAATAGTAATAGTGATTCCTGCCTTAGCAGGCAGCCCTAATAGACACATGCCTCATGTTTTTTGCATTGCGTGCAAGTTTTGAGAGAGTTTCCTTCTAGGTTATTGAGCCAAACCCAGTTGCTTAAATTTCAAGATATGCAATATATTCTGGTTCTCTTACCAAAAACAGCATTGTCTGGAACCCGGCAGAGCTCAGGGACTGAGAGTTTTTCCGGATTTCCTCCCTCATCTGCCTACACACGCATCTCGCATTACAGAACCAGTAGACTGTAAGAGCAGACTCTCAAAGCAATTCACGTTTATTTATATAGCGCTTTTTGTTGTAAAGCAGCTTCACAGAAAATGAAAGTTTCTTCATTACATTTGTAATGAGTAGTTTATCAGTACAGTAGTGATTATGCAAAGGTGATGTCCATACGGTAGAAATGTACAGTAAAAATCACGCAGGTAATTAATGATGTATTCAAACAAACGGTGAACACCATAATTATACGTTGCAATCAAACGTATAGGAAAATTTGGTAGTTTTGTATGTTGGTTCAGGGTTGTCATTAGGGCTGCAACTAACGATTATTTTGATAATCGATTAGTTGGCCGATTATTCTTTCGATTAATCGATTAATCGGATTAAAAAAATATTGACCAAAAAAAACACTATTCCACATTCTGCCCAATGTTCTACAAACAAACGTGACAACTGAATGCTATGAAAACATACAGTGCTTAATTTATTAGACCACTTATCATAATAAAGAGAAAACATATTTTAGAAATTTGTCAAATTTGTTTAAATTTAAAAATGTTATTGTCATTTATTGGACATAATAATAAAAAATGTCCTCATAACAGCTTGCATTCTTCCTGGTATTGTTTATGTACTTTTTGACTGCAATTGGGTATCGCGAAAAAAAAATACTCAAATAAAAAATACAAGAAAAAATAAGTGCTCTGGTTTTCTTTCATAGATAACAGCAATAATGATATTATAGCATTAAAAATAGCCTACTACTGTTACTAAAGAGCTTACACATATTGGAGTACTAACCAGTACAGAAAGCCGAAAAATGATTTTGGTTATCACCAATACTGTTACTTTAGAGCAGCAGTGGCACAAACCTTACATAAATTTGTGAAGCATTGTAAAAATTGAATATAGTTTAAACCTCTATTAAAAATTAAAATAATAAAGATAATAATAAAGACGAATAAAAACACAAACTCCGTGTTAACCAACAGGTAAGAGTAATGTTCTGCAGGAACTACTTTGATCACAGTCACCTCGTCATTTCTTTATCCTGTAAAAGGCCGTTATGGAGCGTCTCATGTTTATATTCAGACAGACAATTACACGCTGTTATCCCTTTAAAGTTCCTACTCGCATAAAATATTTAAATTTATTTTAAACCTTAAATTAACTTTCAACAACAGATAATTCAGCACAATGGATATGTTTGCGTTGAAAAGCCTATTAATTGTCTCCCTCTCTACTGTGTTCTGTCGGTCTGACGCGCGTGCGCGCGCCCGCCGCGCCGGCGCTCATTCGGTATTTTAAACTTAACACAGACTGTCAGGACGGACCTTTATGCAAAAATGGAAATGCTCGCGTGAATTTGTGGCATTTATAGTTAAGGATATGACCGTAAACTGAACGTTTTTGCGCTGAGGACGCACACGCATCTGTCAAAGCGCCTGACAGGGCAAGCATTACTCTTATGCATTAACTTAAAGCTTAAAATAAAGAATTATCATGTTTTGGGCAGCTTGGATCACGTGCTTCTCCGGCAGAATCTCATTCTGTTTCCTCCACTATTTTTAGATGCATTTTGTCCATAGAAATGCATTATTCAGTGCCGTAATTTGACTAACCAGCTGATGTTGGACGTACACTGTGGGCAGACCCGATTAATCGATAATGAGAATCGTTGTCGATGATTTTCATAATCGATAATAATCGATTTTATCGATTAGTTGTTGCAGCCCTAGTTGTCATCATCTGAGGTCTTTGTAAGGGTTGGCATCATCTCTTCTCAGGCGTTCAGTCATATCAGATCTTCAGCTTGTGCAATTTCTAGTTTCCTCGAGCTTACTATATTCCATGCGATATAATTAAATTAAATATATAGAGAAAAAATGTATGAAACAAGTGTATATTTTAAATTCAGCATATTTGTGCATCATTTATTTGCTTTAAATTATTTATATTATTTGTTTCAGACATCAACCATCCTGGTCTCTGGAATGTCTGTATTGTCATCGGCCATAAAAACAAAACAACAAAAACACATTGGTTTGCCACTAGTGCTGATTGGTCCCAGTGCTAAGAAAGTCCATGGCATCCTGTGTGTGTGTGTGTGTGTGTGTGTGCATATGTGTGAAAGGGACAGCTACATCAACCAAGCTCAGGCACTCAGGCACATCTTAGGGAAGGTCCCTGGGATAAAAATTAAATTACATTCATTATCAGAGGTTAGAAATCCTCACCACTCTATTTGGATTAGATCAGATTGGTGTGAGTTTGTGTGTGCATGTGTGGTCGTACATTTGCCAAAGGGTATAACCGGGCCAGACAGGCTAAGTGTTGTCTGTGTGAAAGAGAGAGAGAGTACTATGAGTCAGAGAGAGAATCAGTGGGCTAATATTACGTGTCAGTAGTACTCTTTAAATTTGAGTTTTTATTAAAACAGTCAATAAACAGACAAAAGCACTTCATTTTTATGAAGACCAACATGGCTCCTCTGAGAGCTGTTACCAGGCAGGGGAATAAATAGCATGAATATCAGCGTAATGGCTTTGGAGGCGACAGAGAGAGAGTCGAACGCTTCCCCGGAAAAAGAAAACAGTCAAACCCAAATTCAATCTCTTCATGCTCTCCCAAAGCCTAGCCATGCTGTGATGAGGAAGCACAGAGCTAATGTGCCTGGTATTCTGTTCACAGAATTCTTTTCATGTTCTTTCCTCTTTTATATTTTTTGGATTTTTTTAAAATATATTTTAGATTTGGAGCCTAAATTACAAAGGCCCTGATGACTGCTTATATTCTTTTGCATTTTAATATTCATATTCATTTTCAGCATCTGTGTGTCTTATGCATATACTACCACAGGAATCAGTGCAAAGAAATTGGTCTTAAAGGAATAGTTTATCTGAAAATGAAAATTCTGTTATCATTTACTTAAACCCATGTGACTTCCATGGAACACAAAAGTTTAGCATAATGTCTTTGGTGATCTTTTGCATACAGGGACATCAGATTTATTTATTTTTTTGGTTTAATTTGTTGAACTTTTTTATTTTAGATGTATTTAAATGTAATAATGCCAAAGTTAACTATTAGATAACAACACATTGAAAGGGATAGTTCACCCAAAAATCTAAATTTTGTTATAATTTACTCACCCTCATGTTGTTCAAAACCTATAAGACTTACTCGCTATTTCGGTTAAAGACATTTTGAAAAATGCTGGTAGTGAAACTGTTTGAATACCATTCACATCCATTATATGGACCAAAAAAAAAACATGAGGTGTTTCCCAAATTATTAACGAAACAGGCCGTCCAATTAGATTTGAGCTAAGATCACATGCCCAGAGCAGCTGCTGTTGCACAATAGGGCAAGAGTGGTGGCGATGTTTCCAAAACCACCGAAAAAAACAGCCGAAGAGTATTCTGAGAGAGAAGAGGATGCATTCTTATCACTGCTATCTGAGAACAGATGTATTCTTACATGTTCTTTATACAGAATACAATTTCTATTAATTCTCCACTACTCAAGTGTTATGAGTAGCATGTTCACTCAAGATCTGTCAATCATGGGATCATATCTCCTGCCATTATGTGGGAAAAAAAAGAAACATTTATCTATACATGAAATATGAAAGCAAATAGACGTATGATTATGATTGTATATGTGTGTTTTATGCAGCTCATGATTTTTATATAAATAAAGGATGTTTATGACTAATGAGAAGCGGCTCACGTTCATTTCGATTATAAAACATACAAAGAGTGCATATTATAGAATAAATATCCACTTTAGATCTCGTTTGGAAGTTAATGCAAGCACTCAGTGATGGTTTAAAGTTGGTTTTAAGCAAAAACATAAATAATCACATAACTTTTCAAATGCAGCTTGATGCTTATTGTACCTCTATTTATATTTTAAGATGTATTTTTGTAAGAATTATAGGTGTTTCTGGTTTAGAACCAAACTTTATCTTAATTTAAAGGGGTCATCAGATGCAAAATTCACTTTACAAGTTGTTTAAACATAAATGTGTGTTGGAAGTGTGTGTACACATCCATCCTATAATGATAAAAATTCACCCAGTGTTTTTTTTTTTTCTTTAAATCCCCATTCTCAAATCAGGCTGTTCTGAGATTCCTGTCAGAATGACGTAGTTCTGCACAGACCGCTTCCATGATAGTTGATTGACTTACCATAGACCTGCTCTGAGTGAGCTGAGAGAGCTGTCTGCCATTGTGTTGACTCCAGTGCAGGGGAAGACAAGAATGTCTCCGATTAAGTGATTGAGGTGTTTAGTTGTTGGATTTAATAATGAACATATCAGTCGTCATTAACTCCCGACATCTGAGCTGCTGAAGATGCAGAGGATTAACGTTACTTTCGTTTTGAAGGGAATGCGCCAATCTCCCTAAATGCATTTGTTCGCACAAATTATTCATGATCCAGCTTCAACTACAGAAGAAGTGAGAATAAGGGTTTTTTATGAATCTTTGCAAATCACCTTTCCTAATAACATGCTAGTTAGCAAGTTTCGCTGCTGAAGTTTACAGTCTGCTCGTCAGCAGATCTCATTAACATTTAAAGCGACATGGACTAAAAAACAGCTTGCTGAAAACAGGGTAAAAAGGGTGTTTTTTACTCTACCGTTAAGAAATTCTAACCAAAGTATGTTATAGACTTTTCATTAAGACCCTAAAGAATCATATAAACTTGTGGAAAATAGGCATCCGATGACCCCTTTAATACTGTATATTGAGCAGCGGACCATATAAGAGATACATATCTGAGGAAAAATGCATTGCTGGTCGGCGCCACCTAGCGTGCAGGCATGAATTAGCAGAAGGCAATCAGTTGCTTCGCTCTTGGTGTGAAAGCACTGTTCGTCGGTGATTCGCCTCACATTTTTGCATCTTGCTCAGTGTGAAACGGCTTTCAGCCTCAGATGTCTTGCCCATGGACCGTTGGCTGAATATCTGATGCATATCACACACAAAATTGGAAACTTCAGGAGTTTCGAAGTCGTCATTTGATTGGTTGAATTATGCAGGATTTCCGGGAGATGTGTGTGTCGCTTTCTTTAACGTTCCACCTAGAAACAAAAATACCATGATGCCAAACCCCCTCACGAAAGAAGAAAGCCGTCGTGTTTACAGCTGTGATAAGTGTTTATCAGGATCAGCTAAATGCTGGATTATCAAAAGTTTGTGAAATTTAAACTGCGCAGCATAGGATCTTTAAAATCCAAGAGTTTTACATACTGGTCTGTTATTGTGGGGACATTTCCATGCCCCTAAACATGACGTGGCACAAAACGAAACGTAATTGGTTGCTTTACCTGTCAGTTATATGGCATCTTGAGTGGTCATTGGCCATTCAAAGCGTCCAAGGTTTCTAGACCTTCAGCCAACAGTCTGAAGGTCTGGCTACGTGAGACTAGGGAACAACATGATGGTGAGTAAATGATGACAGAATTTTGATCTGTAGGTGAACTATCCCTTATAAATATCTCAGCTTATTTTAAACTAGTGGCATTTTCATGTGTAGTCAGCTGGGTTGAATACAGCATATCTGAAACTACCTGAAATGCGTAGGAGAGCTGTTCTTTTGTATGAATCCTAAGGCTTATTAATTTATATGATTTTCTAAAGTTATGCTTTTGAGTCTGCTCAACATAAACTTGCTAATTCTGCTTATGTAAACACATACTTTTGTCTTCTTCAGAAGAAAGTATGTCATATGAGTTTGGAGGGACATGAAGGTGAGTACCGGTAAATGACAGACTTTTCATCTTTGGGAACTTTTCCTTCACAACTAAAATCAGGCCACGCTTTACCCAATGGTTTGTTCAGATCAAGACTTATTGGTGCCACCTTGTTCATGGTCTTAACGCAAAAGAATGTCTAAAAGTAGTTATTTGAAGAACAGTATTTGTCTGGTTTTGTGTGGAATGGAAGGCTGCAGTCTCTTGATACAGGAACAATAGTGAAGACGGTCCTCTTTTTACATCTGTTTCCAAGTTCAGATGCAGCAAAGTGGACCTGATCAGACCTCAAACTCGGAGTGTTCAGTGATCCATCCAAACATTATCATCTACTCATTTACCTGGATATACTTGTATCCATCTTCAGGGAGACCAAAGTCTGTCGGCTTATGTGTTCTCGTACCTTTTGACCTTTTTCTGTCGGTAGAAACCATCACAGCCGAGAGGTCGCAGCATCACTCTCTCAAGTCTTGTGTTTACGAAGAGTTGAATGCTGAACTTCCTGTGTGACAGCTCACCGCCTGAGGTATTTTTGTAAAGCTGTGTATCGGGTTAAAAGCATACTCGCAAAGTCTGAAGAATCTTTCACACTGTGAAAATCTGCTCGGTCTGTGGAACCCGCTTTGGTCTGTTACACACAGCCGCGAATTCTGTGCACCTCAAATCCCTACCTGCGAGTCCTGACGTATTCTCTCACATCCCAGGTGAGAGACGCCGTCCTCATTTGAGTCTTGGCTTTTCTGAGAGGAGATCCAAGAGTTGAATGCAGACCAACGTTAACCTTGATTGAATTTGACTCTGTGAAATCCCAGCGGAGACACAGAGAAGGACAGAATGCAAAGAAAGAGAGTTTAACAGGAGGGGACAACCACACACATGAGAATGACAAGAGGAGAAAGACAAACAGAGAGGGAGGGGTAGTCTGTGAACCATGTTCATTTTAATTAATCTCTTCTGTTAGTAAGAGCTGTATTTTTAGTAGTATTGTGAGTGAACTACATCTGGTCTCTGGGCCCCAAGGGGAAGCAGGCCGGTCTACGTATTGAACGTGTGTGTATGTATGTGTGTGTGATAACACTCTGTTAATGTGCTTCTGTGTATGAGTCTGCGTTTTATTCATACACTTTTGTAGTATTTTATTTCCTCCCGACCCCCAACATCCATAATGTTAATGAAATTACCAAAAAAAAAAAAAAAAAACAGTGCTATTTTTTTAATGACAATTTACCTGTCTCTAACAATTAAAATGAATAGCCTTTTTTTTGCTACTGTATATTTAAGATCTATACACTCAATAATAAAGTTACAAAAGCTGTCACTGGGGCAGTACCTTTTTAAAAGGTGCATGTTTGTATCTAAAGGGTTACATACATATTTTAGTACTTAAAGTGTACATATTAGAACCTAATAGATACAAAAGTGCACCTTTTGAAAAGGTACTTTCCCAGTGACAGCTTTTGTAACTTTATTTCGGAGAGTGTACATGGCTATTTTCTATATGAGAACTATTGATAAAAACATTTTTTTAAGATATCACAAAGTAATTGAAAAAAACAAAAAACCCAACTCAAAAATTTTAGTAAGATTTCAGGACTGCACTTTCTGTCATTTTTTTGCTATGAAATTAGAGCTGTGCAGGATAAAATGTAGGTGCCAACATGTGTAATGTAACTAGGTGTAAATCCGGTTTTGCAGATTCATAACATACTATATAACCAGCGGCCAATGTCTGGAAAAGTTCCAGTGTAATAGTTTCATGACGACTGGTTGATTCCTTGAAAGCTTTATTACTTAGCTAGGGTCTTTTTGCTCAGAATGAGCAAGGAGCAAGCCTATCATGGTGTGGGGGTGTTAATAAGTGGAAAGAAGCTCTATTGCTGCACTCCTTGACAGTAAATAACATCCTGATCAGTTTATCCTACGCAAAAGTCTGACCCAACGTACATTTAAATTGCTCCATAAGCACTGTTCACAGAGACATTTCCTCCAGCAGGCAATTGTTGTATCATGCCCTGTGAGTAATGCTCTCTTTCTCTTGCCATCTCTCTCGTCGTCTTGGTACATGTTGTGCAGAATGGACCATTTGGCAGGCGTGCGCGGTTGGCCGGACCAGAGCGGCTCTCAGATGGTGTTTTTTGGACAAGTCCCTTGAGAGCAAAAGGGAGGACACAAAAAATGGCCATTGTCCAGTGGTGTTTTGGACCCATGAGCCTCTCCTGGGTCTCAGTCAGCCTGTGCAATCACTTGCTGCCTGCTTCATGCCTCCTGAAGTGCTGGCCAATGAGATGTCTTTTGGGGATTGAGCTGGACCCTTGCGCTCAGACTGACACCTACCGAGTCAACATACTAATGTTCAAATAGTTGTTGGAAGCCAGATTAGACATGTCCTCTTCCTCATCTTTTCATGCTCATCCATTTGTTTAATTTGATATTTGTTCCCCATTGTTCCTTACCTTCTCCAACCCATTTATTCTTCACTAAGTCGCCCATATTCTTCTTTTTTTAATTCTTTCCTTCTTTCCCCCTCTGCCGTTCGCCTCTTTGCATGTGTGGGCGTATTCTCAGCACAGCCTACCGAGTGTGTGAGTGCGCTACAAATCTCTCTTCTCGCTGCTCCATCCAGGGGAGAATAAAAGAGTCTTTTCATTTTTCAAAAATAAACTCCTTTGGACAGGAGAGGGAAGACGCACACCAAACAGGCTGTTAGATCGATCTGCCACCCCAGGGATGCTTTGATTTGGGAGGCTTAATCAATGCATTTGTAAATGCATACATCATAAACCTTGACTTTTGCAAAGTTGCACGTTGTGTGGAACTTGGAACACACGTACGCACACGTCTGTGCCTCGCTTTCTCTTGATCTTGTGTTTCTATCTGTTAAACAAAGCTTACAGTGCCAAGGATTGCTGAAACACACTGCCTTGTGTTTTTGGTCATGAAAAATAGATTTGAAAATAATGCAGGGGATGGCAACGGAGAATCACGCTGTCCTCCTGAATACACAACTTCTTGCGACCTTTTTGTTTTACTATTGTAATGTCTGTTTTACTTTATCTAATGAACAGGTTTGTACTTTATACTGGAAATGTTGCACTATGTATGCAGTAAATATGATGTCCTTGATTTTGTAAGACTTGTTCTGGGATCAGTATTTTTTATTGGTTTTAGAACAACTTTTATTGTCAAAGAAACATACTTTTTACTCTAATCTATTCCTAATGTCAGCCCTATAAATGTAGGGCTGGGTATCGTTCAAAAATTTTCGATACTGATACCTTGACTTCGATACCAGTTCCTGAACGATACTTTTTTCGATACCAGTTTTATGAAATCAATTTTAACAAGATTACATTATCTAAAAATTATTTAATTAATAAATCAGTGCAAATCATTTTAATAAAGCTCAAATAAGTTTTCAGTTTACAAATCTGTTAGTCTACTGTGGCGGGAGGAGCCAACGACAGACACAGTGGGCGTGGCGTCAAGCCTCGGAGAGGTTTTTATTAAACAATATATCAAAATAAAGTGTCCAAAGGGGGAAAAGTGTCCAAAATAAACGGGGATCTGGTGTCCTCGTCGTGCTGCGGGGCTGTGCAGGAGGGCAGTGTTCAGGAGGGAAGGGTCCAGGGAAGGGGCGGAGTCCGGTGGCCGCACGCGCTCCCCTCTCGAGGAACGACGGGGACAGCCTCCCAGCCACCAAAGGGGTAAGTGACGTTCTTTCTATTGGTCATTTACCCTGTGGCTGGTTGAGGCTGACAACTAATACCCGGTTTCTCTGTCCCGGTTCCGGCGCGGTGCGAGACGGGGATGTCGCTTGGGGGGGGGGAATGTGACGAGTCGGCTGCCTCCCCCCTGTCCATCATCACCACCCCGTCCCATATTCGCCGCCCTTCACCAGGCTCCCGACAGGAGTGGGTGTGTGAGAGAGATGGGCGCTGAAACAGCCAGGGCTGGCGGCGTGTGATGAGGCGCACCTGACGTGAATAGAGCCTCATCACCGCCGCCGTTAAATGCCGAATGCGCCTCTCCTCGTGAGACCGGTCTCTCCCCCGTGCATGCACGCTGGTGTCCTCGTGGGTCCAGGAAGGGAGCGTCGAGGAGGACTGCCGCACCCGTTAGGCGGCTGACGGGCCAGGATGCCGGGCCGCCGAATCCCCCCAGAAGCGCCGGGATGCCCGAAGATGGACGAAGCCGCGCAAGAGACGCCGCCGCCACTCGCTCCCGGCCCCGAGAAGGGAGCGCGTGCGGCCACCGGACTCCGCCCCTTCCCTGGACCCTTCCCTCCTGAACACTGCCCTCCTGCACAGCCCCGCAGCACGACGAGGACACCAGATCCCTGTTTATTTTGGACACTTTTCCCCCTTTGGACACTTTATTTTAATATATTGTTTAATAAAAACCTCTCCGAGGCTTGACGCCACGCCCACTGTGTCTGTCGTTGGCTCCTCCCGCCACACTACGTTTACAATAGTGCATGTTTGTTTTCAAACGCATAGCTCAGACAGAATCATCATTTCTATTCATTTTGCACTAATTTACTGATAAATATTAGCACCTTCCAGCGCTGTCTGCCGGTATGTATAATGTTAATGTTCTCTCTTCTGCAATCGCTGTTCTGACTCAGAGGACATAGCATATTTCAGCAATATATGGCCAAAACACAAATTAGTGCGGCAAACAGAAGTTATTACAAACACTTGATGGTGGCTTAAAGTGAGTTTTAAATATAAGCGGAATATAAATCTTATTTATTGTCTTATGTAGCATGATGCTACATTGTGCATGAATGGTCACGTAACGCGCACTTTCAGTTGTGTAGTATTTTCTGAAACGCCAGTATGGACAAGGATCGTTTCCATTTTTAAACAAAACGCACCAGTGTAAACATAGCCTTACATTTAAGGGGGTTGGGACGCTTTCACACTACAGCCTCACGTGTGAGCCACATCTCTGAGTGTAACCAGTGCAAACTAGTAGGTGTGTTCAACAAGACTAGGGTTGGGTACCGTTCACTTTTGAACCGGTACCGGTATCTGGAATTCGGTACCAGTACCCAACGGTACCTTTTTTCAGTACTTTACTCTGTGTAATAACAAAAAAATTTATTTCAGTGAAAAAATAAGTCTCAATTTCAACATTTTGAACAATAGGGCCCTACAATTTTTTTTATTTCTTTTTTTTTCTTCCAGAAATTCTTGTTTTATTTTTTTCTGATAATCAAATGAAGACATTCCACGCTATAGAGTAAATTCCGTTTTTATGAATGGACTCCATCCTGTCTGCGTTTTCGCAGAAACCATATGACTCTAGAAATGTAAGCACACTTCAGAACATTTCGGTTTGCTCTGTGTGTTGTGTTTTAAGGAGTTGCAGTGGTGACATGTCACAAGGTCTCTCTTTCTCTCTCTCTCTCTCTCTCTCTCTCGTATGCGCCCAAATGTGTTCTCAGTTACCGAAATTTGTTATCAAATGATTTAATGTGAATCGGTACTTGGTAGTACCGATGCAATTTGGTATGCACCCTTAAAAGTACCGACTTCGGTACCCAACCCTAGACATGACGCGGCTCTGCGCAGGACCGAGAGAGCTATAGAGAGCAGACTGCTTCGTATGCTTTCGAATCACTCTCACGGATGTCAAACACCAATCGATCTGTGCGGCGCCGCTTCTAGTCGAACACACCTAGTGCTGCAGGCTTATTGGCGTTGACGAGATTAACTCCTTAGGTATCGAAGTTTGGTACCGAACAGCAAGATGGTATCGAGGCAATTCTATTCAATTAAATTCTGTTGCCACAGCCATATCACCCTGCAGCCCAAGACTGGTTGCCCACTGAAGCTAAGCAGGGTTGAGCCTGGTCAGTACCTGGATGTTATTATTATTATTATTAATTCGGTCGGTGCCTAAAAAGTATCGAACTCGATACCCACCCCTATTTAAATGTGCATTCCGTAGTTCTTTAGCTTGTATTAGCATTGCTGTTCTTTGTGGACTTTAAGTACCAATACCACAGTTATACTGATACAAGTGAGCCTTAGAGCGCGGTCTACACAATAATGAATTCCCTTGAAAATTGGGCATTACTACTTAGGATTTTCTCTTTCATATAGACGATGACATTATGACATTACAATGACATATTTCAACGGCAACAACAAAAACAAACTTTACTGCGCATGCATGCTTTTGTGGCCCTAACTTAACTTCTGGTAGACATCCAAATAGAATCAAGAACAACAGCTAAGTCCCTCTAGAGTAGATTTTTTTTATGATAACAAGCAAAATATGTTTTCTGCTTAAATCAGACGGACTTATTAAAAACACAAATTCATTCTCTGCCAGTAGGAGGCGCTTTAACGCGGGAGAAAAATAAATGTATGGGAAACACATCCCACAGCACAACAACCTGAGCCCAACTTCATTACTCATCAGTTTTACTGCATTTGTAGCCGGCGCCATTAACCAAACCGATAAACAAACACAGACCGAAAGTTAACTTCGGGCCAGGCGCGTGCGCCCGATGAAACCGTCTATAATCTTTCCACCTTTTGTATGGAGCACTGATGTTTATGTTCATTTTTGGTCTTTGTCAGTCTTTTTATCTTTTTCGACTTCAGGCCTTTTCTTCTTCTTTAGCCATATAGGTATGGATTCTGCTGTCTTATTTCTACGCTAAACTATGCTACTAGCTCCTACAGAGACCACAGACAATGAGTGTGAGGATTCTCTCAGACGCTTTGTAAAGCACAGCAGGTGATGTCATTTCAGCATGGCAAAATACATGGAGAGGGTTGACCGTTAAAACATTCTGCATAAACTCTCAGAAAAAATTGTGTTTAGGTTTGTTACTAGTGCAGTACCCTTTCAAAAGGTACTAATATGTACCATTTAGGTACTGATACGTACACTTTAGGTTACTAATTTGCACCCTTGAGGTATATAAGGTACAAAGAGTTTTGAAAGGGTACTGCCCTAGTGACAGCTTTGTACCTTTCTCATGTACACAAATACACAGTTTAGATGATTATGAGGAATGACAGATGGATAATGTTGTTGAATCTTCACTTGAAGTCCTAAGCGTAATCTGAAATGATCTATTTGTCTTCAAATAAACATCGGTTGATTCTGGACGAATGCCAGTCAAGGATCCATGTCCTTCACAAACATTGTATTTTTGTACCTAACAAAAATGTTGTGTGTCTCATTGCTCTTTGACTTGAGTAGGTTTTCAGAGTAGTCAGGAACATGCTAATGAGTTGTTTTACATATCTACTCTGTACTTTGCTTTTTGCTTTGAGTTACTTTTTGTTAAAAACTTCTCATTATGACCAATTGGAAGAGACAGAATTCAGTGTCCTATTTAATTCTGCCAGGAAGAGCTGAACAGTATAATATGAAGTGTCCTCCCAACCCTTTATTCTGGGTAAGTTAGTTGTGCAGTAGAGAGGGTAACAGGAAACCAGGCTGTATGTAATCAGAATTTTTGACTGGCACGGGTTTCAAACCCATTGTGTACACCATGGTGCATGAAAGCTGAGCATCTGTGCATTATTGTGTACTGCTCATCAGTACAATCGTCTGGAGTAGTAACAGTTTGTTAGTGAGTCACATGCATGCTGCTTGTCTAGGCTTTGTGATCTGTTTTTACATAACCACAAGTGTACGTATTTTTCTTCTTTTTTTGTTAATCAGTGGCTTTGGGAAAAGATGATGACAATGAAATAGTGCAAAGGAATTAATCATTTTATTTTATTAAAAGGTACAAAACCTAAAACAAAGACCATTGCTTATTACTCTCAGTGCGCCTAGTTAAAATATTCTTCCATTTTGTGTGGCGTAACGAAGCATGTGTGACACAAATGCTGAGCTCAGCGAGTCTGTCTTTGAAAAGAGAGAGTTGTCTGTAAGAGGTTGGGGGACAGAAGGAGGGTGCAAGAGAGCGAGGGGCAGGGGCGCGAATAAAACAGTCGGCAAGGACAAGACGTGTGAAAACTTTAACACATTGACATGGGGACAGAAATTGGACAAGTAGCTGTCAGAGGTTTTAAAAGCTTATTTTTCTGTGCTAGTGCTGTAATTTAATGTTAAAAACAAAACAAAAACCCATCCCTTTGTGAATTTAAGTTTTATACATTTTATTATATTATTATTTTTTTTTTAAGTGTCTTAAGACCCATTCCAGTGCAGTGTACTCTCTCCAACATGTCTGGTTTTATGCAGTTTTGTCAGTTCAGGTTCACCTCAAATGCACTATTTCAGGAGAATTTGGAAATTGCAAAGTTGTCTCAGCCCCTCAAGGGAAGATCTAACATGAGTAGATATCATAGCAGGGTACGTCAGCATGCGTCGAGAGCTGAAACGGGCACTTAAACACACTACTTTAACATGCCTGTGACGAAATTGTCACTGAGGGAGATTTATGAGTGCAATCCTCTCTACTTACAGACTCCAGATCTCACGCATTAGTGCATGAATCTGATAATTAGTGAGTTAGTTCCCTCAGTTGGTCCATCTAATGAAACAGTCATTCAGTCTTAATGGCAGATCACTGTCCAAAGAGACTGCTCTATTCCCTCAATAGGCCCTATTTTTAGCATGAGTGCCCTTTTATGCCAGCGCAAGCTGCTAATGGAACTTCAACTCCATTTAGGGTGAGAAAACCCTTTGGTTGTTCGCCGTGACCTTCTCCGGTTGCCCTTTCAACTTTTCCAGTGCACCTTTAAGAGCTCTTTCACAGTTACACAGGAGGTGTGAAATATATAAAGGCGGTCAATGAGGAATATAGTTAACTGTGTGCAAAGTACGTTATAGCGCAGACTACTTCCAAGTTAGTCCCTGAGGAACTAGTGATCATTCTGAAACCGTAAAGGCATTTTCCCTAACCAATCGCTTGAAATCTATTCATGCATCTTTCTGCTGCAAATTTACTCCAAAGGTAGGTTCTAGGAGAGAAGTTAATAAATTTTCTTGTGCAATGTGAACTTATGAATAACACATGCAGATCTCATTCTGATTTATTGGCTTCTGAGGCTCAGGCTTGTGAAAAGGAGAGGTGTACAAGAACAGATTACATATATTTGGGTGGTCATAAATTGTTAGATTTGCATCTCTTTGAAACTTTAGTAGCTCTTTATTTTGTAGAATTTCTGCTTTGAGATGTTAAGATGTCCAAACTGTGCAGAGTGTCATCAATCAAAACTTCATCAGTCATAAGGAATATATTGGACAGTGCTCCAAGGAGTCCAGCTGTCTTGAATTGCGTCAGCGGTTGTTTTTTGCGCGCCGTCAAGAGCTATGCTCGCAAAAACGCACAGCATGCTTTTTAGCAATGAGTCAGACGAGTAAATGAATGGTCCAGTGGATTGCAGTCAGAAAGGTCTTGGAAGTGAGTGAAAGGAGGAGGTACTTGGATGAAAATATATAATCTCTAAAGGTATGCGCTGTCATCATCAAAACAAAAAAGCACTGCATATGTAGCAATACATGGCAAGAACAAATACAGTATGATTCCAGCTTAAAAAGTTGGAATCTTTTTCTGATGGAAAAATTGAACATTTTTTTCACCAAATTCATGCTCAATGAAACTTGATTTGACTCATTCTTTATATAAAATCTTAAGACTTTTGCCTCCCTGTTTTATCAAAATATAATATGCGATTTGGTGTCCAGATTCTACTTTGTTCTTTATTTAGGCCTACATGTTTTTTAAACTGATGCACCCAATGGTTACTTTTATTGCGTGAGCGTGTGTGTGTGTGTGTGTGTGTGTTATTGGACACATTTCATACTTTATGCCAGTCTTTTAAAGAGGGTGTTCTTACATACAGTACATAAGCACCATATAATTAAATATGGAATATATAAACAGTAGGTTTGAGTTGCTGGTGTGTAAAGAACACAAGTTTAATTGTGTACTAGTCACAATATGCATCTCTTATTCTGGTAATTTCTAATGATTAGATCAAGGTCTCAATGTAAAGATTTGGTTAGACATAAAAACTCTGAATGGTACCGTGGGAGCACATGCTCAAAGTAATTTGCTCAGAGCGGCGATAGACCGCTTCCCATCAGATTAGGCAGAGATTAGCATCATAGTGCGATTGGATTTGCAGTTTAGTGGCATGGCAATGGCAGATTCTGTTTTAATCCGGGCAGAATAGTCTGATAACATTAATACCCTGTCGGAAAGCAGCTTATGTTGTAATAGCTGATATAAACATTACATTTCATTGGCCTGATCCATTAACACAAGCACAGTGCCACAGATGTTATGCCGACTAGAATGCAGAGAACAGAACGGTACAGATTTTTCCGCCTTTGTTTTTAAAATGCTAGTGTGATGCATATTGTCCCTTGAGCAATACTAAAGTAAATCTATTTATCTGTCGGTCTGTTGATATATCAATGATATACTTGGTGCTTTGGGGGTTTTAATTATTGATTTATTGTGTTGGCACATTTTCTTTAGTCTAGACATCTGCTATCTGATCGTCTAATTACCTCCTATGTGGAGTTACGGCAGAGACAGATTTATGCACTATATTCCAAGTCTTCTGAAAACTTATGATAGCTTTGTGTGATGAAAGCACACATTTCAGTAGGTTTTTACTGGAAATCTTATGAGGGATTCTTATGAGGGAATTATGAGAAAAGTAGCAACATCCGCTTTTCGAAGAATTGATTAATCAATTTTACTGAACCAGTTTGGATGATTAATTGATGAATTAGTCTGGTCTGGTACTTTTGTTCAACTCACTGAATCAATGAGCTGGTCACTGAGGTTAACTGCTCACTGAGAGGGAAAAGTTCTCGGTGAATTAGTTCTCGTTATTGTTCTGCTCCTCATGCAACAGTCTGCAGGTGAGTTGCGTATTAGGGCTGTGTATCACCAGCAAAGTCATGATACGATGCGTATCACAATACAGAGGGCACGATACGATACATATCACGATACAGGACTGCACTGAATTTCACCTCAGAAGAATTTAGTAAAACAGCTGTTTATTAAACACTGCATACTATAAGGCCGTTGCTGACTATTGGCAGAGCAGGCAGTTGACCTGCATTATGAAGGGCCTCCATAACTGTACCACAGTACAATATTAGTTAATGGCATATGTTTCTGGGGAAGTCGTGGCCTAATGGTTAGAGAGTCAGACTCGTAATCCAAAGGTTGCGGGTTCGAGTCTCGGGCCGGCAGGGATTGTAGGTGGGGGGAGTGAATGTCCAGCGCTCTCTCCACCCTCAATACCACGACTGAGGTGCCCTTGAGCAAGGCACCGAACCCCCAATTGCTCCCCGGTCGCCGCAGCATAAATGGCTGCCCACTGCTCCGGGTGTGTGTTCACGGTGTGTGTGTGTTCACTGCTGTGTGTGTGTGTGTTCACTGCTGTGTGTGTGCACGTTGGATGGGTTAAATGCAGAGCACGAATTCCGAGTATGGGTCACCATACTTGGCAGTATGTCACTTCACTTCACTTCACTTCACTTCATGTTTCATGTTTACTTTGGGTTCTCCCCACCAGGTACAATATTCTGGTCTTGTTTTTAAGCAATAATGTACTCGTTCTAATAAATTTATATTGTTATGCACTCATATTAATATAATTAATATGATATTAATTTTAATATTAATATATTAATAGTTTAAAAAAAATCATCTTAACATTGCTGGTAGGTTATCATTGCACAAATTAACGCACTCTCTACATTTAAGAAATAAAAATAAGAATGACAAGAATTCTAAACTTATGTGCTGTCTTCACTGTCTCAAGAACACGTTCACTCAAACAGATCACGTTGCGGCCACACACAGACATTCAGCAACACAAACTTTTTAACAATTTGATCAATAAAATAACTTGTCGCTCAAGAGCTACATTGTCTTTCTCAACAAGGAGCTGGTAACACCATTGTTTCTAAAGGAATTTAAGCCACTGATTCACTGTTAATAGAGAAATGTGGCAAAACGGTGGTGATACATACGTACACAGCCTCTCTCACTCTCTCTCTCTCGTAAATGAACAGTTGATGAATTACACTTTTCTGAGAAGTGGAGATTGCTAAACTGCAAGCTAACCGATATTTTCTGAAAGCAAGTGTGTTTATCCACAGCGGAGGGAGCTCACATGGTTGCCAGGTTGACAAAGATAAGTAACACTTAGCAGATATTTCCGTATTGTGCAAGTGGGAAGCTCTGTTTCGGGATCAGGCAACCCAGTTGTGTTCCTCTGCGGCCAGATTAAACCTTGTTGCAGCCTATATATTATGCTCTAGGGTTAATTTAATTGTTAATTACATGGACAGGATTTTAGCATACCAACCCCATCTGTATGCTGCTGAATAACAAGATGTCGTGAGCAGCTAAGCGATTGTACGCGCTGCTGTTGCCACAGTCCTGACATAAACAAGCATCTGCATACTGCTAAAGTTATAAAAATACGCTGTTTTAAACGTATTTTAATATTTTTATTGTAGCGTCATGTTTATTAGGATTAACCTCCAATCTGTCTACAATATGCTATCCAATAACTGCACTCAGACCAGAGGATATGACTCGTTTAAGATGATCAGGTGATAAGTTAGTAGAGAGAAAATTACTTTGTACATAAATATTTCCTATCAGTTCACAGGCACTTCTTCCGCTAAAACGATCCGTGGTGAATTCTGGTCTGGTTCTGTTCATCATTGACTGGATGAGAACAGTTCAATATTACTGGCTGTGGAAATCAGCAGGTGTGGCTCATTATACTACAAGGAAAATGGCGTAAATAAACGCGCGTTGTGTGCAATCAATCATGTGGCAAGCCAAGTGGCGCTTTTTACAAACATGGTTTCACGGTTTACGTGCGGTTTCTACGGCGTTGTCTATCAGGGCGGCGTATTTGATGGTGCTAATACTGTTTAAACGTCATCAAAAATGGCGTTTTGTATGGCGTTTTGTATGTAAACGTAAGTCTGACCCTTTTGGCTTGCCATAAGCACATGCGTTGTAATACTCTTTCCACAATGGTGGTGCTGCAGATGGGATGAGGAGGAGACCTTCTGTTGAAGACTCCTAGTGCTTAAGCATGCAATGGGTGAAAGTTTCAACCTTACTATCGTTAACCACTTGATTACACACTTGAGTGTAACACCCAAGATGTTCTTAATTATGTATTGCTGAGAATGAACCTCAGTCCTTTTTTGCCTCATCATGGTGATTTGGTGACCCTGCACTTGTATGACATATGATTGTGACTGTTTATGTTTGAGATCTGTGTGCTTACATGAGTGAAGAGGATGAGATGAGCTCAAGAGCCCTAACCTCTCGTAGTCTGCCTCGGGGAACATCAGTCTGTTTCAGCGTACTACAGAGGCAACAGTTTTCAGTGTCTGTGTATATGTGAGAGAGTTTGAGTATGCTTATTTTTTTTATCCCTCTACAACTGAGGAGCTCTTTAGGAAAGCTGCATTATAAGCAGAAAACAGACTAGCTGAAGATCTTTAGTTGACTAAACACTATGATATGTGTCTCACAGGCCACATCAAAACAAGCTAACACATACACAAAACCACTACTGTCTACAAGCACATCTCTTTTCCCACACTAGCTAGCAGGTTCCATTGGTTTCATGCATTTTCACATGTAATGAAACACAACATGATGATTCTGTAATTTGAGAAAGCTATTTTTTCAGGTGAGTAGTTTCAGAAACGAGTCTACAATTCAAACATTTACCTGTAAGTATTGTTGCTTTCGTCATGAAAATTATGACTAAATATCGTCGTCAACGAACCTTTATCACGTGACGAAAACGAGACGAGACGCAACGTAATTGCTGGTCATGTGACGATAATTAAATATATAATGCAATATTGTTGACGAATAAAAACGAGACTAAATGTCGTTTACAAAATAAAAACTATGCTAAAATGTCTCTTCATTTTCGTTGCCCAAAACGAGACGAAACAAAATGTTTAGTCTCGTTTAGTCGCGTTATTATTATTATTTTTCAGTATTTCTGTTTCCTGTGTCTCACTTCTGGGGCTGCATCAGGTTGCACTGCGCAGACGCAGGCGACGTCACTTCCTCAAGCCCCACTCACTTTTTATTGATTATTTGGGTATCATTTTCATTTGTGTAATGTCCACTAAATTGCCTATGGTTAGTTTAGTTGAGGTTGAACTGGAATATCCTACATAAAAAAAGTCCGAGGCCAGCACTACAGATAGTGCTACCCTTTCGTTGAAAGACGTCACATCTGATTTGTTACAAGCATTAGTGACAGAATCATCAGCCAATCAAATTTTGACGTTCAATGACAGCCCGCCCTCTGGGTCCAGCTACGTGCCCAGTGCTACCCCCAGCATTAGACCGCCTCTTTAATCAGGGATTTCTAAGGTACGAGCATGAAAGTAAACGAAAAGAAAATGACATCTGCAGTCATCGGCGCCTACACCAGATCTTTTTGCCGATCTACTAAAATCGCCTTTTTCAAGGCGCTCTTTTGCAGACAAAAGAGAATAACTGAGAAAGGAAGACCTACAACCAAAGTAACAGCTAGCACCGAGCACAAGTTATTTTGTTGGCTGTGTTTACTTTTAAATCCAAGTAAAGTGGGATGGAATGACAGACCCATGGACTTTATTTACAAGTGACAGGTGAGTGCTTTATTATTTGATGAGTATTGTATCATGCACATTGTTATGGAGGTGTATGTGGTGTTGATAATACTGTGGTGTGATGTGTGGATGTCCAGAGTTTGTACAGTTTTGCTGCTTTGGGCGCGCCATCATTTTAGAGTGACATGAATGTGCATAGTGACCCGTGTATTGGCGGATTACTTTTACTGACAATGTAGGGAAATTTACTCTGCATTTAACCCACCCCAATCTAGCCTACTATTAAAATAGTTGATCAGCTGTCATTGTTTGTTGAGAGCCTGTGTGCAGAATAATATGCGCATTATATGTATATAGCTGCGTTAGCTGTAACAGAGATGTGTAAGATGTGTACATGTAGTTTACAGTTGCTTACTGAAGAAGTCCCTGACTAAAACCCTACGGTATGCCACTGCTACTAGGTACTTATACTATATTGACTGGGTTAAATAGAATTGCATTACTAAAAAGAGACTAAAATGCAATTTTCATTGACTAAAACTAGACTAAATGTCATCAGTTTTCGTCGACTAAAACTAGAGTAGTTGACTGAAACTTGACTAGACTAAAAAGAGTATGAACGTGACTAAAACTAAAATGACAGCTTCACACAAAGACTAGACTAAAACTAAAACTAAAACTAAAACAGGCCACCAAAAACATCACTACCTGTAAGTCATGTTGAACATAACCCAATGCAATCTGGAAGGGTGAGGTTAAATATACAGTGACCCCAAGAAGTATATAGACAATTTAGTCAAACTTAAAAATGTATGAAGGTCAATGCACAAGATTGGCAGAGTAACCACAGTTTATTTAGTTCATCACCATAACTGGACATGTTCGGGTACAGTACTGTTTATAAGCTTCAGGTCAGTAAGGTTTATTTTTCTTCATTAAACTCATCAAAAGCGATAGTAAAGACATTCTAAAAGATTTCTGTTTCATATAATGGATGTTCTCTTTAACTTTCTATGTAAACGTTCAAAGAATCCTGAAAAAATATAGCATGGCTTTTGCAAAAACAATAAGCAGCACAATCATTTTTAACATGGATAATAGTAAGAAATGCTTCTTGAGCGTCAGCATAATACAATGGGAATATTTCTGAACGATCATGTGACACTGAAGACTGAAGTAATGGCTGCTGAAAACAGGAATAAATGACATTTTAAAATGTAATTTATAATATTTCACAATATTACTGTTTTACTGTATTGTATAAAAAAAATCTTACTAACGCCAGTCTTTTGGGTTCTAAACTACAGGTATATTTGACAACTAAACATTTTGTTGAAAATGACTGCCGCTTGGTTTGTTATTTTGCTGTCTAACACAATGACATTCATACATTTTTAAATAAGATTTAAGTGTCCTTTCTGGGGCCACTATTTGTGTTTCTTGAAGTCAACCTGTCACTTTCAGGTGTTATCAAAGGGTCACATCATGTGTGGTGAGCCATAGTGCTTACCTTGCATTGACCTAGATCTCTTAGAAAGCCTACACATTTGTTTGATTGATTGATGATTCCTTCTCCTTACACTCTAAGGTCACTTTTTGCATTGTGTTATTTTGTTCTGAATGGTGCATTTTCACGATTAACGTCTGCAATGTTTCATGAGCACTGGCAGCAGATGTTTACTACAGTGGTAGCTGGTGGACAGTTTTCTAAGTAGGGCACCATACATCCCGGTATGATTTATCCAAGTATAACAAAAGGAAAAGTATTAAAGGGGTCATATGACGTTGCTAAAAAGAACATTATTTTGTGTATTTGGTGTAATGCAATGCGTTTATGTGGTTCAAAAAACACATTTTCCACATACTGTACATTATTGTTGCTCCTCTATGCTCTGCCTTTCTGAAACGCGCCGATTTTTACAAAGCTCATCATTCTGAGAAGCGAGGCGTCCTCTGATTGGCCAGCTATCCAGTGCGTTGTGATTGGCCGAATACCTCAAGCGTGAGACGGAAATGTTACGCCCCTCACCGTATTGTGATGGCGTGTCCCGGCGCGATGACACAAAAACAATAAAACCCATTATATTGTTGCATAATTACTGATTATAATGACTTATACTGTCTTTTTATGCTTTGCGTTGCATCGCGCTGCGTAAAAATTACCATGTCTGCATTTGGAAAAACGACAAACAACAAGCACTACTCTACACTGCTCAAAACTCGCGTTTGAATAGTCAGTAGCAGAAACGTACTTACAGGCTGTGAGTCAGAAGCGTCAGACTGTCCTTGCAAAGTTGGAATTGCCCCACTTTATCGAAACAGCCTTTGTGCAAGCCAGCATTGTAGGCCACTCTTCCAGGATCAGGAAATAGTCCTCCGTAAAATGCGCTGCACACACTCTAATATTTGGGTTGAACTGTTCTGGATCAGTGTTGTAAATACAACTTAACCACTGATTTCTAGTTGTGTCCTCTTTTGGGAACCCAAACAAGGTACTTTCGCTTTCACAATGAAACACAGCGTCTCCACGACAAAAACTTGAAATCGCATCATATGACCCTTTTCAGGCTTGAAGCATTTTAATTAAAGATAATTGTTTAACCAAGTTAAAGATTGAGGATGATTCCCACAAAACTATATGTTCTGCAAGCTTTTTTCAAGGCAAATTATTATTATTTTTTTTATTTTCATAATTCACAATTTATGTATACAGTGCAACAGCAGAAATTGAGGAAAATTTTTTTTTACATTTGTTTAGAGCATTTTCTATAAATAACTACAAGTCAAGCTGCAATAAAAAACAGGACCACATGAAGACGCGAACAGACCACTATACCGCCTTAACCTGACTGTATATAAATATATACTGATCCATTTAGAATTATTCAACAGAGCAGAACACAAATCAAAAAAGCAAATAAAACATTCTAAATTTGCAGATGTGGCGATCTGAAGGCGGCTCAATATGACCAGTGAACAGTTCCTCTATCAGAGTGAGTGTTGATGCCCATATATGTATATAAACACCACTGACCATTGCTAACTCCTATAAAAACATGTTTCTTCAGCGAGTGTCCTTTACAATGCGCTTGCCAGACATGCGACCATACTGAAATGTGTTCAAGCAAAAAGCTAGTAGAGAGCGCAAATACTTGGTCTGTTTTCACATTAATAATAATAGATTTTTGCACTACTTAATTTTACACATTTGCTGTGTCATTCTAATCGTTAAGGTTATGTATGATGACGAAAGCACGATAGTGCTAGCCCTCCCGGAAGTCATAGAGATTGCAGTGCCTGATTGGACTATATATCCAGAGGCAGAACAAACAGTCCTAATTGTCTGTCTGTCTGTCCATCTATACATTTATCTATCGTTTGTTCTGTCGTCCGTTCTATCTATCATGCTATCATTTTATTCTGTCTCTATTCTAATCTATCTGTCCGTCCATCTGTTTGTTGTGTTGTTCTATCATCTGTCTATCATTTTATCTGTTTGATTTATCTATCTGTCATTCTATTGTTTTATTCTGTCTTTCGTTCTGTCTGTCTGTCTGTATCGTTCTATCCGTCGTTCTGTCATTCTATCTATCTTTTGTTCTGTCTTTCTTCAAGGCTTTGTCAAGCTAACATTCAGAGTTTGCCTTGTCTTGTCAAAGTTTGTCTTGGAAGTTTTTCAAAGTATTTAAATTTCAGTTCATTTTAATTGTAAATGTTTACATTCAGTTTATTTGAATTGCATTTCTTCATCCGGTTTGCTACCTCAATTTGAATTCAATACCAATCTAGAAAAAAAAGAAAAGAAAAGGCATTTACAAGGCATTCTGAGTTCATTTCACATTTATGATGGTGGCATTTATTGCATTTCTTTACGACATTGATTCTCCTTGAAATCAGACTTCAGTAAGCTGTGAGAACGACAGTCTTGGCTTCAATGTCAGTCAGGAATCTCTTGCCGGTGCTGTCTCCCCCTCTGTCATTCCATTTGCCATGCTGTGGACCTTTGATGTTGAGTATGACCTCCAGTATGCCGCTCCCCAGCGTGTGGGAAGTGCCACTGTTTGAATTGGCATTGAAGTAGACCAGTGAAGGGCCTCCATAATGTGTTTCAGAATCCAAATGCATCCACATACACACACATAATGTGACCGTGGTGGTCTGAGGCATCCAGCCCTGCTGTTTGGATTAGCATAGAGGACGGCCAAGAGGAAAACAGGGGGTAGGGGGTAGGGGTTGATCATCAGTATATGTGCGCGTATGTGTGGAGTCTGGTTCATTAACACTCATGGATGAGGGCTTGGCTTGGCCGTGGCCGGATGTAGCTCTCATTCTGTTCATTCTGTTCATTCTGTTAATGTGTTCATAGACTGTGATGTCTTAAGTGGCCTGGGGTGAGCCTTTGTCTTTCTTGTTTTCTTTTCGTTGACTTCCTTGTAACTTTGGGTCTGTCTCGCCACTGCAGCGAGGATTCTGGAACCCATACAGGGATGGCGGGATTCTTTCACCATGGAAACCCAGCCAAGTGGTTTTTGAGATGCCTGGCTATGGTCCTAGTAGCGCTCTCTCTCTCTCTCTCTCTCTCTCTCTATCACTCTGACTCTTGCTTTCTTATTCTATTTTTTTGTGTGTGTTAATTAAAGCAGAAATACTCTTGCGCTTGGATTGTGCTTCAATGGTTTAGGAGGAGATGTGCTAGAAAAGTCTGGCACGGGCCCAGTGCACATCCATGTCCTACCACCACTTTACTGCTCCCCTTTTACCTCTCACAATCACTCTACTGTGTGTGAGGGGCTGCAGAGGGGGCAGGGCGGGATGGAGGAAATGAAAGGAGTACGGGAAAGACAAGCAGGGATGGAGAGTGCATGACAGAGGAGGAGACAGGCCCAGGATTTTTGCATGTTGTCTTTATAAAGTGGTCCTCAGTGGAGTTTCTTTCTCTCTCTGTTCTTAGTCATGGTTCTCCTCAGGAACCCCCCTCACTGAGAACAGATTTTCTGTTTTCTGTAACTTATTTGCAGTAGCAGTGGTTATATCTATATATATATACATATCTGGTATATATCTAATAACTATTTTTAAGTTTTGTGAGTAAAATGCTGGTTAGTAAGAGCAGTTGTTATGGTAGTTTTTATATTTTATTTTTTCATATTTTGTGTACTTCTCCACAGGCCAGCGTTTCAGGCTGACAGATGCAAATAATAAACATTTGGAGCTGCCCTGTTTGCTGTGCGATTGAGGAACTAAAGGAACTGATTGAGGAGCAAAAAAAAAATCAGGGTTTTCTTTTATAATCAGAAAACAGGTATCAGAAAATCTGTCTTAGACAACATAAGTGGATGTTTTCAATTTCCCAAAGGCCAGTCTTGCCAAAGCACAGCCGGCAGTGGAGATAAATGTGGCTGAATGCATTTTCATTGTATTATTGTGGTGTAAATGTAAATAATGGTTGTGTAAAATGTTGTGAGGTTAATCCCACTGGGGTCTTAGGGAGGAGCACAGGTGTTTGATGCAAAGAAATGTAAGATTTAGATTTAGGATGTGAAAGGGGTGGTCCAGAGTATGCAAATTTGGCCATGCTTTGATCTGCAGTGTGTCTTTCTCTCTAATTGAACTATGTGTGCTCTCATACCACCTGAAGCATTCTGGGATGTGTGTAGGTACATGGAGTGCCAGCTCTCTTCTTTTCTGATAAAGATTCTTTTCCTACCTGTGAAGATAAACCAGCTAGATTAGCAAAAGTTGATGAGATAAGCTCTGTTTTGTTAGCCAAAGATAAGATGCACTTTGTCTGAACTGAATTTGCACGTCTCACTGTGACCTGATCTGGCTCGCTGTGCTCAGCTGCAGCTTTGGCATAAATCCTTCCTGTCCTCTTCTCTTCTGTCTGTGGAGCCTGACACTATTGAAAAGCCATTCAGCACTGGCTGCAGTTATCATAGTCTTAAAATCTACATGTGATCCACTGCATTTAAACGCTGTTAATCCTGTCCCATGAAACAGTATCTGGTCACCGACGTTGTTAATTAACCAGCCAAGAGTTTGTAGATAGCTGGAGCTGAGAGGTTGATTGGATGGTGTTTTTCTGTCTATAGACTCAAAAAAAAAAAACAATCACTCAGCGAACTTAATTAAACTGAGGAAAACTTTTTAATTAAATCAACTCTTTTCAGGAAAAATAATTTGTTGTGGTATGAATTCATTTAGTTAATTTAACCAATTAATTTTGGTTTCTAGATGCAGTGAAAATGAAGGACTGAGTGCCCTGCTTGTGCTCTAATTCACAGTATTAAAATGAGTACTATATAATATTATTATATATCTTTGCATTTATAATATAGCCTATTTAGGCTAGTAATTTGCTTTCTGACATAACAGCAATAAATAAAGATTTTTACATTTAAATTTAAAGATCTTTCATTTTTTGTATCTTTTAATCAGTCTTTTACTGTCTAGGTAATGATAATCCCATTCTGGGTAAATGTTTATAATTCTACACAGTTCACACTGTGTGCCATGTAACTATCCATGTAGACCAATGAGAGGAAAAAAAGAGAAAAGACAAGGCACAACTACTTCAGTGCTTTTGTGTGTGGTTTTAAAAAGCTTTTTCATGCATTTCCTTATGAGGTTTTTATATAGACGCTGTGTATTGCAATGTCGGTTAATTAACTAGTTTCATTCAATGCATACATGAAAGTAACCATTTTTTTAAAAACCTCTTGACTGGTAAATCTTCAGAAATGTCTCTGTGTGTGAAGTGCGGACACAAGCATTTGAGAACTTTTTCATGAATGGTTTTATTACTGATTTCTGTCAGAAAAACAGTGAGATTTGCTAGCTCTCACTTTCTCCCACGTTCTCATTTTTCTTTATCTGCTTTGCTCTCATACTCTCTGGGTTATATTTAACACTCATTAGAGAGTATATCAGTGGTCTGAAGAGGCTGTGTGTCCAGCCAGTCCCCTTAAAAGGGTCAGTGACTGTAAAGCTCTGAGGAATTTCATCATGGAAGTTTGGCCTGCAAAAGTCTGAAAATTCACCCACTGAAAGATGTATTAATCATACACATACACACAATGTGAAAAGCATAGTCTGCCTTATTAATTAGAGTTTTTATGGAATTTAAAGTTTAGATTATATTTTAAGTCTTCAATATTTTGGTGTAAAATATGTGCATCAAACCTTTTTCTACCGTCTTGTTTGTACGTCAAAGTAATGGGAAAATTTAATGCAAGATAAATGTTAATGATTTTAATGTTAATGTAAATGCTATTGTTTTGCTTTTTGCCTTTTATTAGACAAGAGGGTAAAGAGGGTCAAAACTGCATCCTTCAGAGATCACTACAGCTCAAGAGCATGTGCATTAATGCCGCACCACATAATTCATGTCAACAGTCTCCAATGCACTGAACTCTATGGAGTGATGTCAAGCAGCAGAGTTACAGCCAGTACCGCACACAGGTTAAGTGTTGTATTGTGACACTCAAGTTCACACAATGTCAACTTTGACCCTGTTTTCCATTGACATTTTGAGGCACACACAATTATTATGGGAAAACATATCATTGCGTGGGCGAAGCTTTTCTGTACGTAAGCGTGAAAGCTTAACAATGTATAGTTTCGTTTTAGCATTGCTGCGACACTGTGAGGTGGATTTAGTAACAGTTGTGTGACTTACTAAACCTCTTACTCACTAACCGCCTACAACCCAGTAAATTAGGCTTATTATCGATTGCACCTTGTTAACAAAGCTCTATTTGCCTTATGCAATTAATGTTGTGCTGTGCCCACAGAAAGCAGGTGGCAGACAGTGTTTTATTGACAAGAGATGCTTGTGTACATTTTTGAGTGGTCATGATGACGCGAATTCATTAAAGGAATAGTTCACCCAAAAATGAAAATCTACTGAGAATTTACTCACCCTCGGGCCATCCAAAATGTAGATGAGTTTATTTCTTCATCAGAACAGATTTCTTGCTAACTAGTGAATCCTCTGCAGTGAATGCGGTGCCGTCAGAATGAGTGTCCAAACAGCTGATGAAAACATCACAATAGTCAAGTAATCAACACAACTCCAGTCCAACAATTGAACATCAAAATCCACCAACATGTTTGTTTTGGACTGTTTTACCTGGACATGTGCATATTTTTTCTTGATTTTACATATTTTCAAAATTAAGAAAGCAATATTATGGATAGAGGACTTATATTTGAAGTAATATTATGGATAAAGGACTTGTATGATTTGAAGTAAAAATGTCTTGATGGATTTAATTATTACTGAAACGCAGCTTTTTGTTTCATAAGACTTTTTTTGATGAACTGGAGTGTGGTGGATTACTTTGTAGATTATTGTGATGCTTTTATTAGATGTCTGAACTCTCATTCTGATGGCACCCATTCCTTGCATAGGATCCATAGGTAAGCAAGTGATGCTAAACTTCTCCAGATCTGTTCTGATGAAGAAACAAACCTGAGATATTCAGTAAATGTTTAGCAAATTTTCATTTTGGGTAAACTATTCCTTTAATAGATGGTCAAATGATTTATTTGCACATTGTAGCTGAGCATGCTTTATGAATTTTAGGTACCTGGCATGGTGAAGCAATGCTGTGTAGTCCTAGTCAAGTATGCCAGAACATGGTATTTACCTACATCCTTCAAAACCTGTAGCCCTCAGTCAGAACCGACCTACAAGATGGGAATTTGCACTGTGAAAATTGCATTTGCGTTGAGAGAGAGTGAGGCCAAGGAACAAAGTGGTTGTAGATGTTTGTCAGACATGTACCTGTGATTTGTATATTTCTAGGGTTAAAAGACAGATGGAGGAGAAAGAGGCCGAATATGTGTGCGCTTTTCATATTTCATATTTCACAGTGTTGAAGAATGGACATTAATCACATCCAATGTCATCTATCAGAGAGAGCGAGACAGACATTAAATCAATACACACACACTCTCGCTCGCACGCATGCCAGATGTCTGTCAGATGGTGCTAGGGCACAGATGCTGAACAGAGGTAGAGTCATGTCGTTTATTCCCCGGTCGCATCACTTCTTCTCTCCATTTCTGGTCCCATCTGTATCTCAGCCCAGAGATGAGCTTACATGACGAGACGAGTGACCTCAGAATACCCTCCAGCAGCTCAATAAACAGATCCAATGAAACAGCATGCATGTTAAATAGTGATCAGCTGATTTTAAAATGATCGGCCAGTAACTCTGAGCTCCTGGTCATTCAGCCTAGTCAAAATCTTGTCTGTGGATAATATAAACCTTTTATTGCCTTTTTTTTTTTTTTTTGGATTTTTGAGTAAATATGGTGCAAAATAATAGTGTAATTTTCCATACTTTTCTTTTGTGATCTTTACATGTTATCTTTACCTTTTTTTGTATGTATCGGCTTTAAATTGGCCACATCATTAATTATATTAAATATGCACTTATTATGCATGTATGCAATTTAAATATATAGTTTTTAAGTTTATTTAAAAAGTATAATTTTTAAATCTATAGATATACAAATATATAATATGCATAATATTAAAATAAATATAATAATATGATGCAACCGATTTAAACTATGCAGTTTAACAAAGGCCACCATAGTTACCAGATCAACAATAATCCACAGATTTCCCCTCACAATCATTTCAGAAAATGCAATGCAGAAGTGCATTATAATACAGTGTTACATAATATTTAGCTGAAAATATTATCAATTAGCTAAAACGTGTAAAAGTCTGAGAGCATGCAAAACATTGTGGGTGGTGGATGTTTGAAATTGACAGAAGGCTGTAATTCTATGGCTGTAGATTCCAAGCATATACCCAAAAGCACAGAAAACATGCTGTTTATGTGAGCATGTCTGGTTAAACCTCAGTGGGCATCACTTCAGTTACTGTCAGTGGAAGACGAAGTCTGTCTCCCAAAGTTGCAAGAGGTATGTGTTTGTGTGTTTCTCTTAGGGCTGTCCCAAACAGACAAACGGGAAGTGACAGCATTGGCCGCAGCAGGTGACAACACCAGCAGGTCGAGGTGCAAGGTGACAGGAGTCAGGAGTAATTCAGTGACTCTATGAGTTTACGTGTGTGTGTGTGCCTGTGCTTATTTGTGTCCGAAATGGAGAGAATAAGAAATAATGAAAGCAAGCTGAGTGAGTCCTGATTGGTTGCCCATGACAACATTGGAGTACCGCTGCTTAATTATATCGTATGATTAGCTCCACCCTGTAATATCGAGCACTCAGGTACGCTGCTATTGCATTCTGAACTATCACAGGTAGAGCATTTCATTTTACTTGGCAGTGTAGCCTATCATTAGCTCAAATGAAATTCTGAAAACCCTCATTTTAGTCATCCTTTTTGGCTGTGTAGTTGATATCAAGTTGTCGAAATGATATAGTTGACTAAATTTTCCATTAGGACACAGACTTTCATTTGAAAACATTATATATTCTTTATTATGAGACTGGGCTTGTGTCATTTTAGTGACAGACATGGATAATAGAAACTATTGATTATATTTATCTTCTCCACACCCTTTTTCCTGTAAATATTCTTAATGCCAGGCTTGTCCTTTTGACTGACTGGTTTTAAAGAGTTTTTCCAACTGGTCAGACTGGGGGACCAGCTAGCCATCCGGCTAAAACTGGGAGAACTAACCAGGTGAACAAGAAGTTGACCAGACTGGGTGACCAGTTTAAACCAGATAAGGCCAGCAGACCTGCTTTTGTTTTGATTTGTTTTCCATTTCTGTTAACCACTGCTACAAATCTGGAGCACAATCTGAACCTCAGGCTACCTTGAAGGTATTCTGAACATAAATGAAAACATTAATTGCAGCGTTAAGGTTAGCTCACCTAAAGATGAAAATTCTGAGTTTGTTCTGTGGAACAAAAAAGAAGATATTTTGAAGAATGTTGGGAACCAAAAATGTTTGGTTACTACTGGCTTCCATTGTATGGACAAAAAAGAAACATTGAGACCTTTCTCAAAATATCTTCTTTTGTGTTGGCATAAGAAAAAGTCATGCAGATTTGGATTCCACGAGGGAGTGTAAACTGTAGCTTGGGTGAACTGTAGCTTTAATGTTTTTCTGGTATGATTGAGAAAATAAGTCCGGGCATGTCAGGAGGTATGGAGCCAAGCCTAAATTCGACCATCTGGTTTATTAAAATATGAGAGGTGAGTGTCTAATGAGTTGATGGACCAGTATTTTGGCAGCATCTTTAAAATCAGCATTTAATTAAGGATGTGCATTCTGTTTGTTCATTTTCAGAATAAACTAGTTAAGACTGTAGAGTATTTTGAATGTATCGGACATGTGCTATCTCATCACACTGTTTATTAAAGGTACCCAAATCTAATATAGTTTAAGTCAGACCATTCTGCAAAATCATATATCAATCAAACTCTGGTGCTGTTCCAGGGGCCATTAATTTAATGGACCCCAAAATCTCTTCTGCACTGAATTGGACCATTTATCATCACCTGATCATGTCTTGGCAGGGAGATTCTAGATACAGAAATTTGTGATTTGTTGCCATTCTGTCAGCCACATGGAGTGAGCAACTAGTTAAAGTTCTTTAAAGTATTGTTAATTGTCATGCTGGGACATAAAAACATTTATGACAGCTTATTGCTCTGTCTGCGTAATTTGTGCTATAGTTTATCAGATAAAGATGATTTTGTATGTAAATATACAAGCTTGATGTAGTGGTTGTATAGGGTTAATTGTAATGGCAGAATAACTATAGAACAATTACTGGCAGGGTAAGAAGCTTTTCCCTCCTCGTTTCCTTTCTTGAAGTGAGTTCAGTGAGTTTTATTCAGGAAAACCTGGAAATATTAAAGAATTTGAAGAATTTTAAAAGTGGTTATTTCAAGTCATTCATAAAAAAAATTAAGTCACAGATAACAGAACAATTTTTTTTAGTTTAAAAACTTTTATAAAGTAATCAAGTAGATTTTTGCTAGATTTTCAGCAGTACCTCCATCCAGTTGCAATTAAATCTCAATGTTTTTTTATTATTATTTAAATGTAATAATTGTAAGGATTGGTACCAGACACACAAATGGAAATCTGCCACAACAATCACTATGCAATTATTACTTGTCTAGTGATAACTGGAAAAGACATCTGAAATTCATTGGTCAACATATTTAATTTCATGCAAACGAAAATGAGGATGTGAGCCTGCGAGGGGAAGTTTTTCAGTGTTCAAGAGCCAGGTGTTCAAAAGTACAACAGACTTTACATCATAGCCTCATTTCAGTTTGAATTAAATTAAATATGACTTTTATACTAACTGAAGTGTGTGTTGATGGACGATGTCTGCTGTCCTCCTTGTAGGAGGGAAAACTAGATAAGTGAGTTGCTAAACAACTCTCACAACGGTTAAACAGCCGCCTACTTTTCTCTTTCTGTCTCTCCCCATGATATGTGTGCACAAACACACACATCCAGAGCTGTCTGTGGCATGACAGCCTCACTGGTCTGACAGTAGACAGAAAGGCCAAAGAGAGTGACTGTTTCAGCTCTGGTTCTGCTCGGAAGGTTCTCCCTTATGAATTACAGCTCCTCTAAGATTTTTATTACAGAATTCTGACCCGTCTGGAGAATTCTACAATCTGTCTGATGCTTTGTGAATTCTGAAACTTTTTTTTTGTTTACTTTGAGTATTTTAGTGACATCTCTGTTCCAACAAGTAGTGAGATGCCTGCTGCCTACATCCAAATTCAAGTGGAGCCTCATAAATGCTTTATGCTTTCCTGTAGCTCAAATAGTAGCGCATGGCGCTAACAACGCCAAGGTCATGGGTTCGATTCCCAGGGAAAGCAAGAGCTGATAAAATGTAAAAACTGTAACTTGAATGCAATGTAAGTCGCTTTGGATAAAAGCGTCTGCTAAATGCATAAATGACCAGTTTTGAGTGTGTGCCAGACAAACAGTGACTTGCATTTATGTTGGTGAGTTGGGTGTTAGCATGTTGGCAGCACACTAGGTGTATGGAACAGAACAGTTGTCCCAACTGGCTATGCGAAAAGCAAAGGAACCACTAATTTGAGATGCATTTGAGATGAATCATACCTCTGGAGTGTCTGACTTCACTTTCACCTGCTTTTTGGCAGTGTGACTGTATTACTGTGTTTAGATTTTGAAGCAACAGAATTATTTTATAAGGAGAACCCGCTTGTGTCTGTGTCAGCTGCTTTCATGATCTGTAATGAGTCAGGAAAACTGTTGTGAGAACACTAAGAGGTGTCCCTCTAAATCAAGTGTTCTAAGGGATTGATTGGACATGCCTGTGCATTTTTTGCAGCCTGGCGGACTTTAATGGCCTTCATTGGCTCAACAATAACAGCTCAGTGTTGGCAGTCTGCGCCGAGCTTATAGAGCACTGTACGTTCTAATCATATTCATTATGCCAAGATTACGCAGTCTCGTGTAATTACTGTAAAGATTATAACAACACTAAATATACTGGCAGCATATCATTCTCTCTCATTGTCTCTCTCACTTCAAAGGACAAAGAAAGCCCAAAGCTGCTTGATTTAGATGCCTGTTATGATCACTTATGAATCAACTGCTTCTGGCTCTATGACTGGGACGCCAGCTATCATGCTGACACACACCTCTGTACTGTTGGTTTGATGCAAAGAGAGTGAATTCGATACTTTGATGCATCATTGTATGAAATTAGAATCATTTGTCACGTTTGGTTCACATGTAACTTCAAAGAGGCAAAGCAGTGTTTGTCCATTCATCAGTGTTGATCTGTTCTGATGGTTACTGTAAACAATATGATATGCATGCAATGCAATTAACTACACTACCATTCAAAAGTTTGATTTATACTTCTATTTAGCAAGTTCATTCAATTGATCAAAAGTGATTGTAAAGATGAAAAATAGGAAAAAAAATTACATAAAACCCTAAAATATATTTTTAACAGAAAATGTATCGATTTATTTCAACGTTGATAACAAAAGTTGTTTTGTGAGCACCAATTCAGTATGTGAGGATGGATTTTGAAGGATTGTTTGACAATTAATACTGGAGTTGTCACCAGAAGAATAATTGCATTTTCAAATATATTAAATAAAAAAAACGTTATTTTAAATTGTAATAATCTTACCAAATTTGAATGTATTTTTGGTCAAATAAATGAAGCCTTGGTGAACCAAATTAAAATAAAAATCTTCACTCAGACTTTTGAACAGTGTTTATACTGTAACTGTGTGTTTAGTAGAAAGTGCTTTCTAGATGCTGTCGAAGTCAAAGGAAATGCGTCAAAGAGACTTTGAAAAAAAACTCAAAAACCGTCCTGACCCCTAACTTTTGAATGGTCGTGTATTTAACTGTCCACTTAAGAGAAAGCACTTTCCTGTGCTTTGACGTCAAAGGAAGTGTCTAAACTCTGGGGCAAATTCCTTGCACTTGAAAGGAGCAATCCAAATTGGATAACAACATTAAACTCTTTCGTGACATGCCCTCGAACTTGAAAACAAACGTCATAGATTATTATTTTCACTTGATGTTGCATTGAAATCTTTTAGTATTAATAATACTGATGTTTGGTTTAAAATCAGTTTTACTTTTGTGTACTGCACCACATACAATATTGATATTTGTCCAATGTTTGTCACAGGAGTGTTATGTGACGGAGGAAGTGATTCTGAGTGTTTTGGGGCAGTTGAGAAAGTTTTTTCTCATGTTAATGTGTTGTTGAGTAGAATTAGGGAATTTCGTTGGCACACAAGGCAGCGGGTGGCACAGTGCTCAGTGCTGTCTGGTGTATTTCACCCGTCTGCATCACCCCCGGCTGTGTGTTTTGGTTAATCGCCACCCTGGTGGTACCGTCCCATATCAGTGGGCGGTGGCCATTTTAAATTGCTTTTTCACACCTTTGGTGGGAGTGGGGTTTCAGACTTACATGTGAAAATATTTAGATTGATAACCATGTGAACAGTCTGACAGACCCAAGAGAGAACAGTGTTATAGATCCTCAAGCAAATTGCTCACAGTTTTTCTTACACTTTCTCTCTCTTTCGCTGTATGAGGTCTTTTCAATTTCTGTATCCTGAGAGTTAGGACAGTTAGATGAGATTTTCAACTGTTAGCCCTATATGAAACACTAAAAATGTGTGTTTTTTTTTTTTTACACCATGATAACACAGATGTCTTTTCAATGTCTGTTCTATATTTAGAATATGTGGCAAAGGCATGCATTTGTAGCAGCTTTAATAGAGTTTTTGGGATGTAACACTGTGAATACTATCATTTAGGGCCTAAAATTAACACTCGCCAAGCGCCAATTGCGAGTAAAAATACACACAATTATTTCAAAATACACGATTTTGGCGAGTTACCTCGTAACGTAGTCTTAAATGAGCTATAAAGTCTTAAATGACCGTAAAGAGTTTGGAGAAAATAGGATATGTGTCAGATCCGCGTCATGCGCATCAGGTTTTAAAGAGACAGCGCTGATTTAAAGTGAAACCTGCTGAAGTCTGCTACCATTATTTTTATTACTAGTAGTAGTAGTAGTAGTAGTAGTAGTAGTAGTAGTAGTAGTAGTAGTAGTAAATAATAATAATATATTGGTTCTAAAAATTTATCATTATTTTTAGATTGATAACCAGCATTTTATTATTATTATTATTATTATTTATATACACTTTTTTATATTAAATATGACTTTTTTAGATAAGTGGATATTTGCACATCTGCGTTTTGAGTTCAGGGACCAAAAGGTGCTCATTTTAAATATCACATACTAAAACTATTACTATTTATAGTCTATACTAGGAATGGGCTTTAAAATGCAAGTTTTAATATCAGTCCACTAATTTTCGAACGAGTGGGCGAAAAGTGAGGCCCTCGAGTTCTGACACTGTTGCATGATGGATGAGGCCTACATAAATTTATTTCTTCATCGGGTTGTTTTATTTTTTGATAGCGAGTCAAATTTGCTCACTCTCATTCTCTGTCGTTCTCTAAAAGCCCTAACAATACGGATGGCAGCGGCGTGCCAATGTTGGCTCTAGCTCCAGTCACTGAGTGTAAATTTCTGCTTGAGCCAGCTCAGAATCTGATGGATCTCTCTAGTGTGTTTGCACAGCACATTTTAATCGATTCTTAAAATGTTCAATTAGGGCCAAATCAATTTGCGCAAGGTGGTGACGATCAAAGTCAGCATACGCTTCACACACACACCTGCCTCTCTTAGCTATGCACACAAAATTCAACATGCCATTCAGTGCTATAATGATATTTTCTTCCCTCTTTGTTTCCTGCCTTTTCCTCCCTCTTGTCTTTAATTGGATCTGCGCTCATTGTTCTCATAGGTGTCATTTACATACGGTCGGTTTGGCACAATAGCACATACGTACCAGGTCGTGAAAGTGGTTGGAATAAGGAAAGACAGGATGGATAGATAGAAAAATACACAGAGACGGGATTGGAGAGAAGCATGGTGATGGATCGTTGTGGCATTTTACCTTTTGTGGCAAAGGTCAAAGGTTATTGGGGCATCCATGTGGCGAATAGTTTTAGTGCTTAGTGGGAGGCAGGAAGCTGATTAACCTGAGGAGAAATTATAATGTCTTGAACTGGGCTATAAATCATTCATTTTTTGCTCTCCTGAGTTATTCTGTGAATGTGGGTGTGACTGAGTTTGATACAGAGTGAGATCGACTTGAAGTGTGTGTGTGAGTGAGATAGCAAGGGTCAGAAAGTTTGCGAGTGTTTGAGAGTGTGCTCTTGCTACAAGGTCACGGTTTTTGGAAGCAGAACGAAGCAGCTGCTTTTGCCATGAGGGGCCAGAGGACAAACGCCAGAGGAGAATTCTTTTATCCAGGCGTAAAATACCATATGATCTGTCAACTCCATTACTGCTGGAATAATATCCACACACACGTACTTGGGTTCTTCAGCCTCTTTATTTGGATGCCCTGAGGCTCCTGATGTGTGCTTACTGAAGTCTTTGTGCCATCTCTGGTCTCATCCAGGATCTTTGGAATGGTGTTTAGTTTTTAGGAGTCATTTGCTACAGCCTACAGCATATAAATAATCAGAGGGCCAATGAAGGGGCTAGGAGACTTCAAAATTGGACAGAGTGGAGCCTAACAACTGTCATCTCTTAGTAGGCTTTGTTTGTAGATCGGAAATAATGGGGAAAGACTAACTGAAGTAGAACCTTATAAGTAACTGTTTTGGAACTCTCTACACAGTCGGACTTGTAATCCGAAGGTTGCGGGTTCGAGTCTCGGGCCGGCAGGAATTGTAGTTGGGGGGAGTGAATGTCCAGCGCTCTCTCCACCCTCAATACCACGACTGAGGTGCCCTTGAGCAAGACACCGAACCCCCAACTGCTCCCCGGGCGCTGCAGCATAAATGGCTGCCCACTGCTCCGGGTGTATGTTCACGGTGTGTGTGTGTGTGTGTGTGTATACACTGCTGTGTGTGTGCACGTTGGATGGGTTAAATGCAGAGCACGAATTCCGAGTATGGGTCACCATACTTGGCTGAATGTCACTTCACTACTCATTATTGATCTCAATACAGGTGACAACCACACAATCATCTAATAAAATAAGTGAGATTTAAAAACAAATGGTACTAATATGCTGAATTGGTGCTTAGGTAAGATCTCTTATTATTATCAGTGTTGAAAACAGGTGTGCTGTTAATTTTTTGTGGAAACCTTGATACATTTTTTTTAGAGTTCTCTCAAAAGAACAGCATTTTTTTTAAATAGACTATTAAAAAACTCCTTTGATCAGTTTGAATGCAAGTATGAATTTCTTTTAAATAAAAAAAAAAATCTTAATGATTAACTTAGTTAATCAATAAGTTTCAGTGTTAGTTTATCTTCATTTCAGGCATTACATCACATTACATTATATTATGATTAGTGCTGTCAATCGATTAAAAAAATTAACTAATTAATCACACATTTTTCTAAAATTAATCGCGATTAATCACGCTTAACCCCACCTAACATTCAAGTTTTTAAATAAACAATCTTCAAATGTACACTGTACAAACAACATAAAGACAGTATATTTTTAATATTTCTTTAATGGTATCTTTTTTATGATTGAAGGCCAGTATCACTGATATCAATACTACTGATGTCTCTATAAAAAAATTTTTTTTTGCCCCCTGAATATTTAACCATTGACTGTAGCCATTCAGCATTCCAGTATAATTGAGAGCATTTATCAATTGTAACATTTATTAGACTTAACGTTTAATTTAAGTGAACTTAAAACAATCTTTACATGAATCCATTATAATAAATGACATATTTAGCTACCTGTGCCCTTCAGCAGAAATATACAGAAAATGAATACTTACCAAACACTAAATTCTAAATTAAATATAGATGGACCCCTTAAAACTATAAAAGTTATTGATTTGCTCTTTTCTTTTGTTCTTGGATTAATAGACATCACAGCAGCTGGTTATTAACTTATTTGCCTGCTATTGCTTTAAAAGCTGCTGCTGCTGAAGGTGATGGGGATCTGACATGCATCTTATTTTCTCACAAATCTCTTTACATTTTCTGACTCACTTCAGGTCTGAAAGTCTCAACTAATGAGCGGATGAGTTGAATTGGGTATTTTAGATGAGGGAGACAGTGCTGGGGTGCCTCAGGACAGTTTTTAAAACCATTTCAGAGACATGTACTTAAATGTGACGCATATATAACATAGGCTATTGCATGCATGCACACAGTTTAAGGCAGCTTTAATCGCCTTTTTGGTAACTTCATGCCTTAACTGACGGCATAACTACGACATTGCATGCACGTAGTTTCTTTCGCTGTATGATATGAAACTATATAGGCTACAGCGCGCACCGGCACCTATGTGCGTGTATTTGAAGAGTGCGCGCTACGAGCACAGTATCTTTTACGCGCTTGTTTGACTCGCGTCTGGCGTGGAGGCGACGTATAGAGCACGTGTCTGAAACTTCTCCCGTTTGATGTGGTCATAAAGACATTCTGCATCTAAATAAACGCAATCCTTCGCAAGAAAAAAAGAGACAGAGGCAGCAGTTGCGAATGGGGTGGCCAACCCTAGCCCCGCCCCTGCGTTAATTGCATTAAATATTTTTAACGCGTTAATCTGAAAATAATTAATAGCATGCGTTAACACGCTAATTTTGACACCACTAATTATGATATAAAGGTAGTAGTAGTAGTTGGGATCTGACAAGCTCAAGATACCATGATACAACAAGTACGATTTAATTTGTGAAGCTTTTCCGTGTTAGTTACATCAGATCTCAAAGTTTTGTTGGACAAACTTATTTAGTGACCTAACTTCTATGTTCTGTTTCATTTTAAGTTTTACCCAAATCAAAATACTTTTCTATAAAAGAAATTCTGAAAAGAAGCTGTGGGAAGTCGTGGCCTAATGGTTAGAGAGTCGGACTCGTAATCCAAAGGTTGCGGGTTCGAGTCTCGGGCCGGCAGGGATTGTAGGTGGGGGGAGTGAATGTCCAGTGCTCTCTCCACCCTCAATACCACGACTGAGGTGCCCTTGAGCAAGGCACCGAACCCCCAACTACTCCCCGGGCGCCGCAGCATAAATGGCTGCCCACTGCTCCGGGCGTGTGTTCATGGTGTGTGTGTGTGTGTTCACTGCTGTGTGTGTGCACTTTGGATGGGTTAAATGCAGAGTACAAATTCCGAGTATGGGTCACCATACTTGGCCGTATGTCACGTCAAATTCTGTATATTATTGCGGTTTAGTGTGTTTCAGTTAAACCCACTCATAAATGACAAACAAAACCAACTGTGGTAGGTATGTCAGTCGGGTCTCTTGCTGTCTACGTAGCCTATTCTTGGCCAGAACAAACTGCAATGTGAATCACACCATAGTCTGACTAAGCGATGTAAAGTATACCACTTGTCATGGTTGCTGATGACTGGGATAAAACCTCTGATAAAAATGGAAGAGACAGGATTTATCGCATCTCACTTTATCTGTCTGTAATGAAATTGATGTGAGGTTAAATTGTCAAATATAAATGGGCAGAAATACAATCCCAAGAACCCAGGGGAAAGATTTTGAACTCTTCACGCTGTATATGAGTTGAAGCTTTGGGTGATGCGGTCTGAGCTGCCGCAATGAAATCCTCAGCTTTGTGAGAAATGTTTGACATTTGAAAAGTGGCCTGAGAAAGAGGGAGTGAAAGTGAAAGGTTAGAAATGTGTGGGGTGTCGTCAGCCTTGGGACCAGCGGCTGAAACAAATCAGAGTGGAGGTGTTTGGGCTCAGAATTATGGTCCTCTTTGTAGCCCTGAGAGCGCCATAAAGAACGAACTTGTGACACAGCGAGATGCTTGTTTTAGGATGATGCTGCCTCCATCTGCCGAAGCTACGTGCTTTATAGCGTGCAACCTCCGTATCGCAGCTCCCCAGGGCCACCACAAAACATTGCACTTTTTAATTCTTTTTTTTTTCTATTCTTTTTTTTTCCCAGCCCTCTGAGGCATCGCGATTATGTCATGAGCGCCAGTGCTGAGGCTGAAGTGACAGAATGGACTTTATTCATCTATAATTTCCTGAAAAGAGAATCCTAATATAGCACAGCTTTAAAAGAATATAGTGGTTTCAATACAATTTAAGCTTTATTTGTGATATAATGTTGATTACCCCTGAAAATAGCTTTGACTTGTCCCTCAGTTTCTTTTAAAAAGCTAAAATTATGGTTACAGTTATGGATGACTGAATGGATGACATTACTTTTTTTTGTATTTTTTCCTTATTTATTTATCTTTTTTTTAAGATTTATTTATGGGTTTTTTTATGCCTTTTAATTAGACAGGTGTAGAGTAGACAGGAAAGCTTTGGGTGAAGAGAGAGGGGAGCGGGATCGACAAAGGACCACGAGCCGGGATTCGAACTCTGGTCGCTGTATGTCGGCGCACTAACCGCGATTTAAAAAATAAATCAGGTTTTGAAATATTGAATGATGCCTGCCTTGCTCTCAATATTGCAAGGACTTTGCTGTGCCTGCAGTTTGTTTTTAAACTAAGGCACGAGTTGAAATCAGCTTTTGAACCCGGAAAGTTTCCTGTTTGTTGTATCATTCATTCATTCTCTTTCTCATCACCAGCCTCTCTTCTTCCTCAAGACACTGGGTCCACAAGGCCTCACGTGTGTTTTGTCTCGGTGTTGATTTGAAATGAATCACTGAAGGTGTATCTCTCTCTGAAGGGATTATTATGTGTTTAAAGTCTTGTTGTGAGACGCAGCGCCATACTAAATCTTCATTATATTTTCACACCTTTACTATGCTTCACTCCCGCTACCTGAGGAGAGAGAGAGCGCGAGAGAGATAAAGTAACAATAAACCTTCGGTTCTATTCCAGGCAGCTGCTTGAGTTTCTGTTTGCTCTCCATTCTGTCACGGTTTCAAAACATGCAAATGAGACTCTCTGAATCAGCACGAAATCTGTTGTATCACTATAAAAAAGAAGAGGAATACAAAAATACGAAAGATTGGAAAATTGGGATTGTGTGTTGCATCATCTTATATTGGCTTATAACGAGCTGAGGTCGAAACTCTTGCTGTGTAAAATGTGTGATATTGCTCCCGTTCTGATTTATCAGGTTTTTCTGAACTTGTATGAAGCTAAAGAAACAAATGCGGGAAGAAATTCATTAGCCAGCACTGTATTAAAATTTTTCTCTACTATTGTCTGTGACTTTCAGTTTAAATCACTTAAAACAGACCAATTTCAACTGTGTGGCCTATTTTTTGTTTTTAGTTCAGATTGTAAGAATGTTTCGCTGTCAGAGATGTCATTGTTATATTTGCAATGCAGTTGGTTTGCTTTTTTGTATGTATTTGCATACTAAATTGTGCTTGGTCTTCCATTTATTTAATCATCTTTAGCTGCCTTTATGTTGCAAATGCGGCACATGGCATGCGTGCGCTTGTCTGTTAGAGCATCATTTTGCCTCTATCAGTACAGATCTAAATTTATAACAGGAAAGAACTGTAAATTTAGGGTCTGATTCATTGAAGCATTTGGCACACTCAGTCTGTTTGGCAGACTGTCTTGCATTTGATTGGCAGAGTGATCTGATAAGCTCCATCACAGACTTAACGGAAAATACAAACATGTGCTGAGGGCTTTTACAATGATAGAGGTATCCTTAGAGAAAGGTGAGGGATTGACTTTATGCTTCGGTTAAAGATGAGTGTGTACAGATGCTTCCAAATGTAGCATAAATATCTTTGCTCAAAAAGAAAAGAAAAAGTCATTTGCTTCAATCAGATTTCATGACTGCAATGCAAATTGTGGAATTCATGGCACACAGGTTTCAGTTAGCAACAAAATCATGTTTAAAAGGTAACGGGTTGATATCGTGAGAGCAATGTAGTGCTGCCATACTAAGTTTCTTTTTTTTTTTTTTAGATTAGTACAAACTTTCTGACCTTTCAGACTTTATGCTGCAGCTCAAAGTTTCCCGATTATGACTGCATAACCTTGGTCAAGCATTGCATAGTTGTAGTGGAGTAAAGTTGTGGTCTTTCAGCTGAAGTTTAGTGTCTGATCCTGTAGTTGTTCTGGGATGGGATTTTACTGAGGTCACAGTCCCGCTGTAGTGCCATTCTGCCCTTGAGCAAGGCATTTAGCCCTGAGTTGCTCCTGTGGGACCTTTTGCATTGGATAAAAATGTCTGCTAAATGACAGATTTCAATTTCAGTGATGACTTGTTGACTTTTTGGGTCATGTTTTGAGAGGAGTTCACATAAGTCGTCCCTGAGCACAAAATGATGCCTTTCCACCATCGCTATTACACCCTGACACTCACAAAGAGACACGTACTCACAAAGCCACTGCAGTGTCGTGTCCTGTCCAGAGGAGGTGGAAGCAGTTGTGTGAATGTGAGCCTGAGGATGATTCCTGTTGCTTAAGTGGTAGAGCATGGTGTTAGCAATACCAAGGTCACGAGTTCAACATAATGATGAAATGAAGACAGTGGAAGTCACTTTGGATAAAAGTGGTGTTGTGATAATACACTCATACACTATATAGATATATCACAACTAATTTTCATATTCATGCTTGAGATCCTTTACTTTAAAGTTTGTTTGTAGAACTTTTCTAGATATTTAGAAGTGCATTTACATCATTTTCTGCAGGTTAATTAATATAAATTAATTATAATAAAAAACAATTTTCTCTCTCTCTCTCTCTCTCTCTCTCTCTCTATATATATATATATATATATATATATATACATACAGCATATGCAATAAAATTGTTAAAAAGTAAAGGTTAAGACTTACATTTGTTACAAAAAATGTCTGTCTAGAAAATGTGTTTTTCAAGTAAGCTTTCCAATCATCAAAGAATCCTGAAAAAGTATCACGATTTCAACAAAAATATTAGGAAAGACCAATTTTCAACACTGATAATAATAAGCATCGCCAAATCTATATATGAGAAAAACAATCTGATGTATCATGTGACACTGAAAAATGGCTGCTGAAAATTTGCTTTGCCATCAGAAATAGATTACATTTTGCAGTTATTTTAAAGTATAATGATATTTCACAACATTCCTGTTTTTCCTGGATTTTTGATCAAACAAATGCTTTTCAGAAAAATAATTTTCAGAAAATCTCACTGACCCCAAATTGTTGAATTTTGATCGTGCACTGTACATATAACTACATTTTCTCTTTAAAACTGTCTTTTTTCTTGCTTTATTCTACTCTATTCACTCAGAACATTGATTTGGTCTCTACACACACTCATACAATTATCTATCCAAAGACCCTTGGCCTTAATTTCATTTGTTTCTCTGTAAATAAAATGCTCTCGTTAAATGAGATAAAACAAAAACCAGGGGACACTTTAAATTATAACTGAAAGCAATTTTCCTTTTAATAACATCTGTGGAGTCTCTGAAATGAAATAAACATACAGATAAGTCTCTTTCTCTTTGTCTCTCCGCAGTGTGCGAGAGCAGGGGCGGAGGCAGCGATCTCCTGCCCAGGTTTTCCTCATCCTTGCCCACGTACCTCCCCGTGTCATGCCAACTACAGGGTGCAGAGTCATCCTTCTTTCTCCGGGAGGCCACACAGGAAGTGATGCGTAACGGGAGCTTGCAGACACGCAGCGAGCCTCTCTTTCTCCACTTGCCCGAATCTGGCCCCGCTCCCCTCTTGTCAGTCAACTGTAGCTATGGCAATCTCACCGCAGAGGCGCCGGTACCACCAGAGCTCCTCCAGGGGGCGCTGCCACGTTCCTTCCACACCTCTACTCACCTGACGCTGGGCTGGAAGGTGAGAGCGCACCTGGTGAGCAGGAGGATAGGAGTCGATCGGCCTCAAATCCAGGTGTTGTTTTATCTGGCGGGCCGCAGGTGGGAGGATGTGGATCCTCCAGCGGAACTGCTGCCGTGTATCCGTGTCGTTGGGATCCGTGATCCGGGGGAAGGTTCTGTATCGAGCACCTGCCGACTGGAGGGAAACCTGGGGATCTGTGTAGCCCAGCTTGGCATTCCTACAACCTGGTTCAGCGCTCCTCCGCCACGTAGGCGCACACAGGAGCCCATTCCCATCACGGTGGGGTTGCACTACTCTATTCTCCCTCCAGAGGCCCTGGGAAAAGAGTGCGTGGCGGGTAGGGTGCAAGGAAAGGCTGCAGGGCAGGAAGGGGATATGCAGAGGATTGGGACTGTGACTCTCTCCACTGGGGACAACAGAGCGCCCAGAAACCGACTTAGACTGGACGGAGACGTCGAGATACTGGCGCCCCCCAGCCCAGTTAAACAGGGACAGACGGTGGGATTTCAAGTACTAATGAATTCTGCTGCCGCCACTGAGCAGTTCACACTGAGGTAGGACGAAGTACATGCACACACCTGCATAGAGGTTGAACGTCTTGTGCTCATACTGTAAATACATTAATACATCAATCAGGCAATAATTAGTTATTAATTACTGTTGAATCCACCAAATCTACTCTGACGCAGGACTTGTCTGACTGCTCATTTTTGCTCGTCTTACACTTGTTTTAAAAGTAATCCAATAGTAGCCAACCTTATGTAAATTAATTACAATATTTAGGCTGATATTTTAATTTGAGTATAATGTTTATGATGTCATTGTAGGGGTGCCAAAATCTTATAGAGCAAAGATGCACATAACAAACAATAGGACAAATTCAATGAAAGAAAATTATGAATAAAATACATAAAATGAATAATTAAATGTAAAAAAACAATATTTCAATTTCAAAACAATCCAATAATTATTTTCATGTAATGGATAATATTAAAATTATTTACTATTTTTACCTAAATTAATTAAAAATAAAACAAAACATTAGAGATTAGTTTTAAAAGCTACAAGTACGTTTAGGCATCAACCCATTTTATGAAAAAAGGTTTTAACAGTGTTATTAAATTGTTTTTTTTAGATGAACTTTTAATGTGCATTAGACAAATGCAAAGGTAATCTAAAACAGAGGAAATGAGCTTGCAAAACTATATGTCCAGTATCTGTAAATAAATGTACAATATCAAATGATATGTATAAATTAAAAAATATTGGCATTTAAACAAAATGGCAACACTATCTTGTGCATTCCTAAGAATTTTGAGTGCAGTTTTACTTTGGCAAGTCTGTAGCACTGTGTTGATGAAGAGTGTCAGGGGAGAGTCTGTCTCTGCATCTGAGATGATATGGATGAGAAATGAAAGTGTGCATGGCTCCATTGCAGATTCATGTTGATCGCATTGTCATAAATGGTTTCCATCCATAGCGGCTGGATTTGTTTCAAGGCTGTTTGTGAGAATTGTGGCTTTGTATGTCAATACTCTAAATCAGGGGTGTCCAGTCCTGCTCCTGGAGGAACAGCTTCCTGCAGAGTTTAGCTCCAACAAACCTGCCTGGAAGTTTCTAGTAATTCTGAAGATTTTGATTAGCTGGTTCAGGTGTTTAATTAGATCTGGAGCTGAACTCTGCAGGATGGCGGCCCTTCTGGAACAGGACTGGACTTATTTGCTCTAAATGAACCCTGACCATCTTAGCTTGCTTACAGCTTGTTTATGAACACAAAAGCCGAGTCTGAAAGCTCAGGCAGCTGACTTGTAGCCTCGCTGCCCTATCAGGTAGATTGTTTGTTCATTTTATTTATTTATTGGTATTATTTAATCAATTTATAAAAATTAAACAAATCACTAAATAAATATTGCTGTAATATTCTATAAATATAAATATTTTTATAATAATAATTTTAACGAATATAATTATGATAGTAATAATTATATTAAAATATATAATTAAATAAAGCATAAATTAAAATATATAATTTAATTAATAAATAATACATATGATTAAATTTATATAATAATTAATACATAATGATAAAATCGCAATACTAATATTTGTTGGGGTTGTTTTTGCTTTCAAACGTTAAGCGACAGTTTTGATTTTGGTGGGAAAAATGCAGGGAAACCTCTTTTGAAATTCTTCTCATTTGCTGACAACAGATTTATGAATGATTCTCATTACATATTTGGGAAGATGTTTTGCACAAGTTGCATTTTCAAATGCATATGCCACTTCAAGTCACAAGACTCGCAGAGATGGAGTTTGTGTGGAGCAGCATTCACTGAAAACACTGCTATTATGAGCTGGTTGTATATTCATGTAATTACAATGCTATATGCAATGCAACAATGCAATTGTTAGAATTAATAAAAAAAAAAAGCTATCGGGCGACTGATGAGTAATACTGTTTCATATTCTTGCCAACTCCAATTTAATTTTTCCTTACTCGCATTGGGTGCTTGGCGAGTGCTAATTTTAGGCCATGTTTACACCCATAGAACTCCCATAATTCAGTGCTAACAACACACATGCATGCAGTTTGGTGATCCTTATAGTCACAGTTCACACATGAACACACCGCTGCTCGCGTACTCGCTGGCAGCTTTTCAGTCTGGAGGCCTTGGGGCTTTCCCAGACATATGATAGATTAGACTTATTCATCAGTGCGCAGATAAAGCAGAGCTCCAGACTAGAGCCACACACGTCCCGCCAGCTCCGCGCCTCTCTATCACTGCTGTTGAGTTTTATAATGGGCAATAATTAGTCTCCGCCATCAGCACGTAAGGATCATTAAAATGGATGAAGGAGCACTACGTTGAGGTTATTTCAGGGGGTATAACAACCGAGTCTCTCGTATAGTCACTGACACAATTTTTGTGGATATTTGCATCTTGACACAGTCATTATTACTGATTCAGGAGGGCAACATGGACTACTTACTACTTTAATTTGGTGTGGTGGCTTCAAAGTGTGTTTATGTCTGGGATCGCGATTATCTGCAGGAGAGTCACTATGGAAAACGTCTCTCCTATCTCTATTAACTTCCGTCAGCAGAGAGACAGATGCATGCTGGCAGAGGAAGATGCTATTGTTTCTGCTAGTTGAACGATGCTGCGACATCAAAGCCACTCCTGCTGGTGTCGTTTGGGTCTATAAAAGATGTGTGATGTCTTTCATTTCGCCACCTGCTATCTGTTTAGATGGAGAAAATCTAAATGTTTTCCTCCTACCGATGAGGGGAAAAGTCTGCCAGCCGTTGTTTGTTTTGAAAATCACAAATTTCTGCCCTCATTGTTGCCGAGGAGGAGATTGAAATAGCTAAAAATAGCTTCATTTGTTCCCTCTCAAATCAAAACGGAGTTTGTGTAGTTGGTATTTTTCCTTGTTTGTGTGTCATGCATATGGAAAGACACAGGTCCGCTACAGACATTTGAATCAACCTGACAAAACATTATATATTCTTTGTCTTCTGTCACAGTCTGGATGTCTTTTAAAGATTCTAGATCAGTGGATAACTTGTGTATATACCTGTGCTTTAACAGGAAATAAAATAAGGCATCTTTAAAGTCGTGGCCTAATGGTTAGAGAGTTGGACTCGTGATCCAAAGGTTGCGGGTTCGAGTCTCCGGCCGGCAGGAATTGTAGGTGGGGGGAGTGAATGTCCAGCGCTCTCTCCACCCTCAATACCACGACTGAGGTGCCCTTGAGCAAGGCACCGAACCCCCAACTGCTCCCCGGGCGCCGCAGCATAAATGGCTGCCCACTGCTCCGGGTGTGTGTTCACGGTGTGTGTGTGTTCACTGCTGTGTGTATGCACTTGGATGGGTTAAATGCAGAGCACAAATTCCGAGTATGGGTCACCATACTTGGCTGAATGTCACTTCACTTCACTTTATTTTACTAGTTAAGATAAGCAGTTATTTATATCTTATTTTGAATTAAATTGCATTTCTACAGTTTTTGAAAAGAATTGCTATTTGATTTGATTTGTTAAAAACTTCTACACCCCAGGGTTTCGAAGAGGTTTAGACCAACTTTTTTGGTCCACAATCCACTTTCTAAAGTGTAGTCACTAACAAATATTTAAAATTAGCAGCTCATTTTCTTAAAATAACAAAGTAACACTTTATTTTAAGGTATCGTTGTGATACGTTACACTGTGTAATGTGATGTTTGGTGAACAAAACTCGGCGGATTTCTCAGATGTTTTGCCACATTTTCCCATTTTAATATTTGTACTCAAATCAGTAAGCAAAGTGTCTAAACTGTTTTGCATATCTTGCTGTTTAACAGACTTGCCCTTTTCACTTATTTTGCAAGGCTAGGTTCATTTATTTTGAGAACTTCAGCTGAAGAGTAGAAAAACAGAAACCAAACAAAAATCTCAAATAAAAAATACAGTTTGTGTACTTTATTAATTGCTGTATTTTTGATCAAATAAATGCAGCTTTGGTGAGCATAAAATAGCATAGTATACTGGTAACCCGTTACAGCAGGGTTCGGCAAGTAAGTTTGGCATTGTGCCCAAAAAAAGTTCACCACTAGATGGCGGGTTGATTAAAAATGCAACTAGAATTTGCCTGTGATTTTGTAACTGGTAGTGAGCTGTTACTCTGTGTTAAATCCTGTAGGACAGTCATTAACAAAAAGCCACATTTGTGTGGCGGTGTCCAGGAGAGTATGTGAGCGGAATGGAGCGTCAACATCACTGCACTCCCGCTCCACTCCATGCTCACTGATATCAGAAACGCCGCTCCGCGTCTAAAGTATTTCAGTATATTTGAAATATCACAGTTCTGTTTATAACGTAGGCCTATATTAAAAAATAAAGAGTTTCGGAGTGGCTTATTGGAGCACTGGTGTGCAAACTTTTTTCCTACGACAAGCTAATAACATGATTGTCAGCATTAAAAGGTATAATTGCTGCTTTTTGCAGTGCAAATTTGGTTTGTGATGACAATAACAGTACGTTTTTACCTATACGGATCAATGCATTTCTTACAGATTTCTGCTCATTTGAAATTGGATATAGATGAAGTAGCACTGTAAGATTACATTTGTTTGAATGCATTATTGAGAGAGCGATTGCGTGTGAATAAGTGTTGTAGTACTTGTTTAAATCATGCTTTCAGCTGAAAATATTCAGCTTCTAGAAGGAACAAACATATTTCTTGAGAACTATAACTTCCTGTTCATGTCCATTGCCTTCATCATAGCCTTCACATTCTCTCTGATATGAGTGGTCCTTCTCTATCAAACTAGCTAAATATGTTTAACATGTGAATTCTTGCTAAATATGCAGTTATATTACAGGCCGTTGGCATGAATTGTGCCCGTGATGGAGCGGTAGTGGAGTGCTCTTGGAGCGAGTGAAAATCACGATGCTCTGACTTTTAAAAAATCCGCTCCTCGTTCCAGTCAAAATTACACCGCTCCGCTCCGCTCACATACTCTGATTGTGAGTAACTGTTGCTGTCATGACAGATCTATTTCAGAACCAACCGCTATCAAAATAATCTGGCTGCGGGCGAGGGCCAGATATCATTGCTGGTGGGCCAGTTTTGGCCCACGGGCCGGTTGTTGCTGACCACCTCTTTACAGTATAGACCCATTTGTTAATATAAGTTAATGCATTAGCTAACATGAACTAATTCTTACTAGGGCTGTGCAATTAATCGCATGCGATTGTCATGTGCATCTCGTCAGTAATTGGTATTAAATCGCTAGGGCACAGCCCTAATTCTTACAGCGTTTGTTCATTAAAAAAAAAACATAGTAATTTTAAAAATTTATTAGTAAATATTGAAATTAATATTTACTGATATTAATAAATGCTGTAGAAGTGTTGTTTATTTTTTGCTCTTGCTAACTAATAGTTAACAAATGAGTCATTATTGTAAAGTGTTGACAGTATGTTAAATATAGCTGAACTCAACATCTTAAGGACATGTCTGTATTCCCTTATTCCTCTTTTTTTCCTGCTGTTCTTTAACTCTTCCTCAATCTTCTCCCTACTGTTTTCTCTCTTCTTCCTCATCTTAAAAAACAATCTGCATTTTCATTCTTCCTGACTGCATAACGCAATCAAAGGTCTTTATATTGGGCGTGCATAGTTAGCAAATCAAAATGTAATAAGAAAACTAAATTTGAGAAGAATATTCTGGGATTTATCAAGAGTTTTATCATTACTATCTGGAATATGCAATTACATTCAGCTGAAAAACATGTTGTTTCTGTGCTTGTCCTCAGAAGATTGGTGTGAGGCAAAAGTAAACTTGTGGAAAATGGGCATCCGATGACTCCTTTAAAATACTAAGTCTTTCTACTTCAAAATTGAATGTTTGGTTCAATGTGTTGTTTGCGTTTCTGTATTTATTTATTTTTTATTTCATGATGTATTGTTATAAGTAATTTGCGAAATTTACTAGCAATTTCTGAGTGAAAATTGTTTCTTTTTCTGTGTGACTTATGTATATATTTTTTATACATCATAACCTATTTTATTTCAGCTAGTTGCCAACAAGTACTGAAATGACTAAAACAAGTAAAATGTATAAATCTGGAATGAATATATATTTGTGTCTGTGAGTCAGTATACAATTTATAGATTTTAATATAATAATTTATTTACATTTTAAAATGATAAATTTAATTGTATTATCTTTATTTATGAATAATTTTTCCTGAGGATGTCCACAATAAGATTTGTCGGATTTAGACAGATTTAGTCATTTTTAACAGTTTGTCCCCAGTATATTTTTAAATATGTGCCCAAACACACACACACGCACTCACATTTAATAAGGGGTGAGTGTTGTTCTTCGGGTCTGCACCCAGCGATTGTGTTAATGTCTGTCGTCCGGTGTCCCACAGTGCATCAGTGCTGCGGCTGCCTACTAGTGTGGCCTAATGTTCAAGCACCAACCACTTTACCTCCATAAATCTCTCTTTCTCTCTCGCTCTTTTTCTCTCCAATAGTGCGCCTTCTCTCTCATCCTCATTAGCCAACTCTAAAATATTCATTTGAACAGGCACTGAGCATCATTAGTCCCTGTTAGAAGACATGATGTATAAGAAAAGGAAAAAGACCCAGACCTACAGGATCTCAAGGGAATTGGTCTTAATGAAAATGAAATTGTACTCAGGGTTTTTTTTTTTTTTTCTTTTATTCTGCTCAGCCATACACAGACTATTGTGTTGATGGCTCCTATATATATATATATATATATATAATGGACATGTACACATACACACACACACACACACACACACACATATATATGTGTGTGTGTGCGGTTGGGATGACCTGTTCATCCATTTAGAACTACAGAAAGCACTTGGCTCCCTCTCTATCTCTGTAAATGTGCATGACTGTGTAGTTAAGCTGGCCTGTAGATGTGATAAGTACAGGACTGCTGGGTAATTATGTTCAACAGGAGAGGTGATAGGAAGCTAAACGTGTGTGTGTGTGTATGCGCATGATTACATTAAACTGCGAAGTAGATGGAGGGTCATGAGCACTTGTGGCTCCCCACCTGTGCTGGAGCTTGTCTTATTACCCGTCTGGTCTCATTTCGTATCGTTCTAATCTCAAAAGCACTTAGCATGGTGCTTTTGAACACAGAGGGCAAGGCCTGTAGAGAGAGAGAGAATGTCTGCAACAATCTCTCTTGCAACTCTATTGCAACCCCCCTCTTACCCGTCTAACTAACACAAACACACATATATCGAACTCCCAGAAGAGTCTGGGAGCTTATTTCTTGTTCTAGCTGACTTCTGATAGCAGCATTGAGTGGGTTCAGTACAAACGTATGGAAAGGTAAGCGGTCCCTGAGGGCTCGTGTATCGTTCATCCAGAGGTAAAACCCCTTTATCTCATTCCCTGAAGACCTACAGTATCTAAATCTTCCGTGTGCAAGGAATGGGTCACATATTATATGGATGCTTTTTCAAAAGCTCTGTAACAGCAATTCATCAATTTAATTCTGATGGCAGTAATATAAGGAATTGTTCATCCAAAAGCCCTGGGTCATTCTGAAGCCCGCATTAACCGAATCCTGGGTTATCTTGATTCACTGTCTACCCAGGTTATTCTTTACCCGGGGTTAACAATTAATCTTGGATATTCATGAGCTGCACACTGTACATTCCTAAACCCTGGGTTAATGTTCTTTTTGAATATTTTCTGTGTCGTTGTCATTGGTCAAATGCAGCATGTGATGGGTTTTCATAAAGGCTCTAGTAATGCACAACCTCATTGCCGAATCTATTATAATGTTTATTCTGAAGAAGAAAAAGAATAAAACCATCTCTTAACTACAATTCCTCTGTTTTCCATTACCATTTTTTATACTCCCCCCCCCCCCCTCAAACGCTAACTTGACGCACTATGTTTCTGTGATTTGTTCAAAGCCTGTGAAAATGAGGCATGTGATTGTTGGATAGTTATAACATTTTAAATATGCATTGAGGCAGCAGTGTGGGGTTGACACTGCAAAAGCAGCGCTAACACTGCTCAGGAGCAGGGTTTCAAGTCAAACGTGGTGCTAACCCTGTTTGTAAACTATATAAAACATACCTTTACCAGGTGTTAAAAACGGGGTTTAAAATGAGCCATTATATCCCAGTCTTAAGCACAGTGTGAAAAGCAAAGAATAGCAAAACCCTCGCCGAAACGACCCACCTAATAAACAAAACACTAGTAAAAATGAGTGGGTTACTCTTTACAATAAGATTCAGATAGGTAACATTAATTAATGCATGAAGTATCCTTAACAAAAAATGAACATTTATTGCAGCATTTATTGTTAAAAAGTTAACATTGTCTAAAATGTTAAAAAGTACACAAGTTTAAAAGAAGTATGATTATTGAAGAATTTAATGCTTTTATTCAGCAAGGATAGATTAAATTCATAAAAAGCAGGGCTCTAAACTCATTCTTCCCACTGGTCGCTCTTTTGCGACTACCTTTCTCAGTTGGTCACACAAGGACATAATTCGTTTTTTTTTGCTACAGCATGGGATTAATCAATGCATGCTGATGATCTTTTTCATAACTTATAGTTATGTGGTAACAAGTGTTCAACATTCAACCCGTTCTTTTTCATTAGTATTATTCTTTTCTTTTTTTTTAATTCCTCTTTTGCTGTGTTATAAACCGAGCTTCGTACGCTTTCGAATTTGCGATCTTGGTGTCACGTTTTACAAGAAAAGACAATTGTCTCTTTTGTTTATATCTATACACCTTTCACTTTTTAAGAGTAAAGCAAAAGATGGATTCATTATTCTTAATTAAAAAGCACAACTATAATAAAGCAGGAGGCTATAATGACAAAATAGCTTACATAAAGTTTATTAATAAAAACGAATAAGACTAGGCATGGCATACTGTACACCACATGCTATATTAGATACCGACTAATAAATTACAGAATGTTTAGCAAACACTGAGGAATGAAATCAATAAACAACAAAAAGCCTCTGTTGGGTAACGTGAGGTAAACAGCAAAGATAACAAGCTTTTAAAACAGAAAAAAAAACAATGTAAAACTAAACTGGCTGTCAGTGACAGGACTTCCCGACGTGTTCACCTTCTCTGGTTTAAGAAGCAGTCTTTAATTTGCTGTGAAAACCAAACCCTCCGTCTTCCATCGTTTCCTTGATATTTATGTCATTTTCGCGGTGCGCTGCGCGCACCTTGGTGCTCATGACGCGGCGAGTATAAACCAGGTTGATACCAGGCTCTGCACCTGAAGCGCTCGCACTGAAAGTGCCTCTGTCACTCTCTTCATGTGATCAGCAAAATTTGACTCCTTCTGTAACGGGACGAACAAGACGTGAGACGTGCGGATCCAAGTGCAAGCTTTTATTTACAGGGATGGTCAATAACACGCAGGGTTGAACAAACAGCAAAGAGGTAAAGAGATGGCAAGACAGAAGAGTACTCAAGTAAACAGGCGTGGTCAGTGATCGGCGTACAATATCCAAAGGGCTTGACAGAAGGGGTAATCCAGGTATGAGGGCAATAATCCAATCGAGGTGCAAACAGAGTCCGAATGGCAAGGCAAAGGGTAAATCCAGAAAACATGAGCAGGAGTCAAAACACAAGAGAACACACAAGGTAAAGCAAGGCAAGACTAAGACTATGACTTGGTCTCCGTAGAGTAGCTATCGCTATGAAAGTGATAAATGCAATACAATACCCGGCATCTAGCAAGAGGAAGTCCATGGTTTATAAAGCCTGAGTGATTAGTGTGATCAGCTGTGTAATCAGTGAAAACAGCTGTGTGTATCCTCATTGCAATGAATGGTGGGGTTTGTAGTGAAGTGCAAGAGTCCTGAAAATTCAGCTTTGTCATCACAGTAATATATTACATTTTAAAATATTATTAAACTGGAAACAGTTATTTTAAATTGTAATAATATTTCACAATATTATTGTTTTAACGATACAAATAAATTAGGGCTGTGTATTGGCAAGAATCTGGTGATACGATCCGTATCACGATACAGGGGTTGCGATACGATATATTGCGATACACTGCGATACTGTAAGCAAGGCGATATATTGGGACATTTCTTATTTTAGGAATAGGATATATATTTTTTAGGAAAGATGTCATTAAGAACACATCACCATATGCAAACCTTAGCCAAAAAAAAAAATAAAAAATAATAGTTTAACCAGAACACACTGGGATCTGCATTTGCAATAATCAGTCCCTACATTCAACATTATTGAACCACTTTTTGTGCAGTACGAGGAAAGGGGGAAATATTCAAGTGCTTGAATGATTCTTTAGTCAAATGTATGTATAAAATGTATTTTATAAAAAGATAAAAATATATATTTATAGACTCTACTTTAAAGGTTCACAGTTTAAGTTTACAATTGTGACATGCAATGTCATAACATCTGATCTGAACAAAAAATGACATCTGCTTAATATCAATGAAAAATAAAGTGCTTGCAGGATTCCTAAAGAAAACAAAACAATTGTAAAACAATCAAATACAGAAGTTAAACATTCTCAGAACTTTCAAATTTCACAGGTTTTTCAGTTTGTATTTATGTTCCGCGTAATCGCTGAGACCCCAACTGCACAAAACGCCCCCGAAAGCTGCAGCTGCGCGGCGTCTGCCCGGGACCGTGGCGCGAGCGCAACCTCGCTTCTGCCGCTTGTTGCGTCCCATGTTGAAGAGCCATTGTGCGGCTCTACCGCCCGCCGCGCCCTGCGCAAAGGCTCTTCAACACGGGACGCAGCAAGCGGCAGAAGCGAGGTTGCGCTCGCGCCACGGTCCCGGGGCAGACATTACCACAAAAGCCCAAATGGCGCCACACTTCAGCTTTGTACACCGAAACGAGAGCTGGAACAATTCTATCATTCTCCATTACTGGCAGCGAACTATATTAACGCTAACATTAGTGGAGTGCCCTGATGCTAGTATTTCCTGTCACTGTTTAAGTTCAGAGATGAAGACTGATATCTAGCGGTCGGGATATGAACACAAAACGGAACAAGTGCCATGAATCTTGTATGATTTTTAATTTTTTTTTAAATATCGATATTCCATTTTGGAGAATCGATACAGTATCGCCAAACAAAATATTGCGATACTCACGTGTATCGATATTTTCTTACACCCCTAAAATAAATGTAGCCTTGGTGAGCTTCTTTTGAAAACATGAAAAAATCTTACTAACCCCAAACTTAGTGGTATATTAAAATTATGCCTTAATTTATGTTTAAAAATATCTAAATTAATTAATGCAAGATACGTTGCTTTGGATGAAAGCAACTGCAAAGTGCATAACTGTAAATGAATTAAATACTGTTAAAGTTAATTGCTTTTTATGGTAGCTATTTAATTGACTAATATGTCCATTTCATTTTCTTAATAACCATTGTAATTTAATTCAGTGATTTTATGCTTCATGATGAGCTGAGCTTCATGTTGCTTTGTAAATATGTATTTTATTCTTGGGATATTTTATTTTCAGATGGGTAGGAAAAATAATGCATCTAGAATAACTGTGCAGAGGGAAAAAATAGGATGTCTTCATGAGCAGAATGTGTGCCAGATTGTGCATCTCCACTAGAAATTGTAATGGAAACAACCTAGTTTTGTGCCTTTCTAGCCTTATTTTCTGAGTCCGTCTAGCCAGACTGAGTTGGTGGTGTTGTTGTTGTTGAAAACTTTATGGTGAGGACATTGGACACTGACATTAATATTTTCTGGTTTAATGGGCTGGTTAACTTTTTGAGTTTTTGGCTTTGGCACCAGCTCTTTGTGGGTTGAAAAAAGAGTAATAGGTACAGACTGCACAGATTGAAAACCTTCTCTCCACTCCAGTTAAAAACAAGACAGGACTTGATTTTTGTTGCATTTGTTTTGAGCAAACATAACAAGAGGTTCAATTTGCAGTGAGGGTCTTCTGCTCAAATTGATTGAGTGTGTGAGAGGAAAAACATACATCATCAAATCAATATAGCCTAAGAACAAGTGTGCAGGTAAAGCTGGCAGAAAACACACAGATTTCGTCCTTGGAGTTGAAAGCAGGTCAGTCGGGAGTCTCACACTTTTCGATACACACGTTAATGAAGGAGCACAGGCCCCCTGGAACAATCTCAAGTCAAATGTATCCTGTCTGGACATGGTTTCTCCCTTCAGAGGGAGATCTTGACCCCTTGAACAATTGGGGTCGGACATGGGCCCTGGCAGTTAACCTCAAAAAGACAAAAATAATGATGTTCCATAAAGACCTCAGACGCAACACAGTCAGGCCTGGCTGCCAAAAGAAAACAGGCTGTGCTCTTTTCGCACATAAAAAGAGCTAGAAACACAACTTGTAGCCAAACATGCACAACAGGTTTTCTTTCCACAATGGACAAACCATCAGGAATTGAAGCTGAAATCAGATAATCTCCAGAAAGTATAGATGCGCTATTAAAAAGAAAACAAAAAGTTTTTGAGTTGCAATGAAAAAAAATTCACTTAGAAATTGCTAGTAAATTTCACAAATAATTACAAAGAAATGACCTGTAACACATTGAATTAAATGTGAAATGTTGAAATAGACTGAAATATTATTGTCTTGTAAAACATACTCCAGTAATATTTGCTGTATAATTACAACGTTGAAAACTAATTTTTACAGCTGGTTTTTAAACTGTGCATTTGCATATGCGAAATTTCTTTTTATATGTTTGAATGCATTTGTGTTTTGGTTGTAGTTAAATGCCTCTAAATGCCTATTCACACTACGAGTTGCAAAATATGTCCAACGATTTACCCCAAAATAATTTGCAAAGCACATTTTTGTTGAGCTGAGCAAAAATTTTGCATAGCTGAAAGAAAATAAATTGTGCTCTGGTCATTCATGTGCTTTCATGCATTGTTCAGCCAAACTGACAATACAGATGCCATTTGCTTTAATGCACAATATAAACCATCTGTCACGACAGATTTTACTTGCTTTTTTGCCAAATTGAGTCTTTCTGATAATACAGGTTTGCGGTAATGCAAAATACATATTAACATGCAAACTCCTATGTTGTCACTCTCTTGCAAGGGTACAGTGGATGTAAAATAGAATGATAACATTGTTTTAGAGTATATTATAGGCTATGGACTAATGACCATGTTGCTCTGAGAGGCTGAAGTGTGCATACCTGCCTGTAGGTGTTGAGCTGGTGTGTGTATGTGTGTGTTGTTTAAAGCCAGGCAATGAAGGATCTTAGCAGGACTCTTTGCAGCACACACACAGTGCAGAAGAGTCTGAGCGTGTGTATGTGTAGGTCTGTGTCGTTGGAGGAGGTCAAGATAACGCAGATGTTTTAAGAGCTCTGCAATCACTATCTGATCCTGACTAAAGCCCTGTGATCCCCAATATCTCTCTCTCTCTAGCCATCTCTTGCTGTTTTCTTCTCTCACTGACCCACTGTGCTTCTCTCAACATTTTCTCCTCTCGCACGCTAACATACAGAGTCACAAAGAGGATTTTAGGGTTGTACCTAGGGCTGGGCGATATGGCTGAAAACTGTATCACGATATCAGTGTTTCATATCGGTCGATATCGATAATTATTGATATTTTTTTAAGGTGGTACATCAAGTTCGTGGTATTACCAGTCTTGGCGGGGACGACGGTCTTGCATAATTTGCAGATGACATTTGGTCTGACTACAGTCAGACTTATAATATCCAAAAAACTGCCATACTGGCGAGCTGACTTTCTCTTTTATTTACAATTTCCTCGCTCGCTGCGGCACTCATTTTCTGCTTATGAAGAGGAATCCAGCAGACCAGCCAGGTCTGGCTGCAGACGTGCATTCTCAGCCGCGCGTGCGCACTTAGACACGAGACAACGATATGGCGCAACCAAACGTGATACTGTTACATGATTGGCTGTAAGCGTGTCACTCATGGTGTCACTCCCTACGTTGCTAGGTTACCAGAGAGCGAGTGCCTTTGTTAATGCAACCAAACTTGCTTCGCAACCTTTGTTTTCTTCCGACGAAGAATAAAAAATATCGAACGTTTTATCGAACACATTTTTTATTGATATCGTTCACGTGTCTATCGCGATACATATCGTTATCGTTTTATCGCCCAGCCCTAGTTGTACCCTGCAGTATATATAAGCAGTATGTATTTTTACTTTTGTAGTGAAAAAATTCTTTCAAGATTATATTAAATAAGAAAAAATACTTTTATTAAATACAAATTGTATTTGTGGCAGTTAGTGTTGTCACGATACTGGAATTTCTAACTTCGATACGATACCTTGAAAAATATCGATACTCGATACCATTTTCGATACCACGGAGAAAAAAACTGCCACAATATTAAGGGGGTAATTTTTTTAATTTAAAGATAAATGTAACAAGTCGAGAACATGCGGTATAATTTACATGAACAAAAAAATGTCTTGAGGTACTGCATTTGTTGATTTATTTATTAATCTTTTATTAATCTTAGTTAAATGTTAATTGAAACTAACGTTTACTAATACATGTACTTAAAATTAAAATCCAAAGTTCTATTTGTTGATATTCTCATTTGCTTCATAACCAAAATATTTCCAGATATAGGGCCCTATGAAATCCGTTTTATTTTTCCCCAAATTCCATTTTATTTTTTTCTACATTAAATTTTTGTCCGTTTGAATTTTTCTGGACTCTTTTTTTTTTTAATGGTCAAATTAAATGCTATTAATCTAAAAGCATGTCTAATTCATTAAAATCATGAAAATTATACAATTTAACATTTAATTTATTAAAAGTGTAACAAAAATGACACGTTTAGGGCCGTATGAAATGTTTTATTTTTTTCTCACCTTATGTTTCATTGTTACCAAATTCTGTGTTTTAGCATGTCTATAATTTGAATGCATACAAACAATTTTTATTTATTCTTACAGTAGCCTTATGAAATGTGTTTCCCCCCTCAGAAATTCTGTGTTGTGTATTTAAATTTTACTGGATATCAGATGAAGGCATAAAACAATTTTAATTTATTTCTATTTGAATTAATGAAAATTAAACATTTACATTTTTGGCAAATGAAGGGGATTTACTATTAAAATTAAAATATTTTGTGATTATTTCTTTAAAAAAATTAACAGTAATAGTATTATGTACATTCTACTTAATAATAGTAATATAGTTAAACCGAACATTTATTTTGACGGGTTGCCGTGAATACTTCTAAAGTTCTGTGTGTGTATGATATGATGCTAGTTTTACTCAAATTAAATGGTAAAATGCTGGTAAAGTGCCTTTCAGATCAGTTCTGGAGATATTGTTGATGTATTTATGTCCTCATTGAGACGGCAGACGCTGAAATCACCGCGAGCGCCACATTAGTAAACACAACCGCACGTGCAGCACATTCACACAGAGACGCGCAGAACATGCAGGATTCATATTTAAATCCACTTTTGCAGCTTAATATTTACAGATACTAGTCCATATCACGATTTGATTTAAGTGTAATGACCTACTTTTGATTAATTCATTCAAACTTTGACAAATTCCGTGACATTCCGCGTTAAACTGTAAATTCCGTGTTTATGACTGGATTCCGTGGCGTTCTCTGCATCGCGGAGATCATAGATCCCTACAGATACGCTCCTGCTGTGTTCTTTAACAACCAGAGCAGTCATCTTTCTATTCACTTCACTTTTGCTATTTAACCAGAGCGAAGGAGACGAGTGCGGTCACGTGTGGTGCTTGTCCACGCGCCTTTGGAGAGAAGTGAAAGTGACAGCTCGGCTAGTATCGGTGTATCGATACTTCGGGAAATTAATATTGGTACCGTTCAGATATTTCAGTATCGATATTTATCGAAATATCGATATTTTTGACAACACTAGTGGCAGTGTCCTTGTTTAGTGATGAAAAACATCTAAACATTTCTACGAGATTATATTAATTAAACATATTAAATAAAACATAATTTGTACTTTTCAGAATATAATTTGAATTCTGTTAATTTTACTCACCACTGGCATTTTTTAAATTAAATTATATGATTTATTTATAATGTTTATTGAAGTTTATTTTATTTATGAGGCTCAACACAAAAAAGTACTAATTTCAAGATATATCTTCTCTCTCTTTTCCACTCTCACACACTAACTAAATCAGGAAAGACTATTTCTTAAAGTAGTGCATTGCAAGAAACATGTTTTTTGTCTTGTCTTATTGTAAAAAAAAGAAATGCATTAAAAAAGAAAATTTATATTTAAATAAAATGTATAAAATTTTTATATATACTTGTAAACCGTACTATATGCTTACGTTTATGCTTAAATGAGAAATATACTGATATTAAGATTAAGTCTTTGTATCTGATAATGCTATTGTTTTTTATGAGCGCTTACTTTTTAAACTGTAAAACAAGACAAAAACACTGATTCACTGTAGAACAGAGGCGTTAAACTCATTTTAAGACGTTTGACTAATCATTTCCTTATGCAGGCTGATTATTTAATTTAATATAATAATGAAATGAAATGAAATTTAATTTAATTTGTTAAACATTGAATTGACTTACTGCTGTTTTAAAAATAATTGTATAAATCTTTCACCAAAGAAATATATAGCTGTAATAAAGCATGTTAAACCAAAAATGAACAAAGATGTGTCTTATTTCAGTTACAGACCTGCTTTTCTGTCTGCTAAACTGAATCTGTCTGTCCAGATATCTGTCCATCTCTGTCTGTCTGTCTATCAATCTGACTGTTTTGCATGTCATACTGGTTAGCAGGTTTAAATCTATGTATTGCACGTGGCAGGACTGTTCATAGAGAGAGAGACAGCCTTCACATCCATCAGTGTGACGATCAGAGCCTGGAAGAGTAGTCTTCATGAGCTCCTGGCGGTCCTCTTGTTTATCTGACAGCGTGATGACAACAGAGATTCTGTGGTTTGACTAATCCTCTACCTGACAGGAGATCCTTAACTAGTCACAACTCAAAAGAAACTCCATTTTGGAGGCTACCAGTACTTTCCTGCTCAGGACTATGTGGGACAGCCTCGATTCACCTCTCTTTTTAACCTCAGGTTTGCTTTAACTTCAGCCTAAGTCCAGCTCTGCTTTAACCTTAAGAAAAAAAACCCCTAGCTAACTTGTTCTTCCTGCTCTAACCCCTTTGACAGTTTGAACCAGGGCTGTGTAACCCGTTGTACCACCTCAGTGCACTCCTGCGAGCTCCTGAGCTTCATGAAGGTGTGTGTGTGGAAAGTAAATGAATCCGTTCCGGTCATCCTTTTCTTTTCTAGCCACGCTCTGTCACTCTGTACAATGAAATTTCACCCCTCTAAGTATGAGAGCACAGCAAGCTGATCCGAGTGTGTGTGTGAGCATCAGCTTGCTGTGAAGCTCAGGTAGGCTGCTCTGGGCCACAGTGTTTGAGTCGAGTTACGTGATTCGGCCTGGAGTGAGGAGCCATTTTTGTATTTCTGAGCATCTGTGGTTATTTCTCTATCCAAGATTACTCTGATACTGCTCTATCACAACCATTAAACATATGAACACTTTCAGACTGGGGTCACCGTGGGGCTGCAATGTGGTGCTGGAAAATTTTAGAATTTTTATTTTTATTTTTTATTTAGAATTTTTTATGTGTATTTTTAAGGCCTGACGTGTTTATGTTTGTTAAAATGTGACCAAAAACATTTTTGGAAATGTATTTATTGTGAAAATTGATTGACATACAAATCTCCTCTTTGTAACAGCATTGGGACGCTGGTGACGTCCTCCTCTAAGGACAGTCATCAAACCTGCTCTGCCCTTGAGAGAAGCATAGCTGCTGAAACTGAGGATTTGATAGAGTCAGAGTGTGATACATATTTTTTTCTCTGAAGTCTGCATTTGCATTTGTTTTGACAGGGGACAATGTGAGAGGAAGAGGGGGTGATATTTAAACGGTGCTGTTTTGCTGTCAGAGTCAAGGTAAATCTTCCGGCAACAAGAGCCCAAATTAACTTCCCCTCAGGTGAATGGAGACAGCGGTGAGAATGAACTAGTTATTTTTGTAGACAACATACAGCGGCGCATTTAAAGAGTTGAATGGATTCATTTATGGCAACATGGCGGTAGTTATTGTGCAATTTCTTTTTATTGCCAATTAACAGAGCAGAAATTTAGAAAAGCCCAACAAATAGGATGTTGATTGGATATCATACAGAGATAAAAAAAAAAAAACGTTACAAACTGTGCATTGATGGATTAAGGCTGCTACACGTGAAAAGGAAAACAATAGAAGAGTTATGAGGGGAATTCAGCATTGCGTCTTTGAGCGGGACACTTAACCCCGGGCTGCTCCAGCAAAACTGAGCATGTGGTTAGTGTGCTTTAAGTTGCTTTGGATAAATCATCTCTGCTAAATGAGATGTAGCCAAAGGTAACGTCCAATAAAAACCCATATTGATGTAGGAGGCTTCAGAAAAAGACAGAGAGAGTCGCTTGGGGGAGTTTTTTGGCAGATATGAATGAATAAGATCACACAAAGAACCTCTAGAGGGAAACTTCAATAAGGAGAAACAAACAAAACCAAAATGCCTGTGTAATTACAGTCAGGAAAGTCAGGAAGCTTTTAGAAGATCACTGAACATCAATATACATGTCAGCTTTTATCACTGCCTCATGCAAGATTAGAGGCAGAGAGATTATGCTCTGCTTTTATGCACTGTTTAATACCACGATTCACATAACACCTCGTGTCGTTCCCTCCTGGTGTGTGTTTGTGTGTGCAGGTCAGGTCGTGCATATATTGTAGGGTGAAATTAGGGCTGGGCGATAATTCGATAACGATAATTATCGCGATATAATTTTCCTTGATAAAACGATATGAAGAGTTCGATAAATATTCAATATAATGTTTATGCGCCAAAAGCGGAACGAAACCGCGCGCCTCATTTGAATCGTGCCACATGGACCGTTTATCCGCTCGGATCAAAGTCAGTGCCGCGTGGCGCAGGGGTTTTCAACCTTTTAGGACGTGCCGCGTGGCGCAGGGGTTTTCAACCTTTTAGGACATGCCCCCCCCCCCCCAAGTTTGTCTAATTTCACTCGCACCCCCCCAAAACCCGCCCCCTATTACTGTATTCATACATTCACAACGAATTACTTTATTAACACTAACATCAACACAAATATCCATTAAAGCTATTAAAACAGCAAATTATTTTTTCTTTTGCTCTTTTTGATTAACATAATTTACATAAGAAACGCATGGATCCGTTATACTGATGTACATTTGGCAGTGCGTGAGTACCGTATTGAGATGTCTTGGGCTTAAATGGCTTAAAATGACTTATGTTTAAACTGACAAGACTTAAAACACGTGAGAATGAAAAACTTTCTTGAGGAAGCAGCACTGGCCTGATCGTTAGTTTTGGGATAGCTAGCTAAAGATTTGAATAGGCTAATGTACCTAAAAACCATATAGTTATATTTTTACCATGGTATTGAGGTGCGATATGTGTGGATTTAATTGTGTTTATCATGATTAAATGTATGCTACTATGGGAGATCATAAGCTTTATTAAAAAACAAAAACAAAAAAATGAACAAAAATTTACCTCTGCATCCAAGCTACTATCAAATGTGTATTTCTAAGAGACAAAAAAGTGATTAGCAAATGGTAAAAAATTCTGGCTTTAAACTTGGAAGAAATAAAGATTTTACATTGATCGTGATAATTATCGATATCAACTGATATGAAAAAAATGATTGTGATTTTTTTTGTTTTTTTCTTTTTTCTGGCCATATCGCTCAGCCCTAGATGAAATGTTCCTACAGTGATGCTAAAACTCACCTACAGTTGGCCTAATAAACAAATACATAAATGTTTTAGTTAAAATGTTTAATTGCTGAAAGATATTGTTTTTGTTTGGAGGTAGGTTTAAAGGATATAAAATATAATTTAAGGAATAGTTAACCCAAATATGAAAATTGAGTATTTACTTACCCTCAGGCCATCTAAAATGTAGATTCGTTTTTTTTTTTCTGTATTGGAAGAAATTTAGCATTACATCACTTGCTCACCAATGGATCCCCTGCAGTGAATGGGTGCCGTCAGAATGAGAGTCCAAACAGATAAAAACATCACAATAATCCATGAGTAATCCACACGACTCCAGCCCATCATCTAAGATCTTTTGAAGTGGAAAAAAATGCACTCTTTTTATTATTATTATTTTTTTTTTTTTAACTTCAAACCATTGTTCCCAGCAAAATATGAATTTGTTGGTTCAGATGAAGAAACAAACAAATTCATTTACATTGTGGATTGCCTAAGGGTGAGTAAATTCTCAGCAAACAATTTAGTCAATTTAGACTTATTGACCTGTTCCTTTAAAACAAAAGTCAATTCAGAGTCCTCAACATAACAAAATCCATGAGATTTACAACAGCCCTTCCTTTTTCTTTCCTCAGCAATGAATCCCAATGATAATATTTACAAACACTCATCATTCTGAATGATTTCTGTTGGCTGTTATTAGTCATGTGTGACTCTAGACATACGTGAGTGCAAGAGTTTAACATGCATCCTTTTCAGAAACAGTGCATGTCTGTTAGAATGACTACTCTAATCAAAATGCAGTGCTGATGGTGGCCTTACGGTTGTATGTATGACTGAACAGCTGTCAGTCACTTTTTGCAGAAAAGGAACGGGGACATATAATCACCGTGCCCTTTATTTTAAACGTCGCTTAATTGCAATAATTGCTTGATAATTGTCACTTCTCCACTTCCTCTATATACGGTCTATATATGGCCACATACACAAAGCAGAGTTTGGGGAGTGAAAACTGCATTTATTTCTTTTTAGTGTATCTGACTAAAATAAAACCATGAAAACTGTTTTTCATGAACCTGTATGTGATTTGAAATCCAATCAAAATTGGTTTTTGGAAATGTTTTCAGTCTGAACATCTGGGAGCTGCCATATAACTGTGTAACAGCACACCCAAAGTCTACACACTAGGAAAGGTCTGTAAAAATACAGCCTGTTTAAAATAAATGCATGAATGTTGAAATAAGTTATGTCTCCAGTGCTAATGCTGTTTGAGTTTGGGTCATTAGAATCCATGTACAATACCACGGGCACAAGATGAATGTTGAGGCAGAACGAGTCAAGCAGGTGGAGGTCTTCTGACCTCTCTGAACAAGAAAATGTCCTTCGTCTCAGTAGAGAATAGCTTTAGTCAGAGATTCCTGTTCCTGTTTTACAGTTCTGCTCAGGTGTGACTTTCCCATTTTTGGCTTTACGGACTGGTCTGTAAAGCAGGATTATACTTTATGAATATGTTAATATTTTTTGATGGTTTGCAATTAAAGTATCTCCGTGAATAGAATGAAACACACATACATGCACACGCTATTTTTTTTTTTCTTTCCAAAATTGACTAGTTTAATCAGGTGCACACTGTAATTTTCCGCATTCATTTTTTAATATATTAATTTATGTATAGATTTATAGACATCTTAAATTAATGCTGTTTTTTAGATGCATCATCATAAAGTATCACAGTTCCCTATTCCTATTTCCTATTAATGTTAAGCAACACAACTGTTTTCAAAATTGATAATTTTGAAATTTTCAGAATGATTTCTGAATATACAGACAGACATATATTTTTAATTGACTAGTTGTTTGTGGGATGCATAGATGACCGTCGTGACCATTTTTATGTTTATCCCATCAATAAAGAGATTTCTAGTAAGTTTTCGGTCATGTTGTTTATCATAATCTTCAATTGAACATGTTTTTATTTGTTAATAAAATGACTTTCTCATTAAATGGTTCATGCTAGAACAAAGTTTGAGCACTCTGCTCATCTCAGTAGATTGAAACAGATGTTTTGTTTTTGAATGGTTTATTATCTTCACATATCTTCAGTATTTATTGGTGCTTGATATGTGCACTGCTGAAAGGTTCTTGTTATTCAGGGTCTCTCTCTTTTTCTCTGTCATTCTGATTTTCTCAGTGTTTCTTTCTTTATATCTTTCTCCCTTTCCCAGAGTTAACAGTAATACAAATAACATATGCCCCTTTTTCACTCCCCCCCAATCGTGCTTCTCTCTGTGGCACCATCAGATACAGATACTCTTTCATTTCCTGCTTGTTTATTTTTCATGAGAATTGGTGCTTTGGCACTTTGGCTGTTTGACTGATGAGTTCACTCTGAACCGTATGAGACCATAACTGGCCACTGTACGTAGCACTCTGTGCTTTCTCTTCCAAGACATTAATTGAAAGATCTCGTAAAGTTCTCTCTATGTTTTGCCCTCCCCCCGATGGGTGAACCCAAAGTCAAGCAATTCAGATCCATTTCTCCTTGGATCCACAGTATCAGCACTTTCAAAACTGTGTGTACAGGACACACAGATCTCTTGATAGGCAGTTTAAGAGCAAATATGATGCTGGATTGGTTCCAGTAGAAAACAGACAGCATACACTGTTTTCGAATGGTTATGGTTATAGAGGTAGGAGTGGGTTTAACGACTCAAAATATCCTTTTAATGCTGTATTATTAGTAAAATGGCAATTTCCCTGCATATTTCAGTCTATTATGTTTTATATAGTTTATATTCCTTATGAAACGGGCATGTTTAGGTAGGGGGGTAGGTTAAAGGGCATACAAATCTCAATAGTTTATTGATAAAATTACAAAAAATGCATTAATGATTTAAAAGATTGTTCAATATTTTGTTTTTGTTTTTTTTAGTAGCAAATATGTAGTAAATTTATGTTTTAAACTTTGTAATGCGTCCAACTTGTACGATTCAATCTAAACGTACAAAAACCTGTGAGTATAAACAATGAGACCAGGCTGTTAAAACAAGATAAAGGAACTTGGGCATCAAGATACTATCAATAATAACAGTACTAATATGCAAAAATATGAAGAGTTCAGATGCAAAACCCTCTAAATACATCAGACTTTTCTTTTAAATGAGCATTTTTTATCAGGCTCTTATGATCAGGTTCAGTAGTTTCATTTTAAAGGTAATAAGGTAATTAGTGAATAACATAACTTTTAAAAAAAAATCACTTTAGACAAACAATTGGTTTTTAACAAGTTAGATTTTCTTTTGCGTCAAAACCAGCTAAATTCACTTGTGCTTTTTTTTTTTTTTTTTTTTTTGCAAAAACCTGTAAATCCACCTCTTTCGGACAAGACAGTAAATAGTTGAAAAATCACTAAAGATGCAACTAGAAACCCTGTCTGAATACAGGCAAAAATCCTCCAAAATTATAAAAAAACGATTCACAATGTATAACCACAATGGCACAAAATGGCAGCATATTTAACAACAAAAAACAGACGTTACACAAACAACCTAACATTAAAAATGCATTAAAAATACATACATCTGGCATAACATCCATATTAGACAGAAGAATGGCATTTTGTTTGACTTTGTTGACTCTGTTGTTTGATGTATAATAAATTAGATTCCTTCAAAGTAACGGCACTGCACGAAAAACTGTTATAAGTGCATGCTACACTTGCGACCAAACTTTTCTTCTGCTGTTCAATGTCAGTAGGACAGGCTCATCCATTTCATCGTACTCCAGCTTTTATGTTAAAAATCTCAATCTGAATCTGAATCTAAAACGATCTCCACAGAAAAACCGTCTCCTCAGCGCGCAGTTATATTGAAAGCGCTCGGAATCATATGATTCGATTCGCGCCTTCTGATTGGTTCTCGGAACATAGCGGCTTTTGCTGCCAAAGGGTGCTTTTGGCAGCAAACCGATATTTCTGAATGGGCTGACGCTGGGATTTAGAAGATTTGAAGCAAAAATATTTGTTGAACGTGTATTATGTGCCGTAAATGTTCGCTCAATGTCATTATCTCATTTTTGACGGAGGTGGCGTTTAGCGGCTTTTGCATCTGAACTCTTCATACATACACACACACATATATATATATATATATATATATATGTAAACACAACATGCAGTTTTTTGAATTAAGTTTTTTATTATGAAGGGAAAACAAAATCCAAACCCACATGGCCCTGTGTGAAAAAGTGCTTGCCCCCTAAACCTAATAACTGGTTGGGCCACCCTTAGCAGCAACAACTGCAATCAAGCGTTTGTGATGACTTGCAATGAGTCTGTTACAGCGCTGTGGAGGAATTTTGGCCCACTCATCTTGGCAGAATTGTTGTAATTCAGCCACATTGGGGGGTTTTCGTGCATGAACCGCCTTTTTAAGGTCATGCCACAGCATCTCAATAGGATTCAGGTCAGGACTTTGGCTAGGCCACTCCAAAGTCTTCATTTTGTCTTTCTTCAGCCATTCAGAGGTGGATTTGCTGGTGTGTTTTGGATCATTGTCCTGCTGCAGAACCCAAGCTCGCTTCAGCTTGAGGTCACGAACAGATGGCCGGACATTGTCCTTCAGGATGTTTTGGTAGACGGCTGAATTCATGGTTCCATTTATCACATCAAGTCTTCCAGGTCCTGAAGCAGCAAAACAGCCCCAGACCATCACCCCAGGGGGCAAACACTTTTTCACACAGGGCCATGTGGGTTTGGATTTTGTTTTCCGTTCACGTTAATAAAAAAATCCCTTCATTTAAAAACTGCATGTTGTTTACTTGTGTTATCTTTGATTTAATATTTAATTTTGTTTGATGATCTGAAACATTAAAGTGTGACAAACACGCAAAAAAAAAATCAGGAAGGGGGCCAACACTTTTTCACACCACTGTATGTAATATATATATATATATATATATGTATATGTGTGTGTATATATATATATATATATATATATATATATATATATATATATATATATATATATATATATATATATATATATGTGTATATATGTCAAATTTGTAGTACTCTCTTGACAGTGAATGAGAGAGACAGAGACAAGAGTTAGTGGTTGCCCAAGTGGTCCTCTTTTGTTGTCTGAGGCAATGTTGCCAGCTTGGAAAGTAGCTAAAGCCAGTTTGAAACGTTGCTGAATGTCGCTAGATGATGTCATACGCTAATTAGCATATTCATGACATCATTGCGTCGTATTGCCGTACATTTGTTTGTCTCTCTGTGCTCATACTGTATTTTAATGGAACCAAATTCTCAATAAAAATGTTTTGTTTTTTACAGTTTGTTGTCAGTCAACGGGATAAATATGAAATAGTGACTGAAATGCAACCCTTTAAGAATGCATAACCAGCTCTCCCTTCCAAGAAGTTAGTCTGCACAAAAATACTAATTTATAATTGAGCCGTCGTCTGATGAAATCAAATAATACACACAAGATAAGACGAGACAAAGACAATTCCTGTGCTGTGATTTCGGCTATATTTGCATGTAAAATTAGAGAAGCAACATACTATCTATTTTAACTGAACGCGCTGCTCCTCTCAGACACTCACTGAACAGAGAAAGAGGTGCGTGCGTGCTGACCTCGCGCCGTTACGGCAGTACCAGCGATCACAGAGACTCACTAAGGTTTGTCCAAGAAGTCGCTAGATTTGTCGCTAGTCGCTTTTTTTGGAAAAAAGTCGTTAGGGGGGTCTGAAAAGTCGCTAAATCTAGCGACAAAGTCGCTAAGTTGGCAAAACTGGTCTGAGGATGTGCTGCTGTTGTCACGGTAACTCTCCTCTCTCTGAACTGCCTGCAGGAATTCGGAAAATGCAGCTGGACTGTCCAGTGCAAACTCATTATAACACATTAAAGTAATTTAAATTAAACTTATATCCACATGTAAATAGAAACAGACATACATAAATACATAACAAAATATATACAAATAACTTAATATTTTTATGGCACAAACTCTACGCAGCAGGGTGGTCACATATCAATAAATGTAGACTATAATATATATAAACTAAATAATATACTTACTAAATTAACCAAACAAACAAACAAAATAACTCTAATTAAGCAGCCAATCTAAAAAGTGAACTCTGTTTAGCTTTGAATATGACAGCTGCTGTAGTTTTTGTTGTGTGTGCCAGTCATGCTCATCTCTTATAGTTTGGGTGACCTTTTGTTCACTTATACTCTTACAGTCTTTATCTAGTCCAGTGCCAAAGATCTTAACAGCCACTCTGCCACTTCTGGCATTTGGTGTTGTAAGTTTGAATGCTGTGAGTGTGTGTGTCATTAAAAGGCATTTATTAATATCTCCAGGACGAATGAATGAGTGTCACCCAGGCCTGTGTTTTGTTTTGACAGCTCCTTCTGTTCTCTAGTTTTCTTCTTTCCTTTGTCCAGCATCCCAGCATGCCTCTGTGCGCTCATGAATATGCATGTAAAAGCATTATTTGCATTATTTGCAACCGGAAGGGAAGAGCACATAAAAGGAAAAGACAGCAGCGTGAGTGTGTGTGCGCAAGTATGTGTGGAGTCTCATAGATTCTTATTTCCCATATTCTGTAGCTCTAGGGCCCTGGGTGATATACAGTATGTGTTTTATTAAATATTTAATAATAAATTATTAAATTATTGGTTGCAGAAAGCAACGAACAATAAAAAGTCAAGCGGTGGTAACAAAAGAGAATAAAGTCTGCCAAGCTTTTCAGTGGTAATGTTAATAAAATACCATTAATATTAAAGGTGTAAAATATATTTGTTTATTTATTTATAGATCTCAAATTAGCATATAGCACTGTGTTCTTAACATTACTGGAAGAGGCAAAGATGAGTAAGAAAGAGAGGAGTGAAGATCTGTTTGTCTGTTCTGCTAGCAGAGATGTTTTGTAGAGCTTTTCTGTCGCTATTCTATTTATGCCGATGAAAAAAGGTTCAACAAGTTTATGTTTGTGTGAAAGACAGAAGAGAAAAGAGTGTGTTTTCCACAGACAGAAGATTGAACTTTTTTTTTTCTTAAATGCTAAATGCTGCCATCACTCAAATAGGCAACAATTAAGATGTGCAAAAACTGTGTGCGTGTGTTGAAGGAGTTTATTGCAGTGCATAAAATTCTTTATTTTGTTGAACTCCTGTCATGTCAGTCAGGAACGCACACACCTAGTGAAAAGAAATCAGTGGTGTTGCGAGTTTACTGGTTACATCAGCTCTCTCTCGCTTTCTCTGTCTCTCACACACGCATGACAGTGTGCTTTTACATCAAATCGATGTATATGTTATAGCCTGTGTGTATGGGTGGATGTGTTTTGGTGAGAATGGACAGCTGTCAAGTTAAACGTGAGTCTGCCTGACAGCATCAGCTCTAAGTTTTAATTTGCTCCCTTGGTCAAGATTAGAATAGACAGATTGAGAGAGCAAGCAACTAAGATCGTTAGATCCTATATAGATTATTACATGGAACACTACTGTTCAAACTATGGGGGTCAGAAAGATTTTAATAAATAATAAATTATTACTTTTATTTAGCAAGAATGCATTAAATTGATCACAAGTGATTGTAAAGACTTGCAGAAAATGTAATACACATAAATGCTGTTCTTTTGAACTTGATATTCATTGATATTCATTCCACTGAAGCTAAGCAGGGTTGAGCCTGGTCAGTACCTGGATGGGAGACCTCCGGTGAAAACTAGGTTGCTGTTGGAAGAGGTGTTAGTGAGGCCAGCAGGGGGTGCTCACCCTGTGGTCTGTGTGGGTCCTAACACCCTGGTATAGTGACGGGGACACTATACCGTCAAAAAGCACTGTCTTTCGGATGAGACGTTAAACCGAGGTCCTGACTCTCTGTGGTCATTAAAAATCCCATGGCACTTCTCGTAAAGAGTAGGGGTGTAACCCCGGCGTCCTGGTCAAATTCCCTCTACTGGCCTCTGTCATGGCCTCCTAATAATCCCCATACACTTGATTGGCTCTATCACTCTCTCTCCTCTCCACCTGTAGCTGGTGTGTGGTGAGCGCACTGGCGCCGTTGTGCTGTGGCTGCCGTCGCATCATCCAAGTGGATGCTGCACACTGGTGGTGGTTGAGGAGAGACCCCCCCACATGATTGTAAAGCGCTTTGGGTGTACAGCAATACACAATAAAGCGCTATATAAATGCATCATTCATTCATTCATTCATTAAAGAATCCTGAAAAAGAAACATTGATAAGAAAAAATTCCTGAGCAGCTAATTAGCAGCATATAGTAGAATGATTTCTGAAGGATCATGTGACACTAAAGACTGGAGTAATGGCTGCTGAAAATTCAGCTTTGCCATCACATGAATAAATTTACATTTAAAAGATATTAAAATGATTATTTTACATTCAAACAGTTAAAGGTAGGACATTTACAGTTTCAGAAATGCTTCTGAAGGTTCCCAACACTGAAAAGTTTTTTTAAACCTTTATTGTTAATATTATGAATCAGTATTAATCAAAAAGGATTTGCGGAGCTGTAGGTGCTACGCACAGTTAGAAACAATGCTAGGTTCGTTCTCATGATGCTATTATTAAAATGCCGTTAATAATATATGTTTTAAAATATATATTAATATGTTTTTATATATTTAATATATGTATGTATTTTCAACAATCAAACTGAATTCATGATATGACCCCTTGATAATGATATGAGATTATACTGTGTTTGCTACATGGCACCTGTTATCATCTTTGTCTCAGTTGACTTTAGATCACCACACATGGATATAGATCTGTCTGTCTCTTTGTCTCTGTGTCAAAGTCAGGATTCTGTTTCAAACCAGGTTTAAAAGGCAGCACCACACGTATACTAAAAATCTGTTTTTATCTCCGTCGTTTAAAAGAGGTCCAAGCTCCTTGGCTGGATGTAAGGCTTATCTTTTATGTTCTTCCCCCGTATTCCCCTTTTTTCCCCTTGCACTCTACCTCCCTTCGTGCCTCTCCCTCTCTTCATGTTCTTACCTGCATGTCATGATGTGCCAGCTTTGTTTTAAACACAAAAAGAAAATAAGACTTGAAAAGGTTCACATAGGAAGAGAAAATTGCCTTCGAAAAGAAAAATAAAGAGAGGTATGTGTCACGTTTCCCAATAAAGGCTGTCAGCCAGACAACTATCAAACTCTTTTCAGACCAGACAACAAAGCGGAGGGTTTGAGAGATTACAATGGAAGGTTAGCCTGACAAACACACACACACACGCACACACACCTACACACACGCAACATGTGACATGCTGCAATGCAACAGGAAAATGATAAGAAAAGGCAAATGGAGGAATGACAAAACCGGTGACCCAGAACAACTTCCTGCATCACCCTAGTACTGCGTTCAGCCAGCAGGAGAGCTGAGCCAAGCTATTATGCAGAAGGCACTATAAATTAATCAGAGGTTGAATTAAGTCGATGTGAACTAAAAGGCAAACATCTTAAAAGCCAAGTGGTATCTCTTTCACTCCCGTGAAGTCTCGTTTTAGTGTCTAGAATCTCTTTCGGCCTGCTGTTTGTGTAATTTTGAGGCCCGATTACTTGGATACGGTTGTGGTGACGTGAAATTCAAAGGGTCTCCTGTAGACCTGCAATCCCATATGGTGAGATCTGTTTCCCGGAGCGGTCGGGGGTGTCGGCACTGATCCGCTACGGCTGTGCGCGGTAGGATCCTGTTGCTTGGGCATTAATTGTCTTTGATACTTCAGCGTATCAATGTCATTCGAAGGGGACATTCAGGTATTGTTAAAAACATTGTTTGTGAGCTGTAGACAGGCAAAGTGGAAGCAGGTAGTCATTTGGCTGACACGTTTATCCAAAGTAAATGCCTTGCTCAAGGACAGAATAGTGATATTTGATGCTTTGCTCTCAATGGTAGATGGTAGCAGTATTTGTACTTTGTTACAGTATTTAAGTGCATTTGTAGTACTTTGTTTTGCTTCTGCATTTCAATGCATTTTACTTTTTATCCCCAATACGTTTTAGAACTGAAATGTTTTTAATTGGAAAGTTGATTCTTTTCAATGAACTCATTGAACTGATACACAAATCACAGGCTTTAGTTAAATCGCTTAAGACACATTTCACTTTCATATTGTGCTAAATATATTGTGTATACTAAGGTTTACACTCAAAATCCTAGGGAAAGATTTCTATTTCAAAAGAATGCTGAAAAAGTGTCACAGTGTTCTTAAAAATGTGAAGCAGCACAACTGTTTTTAAGAGTAATAAGAATAAGAAATGTTTCTTGAGCAACACAATATATATATAGTGTTTCATCTTTGATTTATGCTTTCATTCAAGAACACAATTTCCATACATCATTCACCAATGCTTGCTTTTAACTTTTGATTATAAACCTTTTTATTTTCTGTATCTGTTGTGCCATTGTGGAAAGGGACAGTAGAAAGCGGGGACAACTTCCAACTTCCGAAGGCACAGAACTAGACAATTATCAGCTTGGCAGGGGTCCGCTACAGCAATGACTAGATGGTATGCCTTGTTCTATAAAGCTGCAGCCACTCTTCTAGATGTCAAGAAACACTATCAGCAGTTAGGAGGTATAATAAGCACCACTGTTCCCGAGTCCACGCTCTTAGCCACATAAGAGAAAGTAAAGTCTGTATGTCTGCAGTGTTGTGCCCACTCATCTTGCCTACGTTCTCAAACACTTAGAAGATCGAGGCAAATCCTCTATCACTGAAGTAAGAATGGATAGAGAAAAGAGATAAAAACAGACAAGGTCAGAACACTAAACTTGTTAAAACAGACATGGGATGATGGTTTATCCAGCATATGCTCTGTCACATTAGTTCAGCTCACATGGTCGAGATTGTGAGTCACGGTTCTGAGAAGTGACGCAACTTCTCTTCCTGTCATTGTCATCCTCTGCAGTGACTTCATGATGATTTCCAATACATATCCTTTCATTATCCACTGTATTTTTAACGTAAGAGCAGGCGCGGTCATTTGTAACTTGAATGGTCAGTGTCATTCACCTCCAGTTATTTTACCTGTATAAAAACAGCTGATATGCTGGTTGATATTGCAAACTGGTATTTGATATCGTATTATTTTAATTCATTATCATAATCATAAACACCCTGGTTTGTAGTGCAAATAGTTTTTTTCCAGCACTTCGTTATTTAGCATCGGAATGGGAAGTCTTGCACTTCCAAAGAAAATAGCTTATTTCCACATTAAAAAAGGTGGATAGTATGTTAGATTTTTAAAACATCTGATTGGTCTGTTGGCCAAACAGTGTCACAGATGGGCTTATAGCATTATTCGTAATCGTAAAGTGATTTGTTTTGATCCATTTCAATAAAAGTCATTGGGTGCCAAAGTTGAAAGTCGTTTTGGACTCCAAAAAGTTCATTGTATGGACAAAAATGTTTCTTTTTTTATTTTCTCTCAAAAGAAAAAACATGTTACAGGTTTAAAATGACATGAGGGTGAGTAAATACTGACAAAAGTTAAATTTTTGGGTGAACTGTTCTTTCAAGTCACTAGATTATCAAAAAATAGACATTGCTACATGGTTACGTAATATATACTTGATTTTGGGGTTTAATTTCCAGCTATATCGTGACCGTTATCACAATTTTTATATTACACACACCGTGATATTAGATTTTGGTGATACCACCCGCACTCTCTTATTAAATACCTGCTTCAGGTCAACATATCTCAGTTGGTTAGGTCAGGAATAGCATTTAGCCTTTCCAAATGCTAAATTTGTTCTTCAAGCAGTGTGTATTTAGGATGCGGCGTGGCCCATATTCTGTTCAGAGGGGACAGGTAAAAGTACAGCAAAAAGATGGTAAATACTACAGCTTCCTAGGGAGCTATTCTAAACTTAGAAGCACACACACTTAGCCGTTCCTCCAGAAGCTGACAATGGGCTCATGAGGCCTGGCACTATAAATTCTGTCAAAGCCAGAAAAATACAGGTACAAGTTTGGAGGGGTGAAGTCTTGTTGAAAAAGATTCTGTAAACTCCAAACTCCCAAGCGCGGGGGTAGAATGAGATAGCGAGTGTGTTTCAAAACTCAACGACATTCAGCTCAGATCCAGCAGGGCTGTCGCAGTGCATGAACACTTACACTCGCATGCACACTTTAAAGGACACACACACACTCATATAGGCTTGGCTAGCATCGACGCTCATGTTGCTTGGCAGGGGGTGTGTCCTGGAGGGTGTGTGGGCGGGAGCACATCTGTGACTGGCGTTTGATGGACATCTACGGTGTGTGTGCATGTCAGTGGCGTGGATTGATGGTACATGGATGCCAGGACGCAGACTGCGAGAGAGGAATTAGCACGAAGAGGAGACGGGATCCTGCTGTCACCCTCTCGTCAAACACATGCTGGGCTTTGCCGCTAACTCAGAGCGCGGGAGAGAGAGAGGAAATTATGTTTTTGGCAAAACCAGAGTAGCCATTTTCTAAAAAGCAGTCTCGTGCAATAATTTTGAGATATGATTTTTTTTTACAAATATCATTTTGAGAATAAACCACTTGTTGAGGCTTAAAAAGCATGATCATTTTGTGACTTAGATCATAATCATTGTGGTACCTTCACAATAGGTTCCCCACATTAAAAAAAAAAAAATCTAATAGCTGCTATTTGTTCCAGAATACATTGTAATTTGCATACTTTGTACTGAAAGAATTAACCCCTTCCTCTAATATGATAAAGACCGCAAGGGGGTGCTAGGGAGTCCTTAAATTTCGAGGATGTTTTTTTCAAACATTATATTGAATTTAGATCCTGCCATGTTGAGCTCAATAGAGGAAGGAAGTGAAGTACACTAGTAAGATGCTCTGATTATGTCGTATTTTCAGACACAAACACATGCAGAAGGAGTGTGGTTTTATGTTGAATTTTAAAGGAAAGGACAGAATGCATTTTTTTTATTTTTTACATTGTCTTTTTTCATGGAGTTAAGAGATATTTGACACAGCCGTGTGGTTTGAAGGAACATTCCATGCATTCTGTGCATGTACAAAACACATTTTATATACAAATAAGTAGCTTTCTTTCTATTGCAGTGGTGTTTACTGAGAATCAGAAACTTTGCAAGGCTAAAGTTACTATCTTTCCATTAGTTTTTTCACTGCAATTTTCTTCCATTAATTTTTTCATAAACCTTAATTTCCAGTAAAATTATCTAAACATTTTTAAAATATATATTTTCTTGAAAAGCAAAATTGTATTGTATTAAGACTTACTTACTGTATTGTATTAAGACTGACTGACTTAGCCCATTGGCTGTTTTGCTTGTTCTGCCAAAAAATCTTTTTTTTTTTCTTTTTTTCTTTAAAATATTTTAGATATTTTATTTGAGACAAAAATTAATAATTTAGTAAATTGTCGTTCTGTCGGTCGGTCGGTCGGTCGGTCGGTCTGTCTCTGTCTGTCGGTCGGTCGGTCGGTCGGTCGGTCGGTCTGTCTCTGTCTGTCTGTCTGTCTGTCTGTCTGTCTGTCTGTCTGTCGGTCGGTCGGTCGGTCGGTCGGTCTGTCTGTCGGTCTGTCTGTCTGTCTGTCTGTCTGTCTGTCGGTCTGTCTGTCGGTCTGTCGGTCTGTCTGTCGGTCTGTCGGTCTGTCTGTCTGTCTGTCGGTGTGTGCAATCGCTTTCTTATGTGCGCTGTTTTTATCGGTTTCACTTTCGATATCGATCACGTTCAGCAAGGAGGGCAGAGGATGGAAAGTGGGGGGCACAGTAACTCTTTTGGGGGGGGGCACGGCCCACGAATGCTCCCCCTTGGCGCCGGCCCTGGTGGGCCACATTTGGATTTGTGACGGGCCGCGGGTTGAGAATCACTGCTTTAGTGTCACATGAGCTTACAGAAATCATTCTAATATGTTGATTTGCTGCTCAAAGCGTTTTGTCTCGTCAAACAACAGTTGCTTGATATTTTTGTGGAAACTGATACATTTTTCAAGATTTATTATGAATAATAAGTAAAACAAAATCATTTATTTACAATAGAGATCTTTGAATACATGTATTAATTACTTTCAATTAAAAAAAGAAAATCTTATTGACCTGTGGCCACATTCCTTTCAAAGCATTTTTTTTCATTTCAGACCAAAAACACACAGAGCGGATTCCTCAGTACTTCTGTGATGATGTTACTGTTATAGTTTCCTCTGAACATGAGCAGCAAAGAGGTGTTGTGAGGTATTTACAGAGGAAGGGAGCGTGCTGTTATCTGTCAACAGCATATTGGACAGATGTGTGTGTCCTTGTGTGTGTGTGTGTCAGAGTGAGCAAACCACCTGTCTCCTTAACGAGCCCTGCGTTACAGCTGAGAGAAGCCCTCCTCCGCTCTCATGCAAATTTTCATGAGTTAGTTTGTTTGTGTGTTATGATATTCAAAAAGGTCAAAGCCTTGGATGACATTCATTCTTCCCCTGCGTGTGGCCACGTCTCTTCAATTCAGCCCTCCTCCTGCTTTTTTCGCTCGTCTCTCTGTCCAAAACTGTTTTTTTTTAGATTCCTTCACTACTTTCCTTACTAAAAGTTTGGAAACGTACATTCCCACACACAAAATACAACAAAAGGGGTGTTTTTTTTCAGAGGAGGTGATTAAAAAAATGGGAAATATTGGAAATGTGAGATTAAACAGTATATGAAGCACTCATTTTTCTTAGGTGACTGTTTAACAGCGTATGATGTTTCCTTGGGCTCATTCCTGCACCTCATTTGCAGTTCTCCTTGACCACAGGACTGTGTTTGGTGCAGTACTGAACTCTTCCTCTCCTCCAGTTTCATCCATCCTTTCTGATTATTTCTTCCCTTCGCACTCCAGTTTATCCTCAGATGGGAGTCATCCACTCAGCAACAATGATTCCCTAATTGGTGTTAAAGTCCCCTGTAACTACTTTTTGCATAATAGAATGCATAATTATGCCTGTGCGCTTCCTCTGAGGGCTAATCGTCCTGCTCTGAGCTGAGCTCTCCACCTCTCCTTGTTAGTGCCATCATTAACGCTGCTCTGTTTAAAACGCCGTCGTGTTTTCTTATTGACTAATCCTTGTCATAAAGTTGCAGAACAAACAGTTTGTTGGCCAGAAGGAGAGATGATCAGCCATTTAGCAGTTTAGTACATTTTGTGAGGACTTGATAGGTAAAACTAAAGCTTCAGTCTGTTAACATTATGAACATTTTCAAATAGACGTTATCTTTATTAACAAACCACATATTTCAAGTCTAAACAAGTATATTCTCGCCTAAAAAAACGGTTAAAACTACATTCTGTGACACAAAAACAGTATTATTTATAAAATTACAGTAGATTTGAGCATCCGCCGTGACATATATATGTCTGCCATATGTGTGTGTTTGTAATTTTTTTTAAGTATTAATGTATTACAGATTACAGTTATGCAATTTAAAATGAATATAATAATAAAAAAATATATAATTAATAATTTGACAATTTTAAGCATTTAAAGTGTTACAACTTGTAACAGATGTCATGCATATAATAATAATAATTATTATATTTTTTTTCCCCTACTTAATATGTGCAGTGTTTAATTAGTTTGTTTTATTATTACTGCCAACCTTTAGATAGGTAATGGTTGAGGCATGTTTTTCTGAACTGAAAATAAGTAATTTCTCAGTGAGCTGCCATTAGTTAGGATACAAAAAGTCTTTTAGATCATCCACAGCATGGAGTTTGCACCAAGCCTGAAATTAAAGATTTATATATACACAACTAAGCTGGCATATTGTAATATTACTGCTAATGGGAGTTCCCTACAGAGATCTTTGATTGGGGCAGACACATACTCACTCTGTTATATACAATTAAAAAGTAGAAGAATCACATGCACAGCCAAACACACAGGGAAAGGGCCTTTGGGTCTATCTGAATAGGGATCACCTGGTGGTTTGGAGATGAGAAATGGGAGTGTGGGTGTGAAGTTAATTTGATGGAAATTTATTTTCATTTACTGGAGGAAATGCGTTTCATGTGTACTTTTCCTATTTCATCCTCACAGTGTTTTATACTGAGTTTTTAATTTTTTTCTTCACATGACTGGCAAAAAGGTTAATATGGTTCATTTTCCTTTTTCAGCAAACATTAATTTAGCGTTGCAGTAGTTCACAAATGAAACGGACGTACAAGAAAAATACGCTGTTGGGGGGAAACATTAGATTTCTCAAGCAGAATTAAAAGCAAGCCTCAGTCCATGGGTGTCTATCTACAGGGAGCTAACTCTGAATTCAAACAGCAAATTATAATTTTTTTTTGCATTTTCACAGTATGTACACTACCATTCAAAATTTGAGGCCAGTAAAGGATGCATTAAATTTAACCAGAAAAAAAAGTGACAAAAAAGACTTACATTTTCACAAGAAAATTTTATTTATAATAAATGCTTTTATTCTGAAAAGATTGTAATATCATGGTTTAGCACATTAGAAATTATTTCTGATGGATCATGTGACACGAGACGGGAGTAATTACTGTATGCTGAAAATTCAGCTTTGACATCACAGGAAAGAAATATATTAAAATTGTTAATATTTTATTTTACTGCATTTTTAAATAAATAAATGCAGCATAAATAAAATATATATATATTGCCTGTATTTCATCATTTCAGTTTCAGTTCGAAAACAACCTTAGTCACTGAGTGATATAAAAAGTGATGTTTGAAACTGATGTTTTAGGCTGTGTTGACACTATAATAAATTGCACTTACAGACGGCTTTAACAGTTTGAGCTGTTGCTTTAGAGGCATTAAGCATTGGTGCTTAGGTGAGGTTTGCATCCCTCTCCTCTCCAATCATTTCTGGCCTCCTCTTTACTTTACATTTAATAAAATGCTGCATGTCTTTATGAAGACAGCTTATTTGTACAGCTTTCTGTATGGCAACATCACTGTAATGGGCAGTGTGTGAGGTGCATCTTTTTTTGGAAGCTTGGCTCTGATTGGTTGGATTAGCCCCTATTCACGAGAGAGTTGTGAATGAATGTGACACTGTGAGTTTGTCAGAGCATAGAAGACAGCCATGCATAATTTAGGAGTGTAATGAATTCAGGATGTCTGTGTGTGCTTATGTCAAAATGATCGTGCTCTTAAGACGATGTAGAGATCTCTAAATACTCCTGCCTTCCCCACTGGGAGGAACAGAGAAGGACCAGCGACGACAGTCTCTGTGTGTGTAAAGAGAGAGAAAGAAAGTGAGAAGAAAGATTGGATGGGGTATAGTTGGGGTATAGTTGTACTGTTATAAAAAATATATATAAAAGGAGAAAAAAAAATATATCTTTGACGTCCTCTTTCTCTCTCTCCCTGAAGGATGAGTGATAAAGAGCTGGCATCTCAGACCGGCTCCTGTGGCATTTGGAACTGTCACAGCCAGCCAATAAGAATCCTTTGGAATAGGAGGTTGCCACAGGGACCATGAGGGTTGCCAAGGCACCTCTCAGAGCTCCTGTCCTGCTCCTGTCACTCAAACACTGGTCCAGGCAGGGGTTTGAGGCTCAGGGACACTTTTACTCTGCGCTGCTCTTGTCATGCTCTCTCGGAGCCCGTCCCCGTGTTGGCGCTGGGCAGCCAATGGCCCCGGATATGTAGCTCTGCGCTTTAAATCCATATGTATCAGCATCATCAGATCAACACAACAGCTCTGTGCCAAAACCTAGAGACCAACTTGCTGCCTACATAGCCAGTGTCCTAACCAGTGACCAATTTGGAGTGGTCTGTAATAGAGCTGGATATCAATGAAGATTCAGTTTGATTCACAAGCTATTGACTCATCATTTGGCTTTATTTCTGTTAAAACTCACCAGGATGCACCAGGACTGAAGTATAAAAGAAATTCTCTCTCTGCCAATGCTGTAAATAATACAGTGCAGACTGTAATTCAAACTGTTAACTCGTCTTTTTGAATAGTTCATTAAAAGTAACAGCTCATAAGAGCTCATAATTATGTCTGTCCTTGAATTACTGAAAAGAATCGATTCAAAAAGAGTCATTTTCTTATTAATGGGAATATGCTGGCCTCGCTCTGCTTTATTGCTGCATGTTGTGATAGGAAAGAAATACAGAGATTTTTAGATAAAAAAATACTTTTTTACTCTGGAGACTTTTTTAATGGAGAAACATGCTTTTAGGGCTGAACAATTTGGGAAAAAGTTTGGGTGTTAAAATTTATTTTTAATTTTCATAGACCACATTTCTACAGTTTTTTTGACCCATTGAATAGGACTATAAAATAATAATTGTAATTCCTATTAAATTCAATATTATATTAAGAAATATATGGTAATAATAAAATACTATTGTAAATGTATATACTGTGTATCGTGTATCGTAAAATGATCGTGTTAACGCAGGCGATTAATTTCTTCAGTTTAACACATTAAAATTATTTAACGCCGTTAATGCAGGCGCGGAGCCTAGGCTTGGCCACCCCATTCATAACTGCTGTTTCTGTCTGTTTTTTCTTGACAAGAAGTGCATTTATTCAGTCGCAGAACGTCTTTACGATCACATCAATCCGGAGACGTTTCAGACACGCACTCTAGCTGCGCGGAACCCGGCACGCGCTATAGCCTACAGCAGTCGCATAGCTACGGGTGGGCCACCCAATGAGAAGTTGGTAATTTTCCAAATGGATGTAATTTATTAAACGATACTAATAAATGTCTTATTTCACTATAATTTCATATATTTATAAAAAAATATCAAACGCTCGTTTTCATGGTCAATTGCAGGTCGTTTCTTAGTTTTCCCTCTTCCTATAGGTGCATCACGTTTGTCAATATGATGATTATTCGTCCGTTTCTGTTAGTCCCACCCATAATGTTATGTTTACGACGTAAGGATATAATAGTAAAATGCACGCGTTTGTGCAGTTAAATTTGAAAATAGCCGAGTTGAGCAATCATAAATTAGATAAATTCTTTAAAAAGTAAAAGTCTTAGCAATAAATCCGGACCGTCTATAAAATGAAACCCACCAGACCATCTGAGGGTGCTGGATTTATCGATCGGAAACTTCTGAACCAACTGTGTTTGAAACATTATATTAGCATATGTACAGTGTTTGATCCGCTAAAAATATGCGTCCTTTCTGGAAAGAAACACATAAACTGTGTGTTGGATCCTGGTCGCCAAAACAAACTGCATAATTTGCAGCTGCGCACATTTCTGCGGTCCTCGATGTGCGTGAACTGACAGAGACGCTTGATTATGAAATCATCTGCGAAGCCCCGTTGTTTCAGACTGAGGTAATGCTTTTTTAATAAACTTCCTTTAGTTAACGTTTGTTAATGCATTAACTAACATTAGCAATACATTTGTTACCGTGTTTATTCATCTTTGTTAACCAGCTCAGGCAAATGTTAACAGATGCAACTGAATTTTAATAAATGTCCTAAATTTTGAAATTAACATTAATATAAGAAATTACTAATGTTAATGCATGCTTTAGAAGTACTGTGTAATGAACCTTGGTGCTGCATTTTTTGTTGGCAATTTGACATGCAGTTTTCATATGCTAGACACTTGGCCCACCCAGTTTTATGTAGGCCCACCCACTTTAACATTTCTGGCTACACTAGTGGCCTACAGTATATTAATTCTTATCAAAGCGCGAAATAAACTACGTGCATGCAATGTCGTGGTCAGTTAAGGCATAAAGTTACCAAAAAGGCGATTAAAGCTGCCTTAAAACTGTGTGTGCATGTAATATGTTATATATGATTTACATTAAGAACATGTCTCTGAAATGGTTTTCCAAACTGTCCTGGAGCATCCCAGCACTGTCCCTCATCTAACACACTCGATTAAATTCATCAGCTCATTAGTAGAGACTGAAATGGGTCTGACCTGAAAAGGGTCAGAAAAGGTGATGAGAGAGAGAGAAAATACGATGCGTGTCAGATCCGCGTCACGTTCAGCAGCGACAGCTCGTAAAGAAATGGCAGCCAAATAACCTAATAACCAGCTGCTGTGATGTCTGTTCATCAAGAATAAAAGAAAAAAAGGAGATCAATAACTTTTATATAGCTGTAAGTATTTATCTGTATTTAGTTTAGAATTTAGTGTTTGATAATTTTATTCAATTTCTGTATATTTCTGCTGAGGGGCATAGGTAGCCTAGCTAAATATAACATTTATTGTAATGGGTTTATGTGAAGATTGCTTTAAGGTCACTTAAATTAGAAGTTATTTTTAAAGTCTAATAAATGTAAGAATTGATAGCTCTTAATTATAATGTACAAACCCGATTCCAAAAAAGTTGGGACACTGTACAAATTGTGTATAAAAACAGAATGCAATGATGTGGAAGTTTCAAATTTCAATATTTTATTCAGAATACAACATAGATGACATATCAAATGTTTAAACTGAGAAAATGTATCATTTTAAGGGAAAAATAAGTTTATTTTAAATTTCATGGCATCAACACATCTCAAAAAAGTTGGGACAAGGCCATGTTTACCATGCGCTTCTGGATCATGTTTAGATATGGCTTCTTTTTTGACCTATAGAGTTTTAGCCGGCAACGGCGAATGGCACGGTGGATTGTGTTCACCGACAATGTTTTCTGGAAGTATTCCTGAGCCCATGTTGTGATTTCCATTACAGTAGCATTCCTGTATATGATGCAGTGCCGTCTAAGGGCCCGAAGATCACGGGCATCCAGTATGGTTTTCCAGCCTTGACCCTTACGCACAGAGATCGTTCCAGATTCTCTGAATCTTTGGATGATATTATGCACTGTAGATGATGATAACTTCAAACTCTTTGCAATTTTTCTCTGAGAAACTCCTTTCTGATATTGGTCCACTATTTTTCGCCGCAGCATTGGGGGAATTGGTGATCCTCTTACCATCTTGACTTCTGAGAGACACTGCCACTCTGAGAGGCTCTTTTTATACAATTGACCTAATACGTTGCAAATTGGTCCTCCAGCTGTTCCTTATATGTACATTTAACTTTTCCGGCCTCTTATTGTTACCTGTCCCAACTTTTTTGGAATGTGTAGCTCTCATGAAATCCAAAATGAGCCAATATTTGGCATGACATTTCAAAATGTCTCACTTTCAACATTTTATATGTTATCTATATCCTATTGTGAATAAAATATAAGTTTATGAGATTTGTAAATTATTGCATTCCTTTTTTATTCGTAATTTGTACAGTGTCCCAACTTTTTTGGAATCGGGTTTGTAATGTTTAATGGCTATAGTCCAAGTGGTTAAATATTGGGAATTTTTTTTTATAGGGAAATCATTATTACTTGGTATCAGTGATACTGGTCTTCAGTCATAAAAAAGATGCCATTAAACAAATATAAAAAATATGTTGTTTGTACATTAATTTGAAGATTGAATGTGAAATTATTGCAATATAAAAATATATTTAAAAACTATAATGTTAGGCGGGATTAATCGCGATTAATTTCAGAAAAATTTGCGATTAATTAATTTTTTTTAATCGATTGATATATATACTGTATCTTGAGTTGTACACTTACAGTATAAACAAACACAGTGCCATGCATCATTTGCAAATCTGCAGCGCATATATTTATTTACTTAAATCACAGTCTAATCACACTAAGCCATATCATGATTCTGATTTTATTTTGATACATCGGGCAGTCCTGCTCCACCCAGCACAGCACACAAACAGCACTTGACACGGGAGACTCACAGTTGATTTCACTAGATTTTGTTGTTAGCATGTTGCAAAAAATAATGGTTCTCTTGTAAGCATCAGAATACATAGGACACAAATACTGGGTAAAATAATCCATGTTAAAATGCACTGAATCAATGCCTTTCAGTGTTGGAAGAAATTAAATGCTTTGTAATAGATTTATTCACCAAGCTTATTGCAGTGCATTATGGGATTGGCTTTTTTTGTAAAGTATACAATGCTTCATTCCATTTTTGCCTTAGAAGGCATAATAAGTAGGTTGCCTTTTTGGAAACAGTCAGACAAGCACTCGTGTTCCTCAGCAGTGCCACCTCTATAGGCAGCTGACTAGGTTTTGGAACAGTATGTGTGATTTAATGTTTGATTGTGTCCCACTGTTTGCTATGCTTATGCAGTCCGTCCTCAGTGTCAGTGCACTATTCTCTATCACACACTCACACACATGCAATAACATGGCTGTTTGTTTTTGGCGCAAAGGTTGCCTCGCCCTTTACGCCACGATCTGCAAACTCATCTCCAACCGAGACGTTGCCAGACAAACCCTGCTAATCCACCTGTGTAATCCACCATGTGTGTTTGTTTGTGTGTGAGCGTTTAGTCTCGGTATAGGGGATTGATTTAGAAGGGTAAACTCCCTGATCTGAGTCCCCAGTTAATTAAATGCCAATTGGATTGGCCTGCAGACCTGAATGCTTCTTGTGCGGTGTCCACCCTTACACACACACAGATACATGACCTTTCTCGCTGTTGTGCTCATCACCACAGTGATTTTCCATTGTGGTCTTGAGAAGAAAAATATCAATTGGCAGCACCACCATGATTATGCGCGTGTGTGTTTTCTGCTAAATGATGCAGTGACGGTCGGTTTCTGTTCTTTAGTAATGCAGCTTTACTATGACTGTGATTATAAGGATAATATGACTCTGGCAGAACATGCCATGTGACTTCTATATTAGAAGCCATGTGACCACTGGCCTGAGATATATTACATTAACATTTATTCATTTGGCAGACACCCCCTGGAGCATCCTGGTGCCTTGTTCAAGGACAAATGTTGGATGATTCACCAGTTTTTGGAGTTTGAACCTACAACCTTTTAGTTACCAACTCTGATCTTCCCTAACATGATGATAGGAACATTTAGAATCTGATTTGATTGTTTAAGCATGCTCAAAAAGATAAAAACTATTTTTTTTGTTCTTACACAATAGCTGAGTAGTTACGTAAGAGTAGAGCAGCAGCTGTGTTGTGATTCTATGGAAGCAGGCTGTTTTACCCAGATGTTCCTGTTCTCAAAATATGCCAAACCAGAGGTTTAAAAACAGAACAAATATGCTTCTTTTGAGTAGAGTTGTTTATACAATGGTTGGAAATGACTCTGATTCCAGGTCTCCAGAATTTAAAGAGTTGATTCCTTAAGAAAAATGGGAGGCAGTGTAAGATGTTTATTTAAAGGAAGAGGTCACACAAAAATAAACATTTTAATTCACTCACCCTAAGGCCATCCAAAATGTAGATGAGTTTGTTTCTTCATCAGAACAGATTTGGGGAAATTTAGCATTCCATCACTTGCTCACCAATGGATCATCTGCAGTGAATGGGTGCCGTCAGAATGAGAGTCCAAACAGCTGATGAAAACATCACAATAATCCACAAGCAATCCACACCACTCCAGTCCATCGACTGATGTTTTGTGAAGTGAAAAGCTGTGGGTTTGTAAGAAACAAATCCATCATTATGGATAAAATAAGAGTTTTGCTTTCTCCAGTGAAAAAGTCGTCTGAATCAGGATAGAAATATGCGCAGCTCAAACTGTTCTAAACAAATTTGTTGGTGGATTTTGATGTGAGAGGACAACAGCAGATGGTCTTTTTTTGCTGGAGGAAGTGTTCTTATGGATTATGGACTCGTAGTTTTCCAGAAGTGATGGTTTAAAGGAAAATGCCTTCTTTTTGTTTTTTATAAACACACAAGACACTAATTGTTGGAGTGGAGTTGTTGTGTGGATTATTGTGATGTTTTTATCAGTTGTTTGGACTCAATCTGATGGCACCCATTCACTGTAGAGGATCCAGTAGTGCGCAAGTGATGCAATGCAACATTTCTCCAAATCTGTTCAGATGAAAAAAACAAACTTAAGTCTTGGATGGCTTGAGGGTGAGTAAATATTCATCATGCTCTCATTTTTGGGTGAACTATTCCATTCAACAATGCAAAAGTTTTATCTACAGTATTGTGATTGATATTATGAATCAAAAGTGATGATGCTTTGAGTGTATGATTCATCGACTTAAAATATTGTACACGTAGGTGGGCGCCTCCTGCTGTTGTAATGATGTAAGAGTAACTAAATAAATCAGTAAATGAGTCTTCTTGTTGAGCAGAATCAAACGATTTGAGTCCCTGGAATAACTCCGAATCCTCACAGCTAGCTAATAAATCTCTTCTGGGATGTGTGGTAGTTTGATAATGAAGATAATCTCTTAGTCATTTCACACTGAACATTTGAAGTTGACTCTCGATCCCCAGTGTCTCGGGAAGCATGGAATCAATTCTTTGTTGGAATAAAGAACTCAAATGCAGCTCAGTGGCTAATCCATATATATTGTAGTGAATGAGTAGTTGCATTTATATAGTTCACAAGGTTATTTTACAATAAGAATATGACACTGAACCATTATAAGCTTGTAACTTACATACTCGCGTTGTTTGGAGAAAGTGGCAGTTCCTTCGATGTTTCTGAATGAACTTCTTAGGAATAGGCCTATTTCTAGAGTTTTGTATGTGGTAATGTATTTCGATTGTGTACAGAGTGATGGGTTCCTCTGTCTGCTACGTCAGAGGAATAATAACAGAAGTAGCCCTACTGGATTTATTTTTTGTGCTTATTTTGTTCTGCTAGTTTTGCTATTTACAGCCTCTTTTAGTCAGTTGTGTACATGTGCCAATTTAATTGTTTTCCTTTCAACAAGCTGTTTTTCAGTGTTTGGAAGAAAGACACTTTATTGTTCTATTCCTCCTTTAATTCTTAGATACAGAAATGTAATTATGTGGAGAACAGAACAGAGTCATACGTTTACTTCTAATGGATCTTTGTCTCTGGGCATTAAAGGTCATGTTCTTTTACCCGTACAGCAACCTGTTTACATCACCTGCTTTCTGCTCACAAATATGAGCTGGCTTGGCAACATAAATCTGATTCAGGAACCGAGCGTCGTTACTGCGTAAGAAAAAGACAGATATACAGTCATTTGCAATGTTCTTTGTTGTTCAGGTATAATGATTACATTTTAGACACAACATGGCTAACTGTTTTGTTCACTTTTGCTCCACCAATGGCAATAGTACTAAAGTATGTCTCATCATTACCACACCAAGCTGTACATGTATTTATTTACCTTTAAGTTTATTTGCAACTCTACATAGGTTGTTTTAGCTTATAAACTAAAGTCTGAGGAAGCCAAACTCAGAAAAAAAGAGAACTGATCATTTTAGAAATAATCATACAGTAATCATGTATCAGGATCTTTGTCTTATTTGCATTTTGATTTGAAAATCCTTACAGTCCTTAGCCAAAGCACTGACAACAGACTCTGAAGAAATAGTAATGCCAGACCTTGAAAATAAAGTGAGAGGGCAACATTTACATTTACGCATTTAGCAGATGCTTTTATCCAAAGCGACTTACATTGCATTCAAGTTACAGTTTCTACATTTTTATCAGCTCTTGCTTTCCCTGGGAATCGAACCCATGACCTTGGCGTTGCTAGTGCCATGCTCTACTATTTGAGCTACAGGAAAGCAACCGAGGAAAGCTGGCAGCGTTGTATAAGTTAGGAAATCTCACCTCTGGTGTTTCCAAGGCCATTGGAAGGCAGATATAGTGGTGTGTGTGTGTGTGTGTGTGTTAATAAAGTCTGCAGTGTCTTGCCAAGGTGAGGAATAGATGAGTCAGCAGACAAGTCCAGAGGACAGAGGTTTATCAATAAAAAATGCACATATTCTCATCCACATATTACTACTGTAGATAGCTACTTGTATACTGTATACTTTACATAAATGTACACAAGTATTGTTTAATATGCATTAGCTAACTAATGTATTAGCCATTTTATTCCACAGAGCTGTACTAACACTTTAAAGCTCTTTGAAAAAGTGTGATATACACCCCCATGTGGTTGCTTTTCTAAATGTGGATGTAGAATTAACACTAAATATTAATGTGAGTAATCTGCTCGGGATTTTATATCTGGTAGTAGCTGATTATTTATTAAACAGGTAATAAAAAAGCAAGAAGTTATCATTTAAGGGGCTGCATTTTCTAAATTAAAAACAAAAATGTGTGTTTGAGCATAATTTGTATGAAGTTAAGTGAATAAGTTCATGAGTGTGTTGTTTAGGGTGTTCAAATCCTATGCTCTTGATTTCCTTAGAGTCCAGTATGGGGAAGGCATTAATTTCATGGTGGTGAAGCCCAGTAATCTGGCAGCGTGGGAAATCAAGCAAGAAGTAGTGCCTGGCTCCTCCTCCCTGTCCATGTTCTGCCAAAGGAAGGCCAGCTCCACCAATGAGAAGTAAGTACCGTTATGATGTCACTCACTGCTTACTCCACCAGATCAAGTGTTTTTTTTTGTCTGTGTATTACTGTATTGTTTTATATGTTTACCAATTCAGATGCAATGTACTTTCGGACGAATCTCACAAAACCTGTTAACAACATATCATGAACAGAAAAATTATTATTTGAGTATGTTTTCAGAGAAATTGTTTCCACACCATTTCAACACCTGACAGAAATTAAAAGAAAAAATAAGAAATTGTCTTTTTTTTTTTGTTTAATAAAGAAGGTGATTGTCATAACTAATCACATATCACCTCAGTTCTCATTACCATATTGCGCAATTTTGTTCTCATTACCGTGAAATGAAACCAAATATTTCAATTAAACATTTAAATCTATAAATTATGTACGCTCATAGCATGCTTAAAATAAACTTTGATAAATGGAAATAATGATAATTATCAAGTGTAGCGTTAGTTCTGGCAGGTCACACTGACTCTCAGCTGATCCCCATCTACCTATAGGAATACGACACCTATATAAGCATCGATATATAAGGTTCCTTAGTATTATCAGCAGTTTTTGCATTGCTCAATAGCTAATTACCCTCCTCCATCCCCAACTCCTCCTTTGTCAGTCAGGATTCAGCCTTCAGACTAATTCTAAAATGTGTACATAATTACTGAACTTTATCGATATCTGCAATACATTTATGTTGGTTTCGTTCTGTTAAATATGGGGGGGTTATTGCTGCTCTCCCTGCTCTCATCCATGCTAGGCTGCATGCGCAGGGAGTTCTTACCCAGAACAGAACCATTCCGCCAATCCAAATTGCATGCTTTTTGTCAATCATCTTTGACGATAGTGCTTCTGACAGAAGTATAATTATATTACAATTTAAAAATACTGCAACAGTAATGAGAATAATTGTTGAGGGAAAACATGCTTAATTGTCATGAAGATGTCACATGTAAAATAATGGCACGCAAAATGAAATTAAAATTGTATATTATTAGAGCCCGACCGATGTGGGTTTTTTAGGGCTGGTACCGATATTAAGGGAGTAAAAAAAGTCTGATATCGATATATTGGCCGATATTTTTTATGTGTATATTATAGTATAGTACCAGTCAAAAGTTTGGACACACTTCCCATTTGTATGTCCAAACTTTTGACTGGTACTATATATGGAATACACTATACATAAACAGAATATATACATAAACACATTTTTAGCAATGATAGCTCAAATGTGTTGAACAAACACTTCCTGTATAATGATGTGACAAAAATATGCAATGGAGGAAGGGTATTTAAGGGCTTTCCTGTAGCTCAAATAGTAGAGCATGGTGCTAGCAACGCCAAGGTCATGGGTTCGATTCCCAGGGAAAGCAAGAGCTGATAAAATGTTAAAACTGTAACTTAAATGTAATGTAAGTCGCTTTGGATAAAAGCGTCTGCTAAATGTAAATGTAACAATTTAACAAACTTTATTTTCCAAAATTAGTCTAAAATCAGCGCTCTTAACAGTAAATTTCACTTACATTTCTCTAGTAATAAACAAGGTTACTGCTTGTAACTGCTAATAAACAAGAGCGTACGCTGCTTGCGTCCAGTGTGCTTTGAAAAGGTAGCCTAGATTTATGCTTTCAGTTTGAATAGAAATCTCATACAGTACAGTTTGTTGATCTAAAAAGGTAATTGTGCATCTTCCAACCATGTTGATATGCAAATGAGAGGTTTGAACTTACACAGTGCATTTTTTATTTCGGTTGCACATGCGCACCTGCGGACCACTAATTTGCACCCCTGTATATAGTTATTTTGGGGAGAAATGCGACATGGACATGAGAATTCCATGAGAAATTAAAAAAATTCACAGCATTTAGAGGTCTTATTGCTTTTTCGTACATTTTTGTACAATGAAGTTGGAGTGTGGAAGAGCATTGTAGGAGAAATGATTAGCTCCAAGGCTTCTTAATCTGGGCTCCTATTTCAGTTTCTGCCACTCAGTGGCTCTATTTCTTCCTTTGAGGAGAGAACTCTTCAGTGTAACAAATTCCACCTGAGTGCTTTTTAATCACGCACACACTCTTTGATTGATTAGGCCTCGCGAGTCCTCCTCCATGGATTTCCAGCGCGTTCACCGTGTCTCCGACATCTCCTGAATGGCTTTCTTGGCCATTCAGCGATTCGTCGGCGTCTCCTCAGCCCCGCTGTCCTCCTCCTGTGCAAATTAGCTCCTCGCAGTCCCTCTCGTCTTCCCGTAGCAGTCACCCTGATGACGGCGGCGCCGCTAGCACCGCTCCAGGTTAGCTCCCCAGGCAAGCGAGGAGATGGGTTAGGAGAGAGGAACGCCGGAATGGGAATTCTAATAGACATTTCTGCGATTTATGGGAGTCTGTCCTGATATCCAAAGCATGTAGAAATCTCCCAACGGCATGCGGAGTGAGAAATTTACGACCTGAGCATCACCCTAAAGCTGTCATCGTCGCCGGTAATTGCTCTGCTCTCGTACTCATGTGGTTTTTATACGGTGGGGAAAATTGGCTCCTGCACTTAAATGCTTCTCTGATTCAGTTGTTGCTGTGAGTCACACGCTGACAGGAGAGATGGAGGGAGAGAAGATGAATAATAAGAGAAAAAAGAGATGCTTTATTAGTTTATTCTGATCACACGTTTGGCTGTCGCACAAAAGCAAAGAGAAAAGTTATGTTTTTGCTGTTGAGTAAACAGAGGGGCGACACTCCTTTCCTTTATATCCCACCGTTCGGTGGCACATTCCACGAATACAGTACACTTAGGCGTCCCGTGACTCTTTTTCTAAAGCCTTAGATGCGTAGAGCCTTAGATAAGCTTAGGCCTTAGAGGCCGATGTGTTGTTGTTGTGAGAACTAGATATGTTAGATAAAATATGCAGTTTTTTTATATCAAAAGTAGCTAGTTGAAAACATGTCAAATGTCATAAGAAAGGATTTTGAGTCTTTCAAGACTATTGAATTAAATGTTGTAAAATACTATATTAATAATTAATTAATTTTAATTTGCACTCTTTTGATGTAAACCTGTTATTTTTGTGTTTGTTTAATTTTTTTTTGTCTTGTTTTAGTTTTGTCTTGTCTTTTTTTTTCATCAGATTTTAAACTATCAAACTATTTTAAACTACTTTAGGCATGTCCTAAATTTTTATAATTGCTATGATTTTTTAAAATAATTTTTATAACCATGATGTACCATTTGAAAATTTGGTGTAAGAATGATAAAAAAGAATTCAATAGTTTTATTCGCCAGGGATATATTAAAGACATTTATAATGTTACAATTGAGTTCTGTTTCAAATAACTTCTGAAAGTTCTTCTGAACTTTATATTCATCAAATAATCTTGAAAAAACATATTACAGTTTCCACATAAATATTAGGTAATTAGTGCTGTCAAGCGATTAATTGCGACTAATCGCATCCAAAATAAAAGTTTTTGTTTACGTAATATATGTGTGTGTAATGTGTATTTGTATTATGTATATATAAATGCACACACATACAGTATATATTTTGAAAATATTTACATGATTTTACATGTATTATATTATATATTATATATAAATATATTTAATATACAGATATAAATTTTTTCTTAAATATATACATGCAAGTGTGTGCATTTATATATACATAATACATATACACATTTACATACAGTATGTTATGTAAACAAATACTTTTATTTTGTATGCGATTAATCGCGATTAATCATTTGAACAGCACTAAAAATAATATAAAATATTTTCAACATTGATAGTAATAGGAACCATTTTAATAATTAAGCACCGGTAGTAACTGATAATAATTAAGCACCAAATCAGAATGAATTCTGAAGAATCATGTGACACTGCAGTGATAGCTGCTTTGCCATCTCAGGAATACATCTGTACTCTATTTGTAGAAATGGTCCTCTGCATTTAAATAAAGCTCTCCTCTGTCCCTCATCTTTTCAGAGTTAGTTAAGCTATTAGATCCTTTGTGTCCTCCATCACGACACACTCCTCCCCTCTTGTGTTGTTGACTTCGTTTCTTCAGAATGATGAAATAGCTTTGGATGTTAGTGGCAGGTGACCTTCGGGTCAGGCTTTATCAGTCCAAATGTAAGAACTTGAAGAAATCTAAACAGGGAGAGAGCGAGAGGGAAGTGAGGGATGACAGTCTTACAGAAAGAGGAGAGAAGACTAACGCTCACCGTATTGATTTACTGCCACACACAAGCAGGCAGAATGTATTTCTCGAGCCATAGCTAATGAAATACGGGGAAATAAAATTAGAGAAGTCTATGGGTCATTGAGAGCAGAAATAGAGAGAGAGTGGAGCACAGAATAGTAGACACTCACACGCTGGGTTTTGGCCGAAATATGATTATGTGTGTAAATGTGATGATGAAAACACAAATACTTTCTCAATCACTTAAAGCAGTAGTTCACTCACTCATGTTAGTGATTTTCTGTCTTCCACTGAACACAAAAGAAGTTTAGCAGAATTTCTGAGGTTCTTCAAGGAAAGTGAATGGCAGACACTTTTAAGCTTTGGATATGACAAAAAAAAAGCACCATAATAAGACTGTCAAGCTTTAGAAGACATTAAGAAAGAAATTAGGGCTGTCAATAAATTAAACACGCACTAAACTGACAGCCCTGCTTGGAAAATAGCACACAAGCCATATGGACTACTTTTAAGATACTTTTATGGTAGTGATTTTTCTACAACAGTATTCAATAACCACATGACACCAATTCTTTGTGATTGACTGGGTAAGGATTCAAAACATTTTTTACTTAAAATTTCTACCCTGTGGAATATTTTAGATCTCCACATAACTAGAAAATCTATATTCATTATAATTATGCCCATGGAGTTTTCCAGGTCTGTATTTTTACATTATATTTTTATGTTTTTTCCCCCCATGTCTAGGTTTTTTTTTTCAAGATTGTTGTTGTTGGGAGTAACATGATGAATAAGGAGAAAAATAGAAACATCTTGATTATTGTTTGTTTTGCCTTATTTGAATGTACCTTTGTGTGATTTGATATTGTAATTGGGCGACAGAGATGAGAGGCGTGCGGATCTGAATGCAAGCTTTATTTAAAGACATGGTCACGAAACAGGCAAGGGTCAGACAATAGCAAACAGGTATATCGTGGGCAAGACACAAGAGTAGTCCAGTAAACAGGCGAGGGTCAATCGACGGTGAACGTAATCCAGGGGGTGAGGCAAATGGATAATCCAAACAGACAGACAACAGTCCAGACGAGGGGCATACAGAGTCTGAAATGGCAATACAAAGAGATAATCCAAGACAGACTATAATTCCAGGGCAGGCAGCAGACAGACAGGGTGAGATAGTCTAGAATACAAGACTCAGGTAACCAGACTATGAACAAGACTAAACTAAACTGGCTCCGTTTATGAATGGCTCCGTAATGTAGCTATCACTAGGAGAGTGATAAACAATCTCGGCGATTTGAGAAGGATCTAAGTGGGTGTTATATGTGTAATTGGCTACGGTGAAATGTAGTCCAAGGTAACGTGAAACAGTCTGTCTAGTGTGAGAGTCAATATAATGGAAAGGTGACCTCTGGTGGCAATCGGACGGAAGGCCCCTGACTGGATTCTTGACAGATATTTTGGTCCTGAATGTTTGGAGTTCAACAAATTAGTTTTTTTTTTTTTATATAATTTATATAACTATATAACTGTGGTAAACTGTGGGGCAGTGAGCTGGTCAGTCTAGGCCACATACCACATGACTAATGCATCACGTTTATAAAAACTAAATGTATTTATACGCTGAAGGCTACAGTCTGAGGGGGAGAGCGAGAGAGAGGAACAAGGTTAATAGGACAGGGGCAACAGGACAGGCGAGTGGCTAGTGATTCTGTGTGCGAGTGTCTGAGAGAGAGAAAGACAGAGGTAATGGCATGTATACCAGAGTGCTCCACTGAAGCATAATGCTGTGGAACGGGTAACCCATGACCCCGCAGAAGTTTACAGCTACATCTCAATGCACACTAGCCAAATGCTTTTAGACACAAGGCTAAAGCCACTCATACAGCACAGGGAATTAGTTACACTCTTTTGAAGTTTCTTCTTTTCAGCGTTTGCTGTACAACATGATGTGTGCCATTTCTGCAAAAAAAATATCCTTTATCTTTTCAGTCCCATAACAAGTATAAATAAGGCTATATATGTTTTATTTTAAATCTAATATATTTTGTGTAAATGGTTTTACTAAATGATTTTAACACATGAAAATGCCATGTGAAGACTTTATGGAGAATTGCAAAAAAGTCTTCGTATCTGGAAGCTCACTGTAGGATGATGTATCAAAATTATTCCTTAATGTAGTTTGAAAATAGTAAACAAAGAGTGTAATGAAATGTTTATGGTTTTCATTTAGGTAATTTGATTATTGTTGGCCATCTGCCACTATGCAAGTGATTCTGAATCAAGAGCAGCTCTGCTGTGTTTATAATGTCCATTCATAGTGTTACTCTGGTCATAAATTGCTCTTTGAAGCGCTTTACAGCTCTCCAGGGTTAAATCACCAATTGTCCTGGTAGATTTGTGAGCGTGAGCATGAGTAGAAGAGAGATGAAACATTAGGAAAGGCCCTGGGAGAACTAACACTGACTTACAATGTACACTAGCGGTCTGTGTGTGTGTCTGTGAGCTGTGTACCATTTAATATTTTACTACAAAATAGCTCCGCAGAGAACTGTGCACAGTGAGGCTTACAGACACAAAGAAAGAAGAAATAATCTTACACACGGTAGTATATGCATTCAAAGGCTCAGAGCTCATTCAGACACACACATACTGTATAATAGTGTGCTTAAAGAATGAGGCTGCGTCCTTGCTTTCATACCGGTTTCATTTAATATGCAGTATGTATATTAAATATACAGTATGCAAAATTTGGATTAATGCAGTCCAAATGTTTCTTGAGTACAAAAATGGGCATAAATATAGACACGTTCAATTGTATTAATATTTCACAATATTAGTTTTTACAGCATTTTTAATCAAGTAAATTTCTTTTTTTTTAAATACCTGCATTTCATCTGAGCTGTAAATTCTATAATCAAATCACTTTTAAATCTATAAACTTAAAAGTAATGATGAATTTAAAAATAGGGCATTTAACTGAATGCTGATGCTAGTACACACTTGAAAAGTATGTAATTTCCTATAATCGTGAAGTGCATAGTATAGATATGCAGCCTGTTTTTGGTAATATAATTAGTATTTGTGTCCGGGGGGGGGTTACATGTTGTTTTATTCTTAGGCCACGGATGTGCAGGAGCGTGAAAATCCCTGCAGGAGTGTGGCCGCAGATGTATCTTCAGAACTGAAGCTGCCGAGGGGCCTGTTTGTCTTATTTTTGTGTATGCGTGTGTTTGCTTAGGGGCTACATGTGAACACAGGTGTTTCTTTTTTTTAATCCCACTCTTTATTAAGGACAGAGAAAGAAATACCTCTGGGCCTCCCTCCAGCACCACCTCACTTCTTAACAGCACACAGACACATATACGCAGAACATTTGAGCTGCAAACTTCTGAAGCGCATCACCTCACTCCACTAATTTTCTCCTAAAGTGCCTTTTCTTGGATGAACACAAGTAAACAGCGGCTAATTTCTACACTGCCCCTGAGACTCTGGTTTCATACGTGGCTGATTTCAGATGTGAATACACTGAGGAAAACCTTTCATAGATTACACAAAGAAAACTCCCCCACATCCTTTAGCCTCACACTTGGTTTGGCCAAACTATAGATGGAAGAAAGCTAAACAAAATTTTTTTGATCTTGAAACATCCTAACTAAATATTCTACCAAATAACTTTGAGCATAAATGTGTTCATTGTGAAAACTACATTTACTGAGTTAAAATCTATGAACGTGGTTAGAAAATATAGGCCTATGCGACTGAAACAAAACAGATTGATTGGTGATAAACTGGATTATTGTTTATTTAAAACATTAAGTTTATTATTGCTATTACAGAAATCTTACCTGTTTCATTTATTTATGACTTACAAATATGCATCACATTAAGCTTATTACTTTGTAACCGTGTAATGGATAGGATTTCTTTCATATGTAATTCAAAAAAATACATCTTAAATGTAGGCCTTTTTTCATATGGCATCAGTGTTGGATCTCAATAGTCATTCACATTCATTAGCATTGCATCAGCATTCTGTTAAACATCTTATGTGTTTCATGGGAGAAAGGACATATTGCTAAGTTTAGAATTGCATGAAGTTTAAGTAAATGATGACAGAATTAAATTTTTTTAATGAACTATTCTTTTAATTATATTAATATCTGACAAACCGGAACCCATACAGTATGTACTTCCAAATGAGAAAGTTCATTTTGTTCTGTTCGTGTGCAGAAGGGCTTGAACAGGTCTGTGAGTAAGACCTCCCGGCTTAAAACGGGATAAGCAGGATACATATGTAATATCGGAACAGTAATTTTAGGAATTATGCTTGAGAGTTTGTTCATGACTCAGGCTTGGGCACACATTTTCCAGCTCTCCAGTAGATTTGTCTCAGGCTTTAGAGCTGGCAAAACTGAGCAGGATTTGTCAAAACAGGAGCCATGGACATGCTGCTTTCAGAAATTGCCCACTGGTCAAATAATTCATATATTTCAGGGGTCTTAAACCAGCAAGTTTTTTTTATCCTTAAATCTAGCCCACAAACCATGTGCTGCCTGCATCCCCAATTGTTTTCTATTTCATACTTTATACATTATATATTTATACACACATTATAATAGATTATGTAAAGTTTGATTTGAACTTATTTAAAATTAAGAAAAAAATATATTTTCAAATCAGCATGTTCGTATACACTGTACTGTTCAGAAGTTTAGGGTTGGTGGGGTTTTTATTTTTATTTATTAACTTTTTTTGGAAGAAGGCTCACCATGGTTGCTTTTATTTGATAAAAAAAATATTTTTTACAATTAAGAATGGCTGTATTTTATTTGAATATGCTTTTATAAGTTATATAAGTTCAAGTTCATTCTTATTGTTCTGCTTTTTGTTGATAGTTTCAGGATTCTTTGATCAATAGTAGTGCTGTCAAACGATTAATCGCGATTAATCCCATCCAAAATAATATATGTATGTGTACTGTGTATATTTATTATGTATATATAAATACAAACACATTCATGTATATATTTATGAAAAATATGTTATGTTTATATGTTAAATATATTTATATATAATATAAAATATAAGAATATAAATACATATAAATATTTTCAAAATATTTACTGTATGTGTGTGTATTTATACTATTTATATATATATGTAGCCCAGTGGTAAACTTGGGTATTATAGAGTAATGGGAATAGGGTGGGTTATGATTAATCTCTCTTACTCTCAAAACAGCATCTCATGTCTATTTATAAAAGAGAAAAAAGTGAATGTTTTTTACTTTAAATAAATAATAGAGGACACTTGATTTCTAAATAAGGAAGTATCAATTTATTTTACATAATTAAAAGGAGATCAATATTTGGTGACTTTATTTCATGACCGTAATTAGAACTAAAGTTTAAAGTTTATATTATTTAGCTGAATAATATTGCCAGAGGTTATGCAGTTATCCTTTTATTACTTTATTCTTCCTGTTTTTATGTTATTATTCTTATTGGTCAATCGGGTATTCACGCTGTATAGTCAATAGTGTTTGGCTGCAGGTGACACGGGTTTATACACGTGACCTGGAAGAGAGACGCGGGAGAAAGTGCGGGATGTTTTTTTTCCGTTTCCCGCTGGATCCGTGTGGAGCACGGAACACTGACACGTTGAGGAAAAGATGCTAGAAAGTGCGAGTAAAGCTGATAAAACTGAGCGAGAGGCTCAGAAAAGAGGACCGCAGACTCAGGATTTTTGTGAGCGGAGAGACTGAATGAGAAACTGAGCGGGAGAGAAGGAGCGGAGGCGGTGATCTGAGGTACCTGAGATAGCGAGCCACGGTGGGCGTATGCTGGGCGGAATTGTCGGTTAATCGCACCGCACCTGATCATCTGGACCAAAGTCTTTCCACGCTCTCAATTTATTGCAAGTGTCCGTTCAGCGCACTCAATGTTTTGCAAGACCAAAACAGGCCTGCAACGTGTTTTTTCTTTGTTCAAAACGTTACCGTGAGTAAACTGGAACGTATATGAATGTGTGTGTGTGAGTGGGCCCACCACTGCATTTGCTAAGACTCGTTTCAGGACACTTTGCGCGGGGTTTTTTTGTTGTTGTTTATTGTAAAGTTTACTGTGTATTTTCGATTGTTAGGAAAGAGCTAAGGGAGGGGATTTTTTGGGACCACTTATTCTGTTGTAACAAGTGTGATTGAAACTATTGGGGTTTCTAGCTACATTTAAAGGGGCTATTATTTAAGTGTTTGGGGAATCTTTTGGTTATTTATTTTTGTATATTCGTTAGTGTTGAGTTTTGGGGAAAGCTTTTATATTCTATTTGCCAAATTCTCTTATTCAATTAAACAAGGGCGTTACCCTATTGTTTTTCTAAACTAAAAACCATCTCTGGGTCTCCTTATTTTTTAATATTTTATTGTCAAAAGGTTTTTACAACTCAGACACTTATTAGGTGCACCTTCGTGGTATCCACCTGACCTACACCGAACCCAAGCACCCCCCACTCTTATGTAAGTAACTCACAGAGTGGTTGTACGGGTGCTACATAAATAAAATGGAGGCACCGCTGGGATCTAATTTAGTTCAAAAGTAGTTTTACATCAGCTCTAACTTTAGTTTGACCCAGAGATTTAAATACTTTTTAAAAAAAAAAGTAGGCCTAGTTTAGAACCAAAAGCTGGCTAGCTGTTAACCTACATGTAAAACCATATTAACGATTACCTATTGTGAAAACTTTAAAACTGCAAAAGTAGAGTTCTACTAAGCATCCTAAGTCAAGAAAACGCAAATTAAGTTTTATCTGTGTTAACATACAACTAAAACTTACCAAATTTAGTTCTGACAAGTGATCACTGTAAGCGCACAACCCTGGGGATGGCTCAGTTAAAGAACTGGTGTATTGGAGAAGGCATAGACCCGGTGAAAGCCTTGCTGGTTAAAGATGTACCTCCGGAAACGGAAGTTGGGTTAATTGAAGAAACGCTGCAGACTGTCAAAGCACTCGGGAGAGTCAAGGTGAGAGGAAGAATGTATGACCCACAGTCTCAAAGTTTAACCGTGCTATGTGAGTTCAGGGAGAACGTGAATACACGCGCCATTCCTCTTGATGTTGTTCCTGAGGGGTTGGCTATGACCTGGAGAATATTTGGACCTTCTGAGCAGGAGGAAGAACCCCAAGCCCAGGCAGCCGGTGATGGTCAAAATGTGCCGCTGCCAGAATCCAGTTTTTTTTCCCCACTGCAAGCGTCTACTCCTGAGGCTATCATTCGAGCAGTTGGTGATGTCCTGCAAATGACAAGCAAGTCCACAAACAGTGACAACAATCTTTACAGAAGACTGCGCACTTTTTCAGGGGTCATGCCCACACCCCCAGGAGAAGAACAGTTGGAAAACTGGGTTGAACAGGCCAGACTTATGATTGAAGAATATGATCGCCCTGAAAGAGAAAAGAAAATGAGAATAATGGAAAGTGTAAAGGGTCCTGCACTCGAAATTCTTCAAGCTGTCCGTTTCAACAACCCATCTGCAACCTCTATGGACTACATTGACATTCTCGAGACCACCTTTGGCAAGCCCGAGAGCGGTGAAGAGCTTTACTTTGCCTTCAGAATGTTGTGTCAACATCCCAACGAGAAACTCTCTGAGTTCCTGAGACGCCTTGAGAGAGTCCTAAATAAAGTTGTCCAAAAGGGTGGACTCCAGTCATCGGCGGCAGACAAAGCACGTCTTGACCAACTCATTAAAGGGGCCATCCGGTCTGACATTATGATACTAAATCTCGGATTGAGAGATCGCAGAGACAGACCTCCCACTTTTCTCGAGCTGCTGAATGAGATACGCCTGGAGGAGGAGCATGAAGCTTCACGTCGCAGACTTCATCCACCCAAAGCTGTCTTCGCCAAAAGTGCTACTGTAACTTCTGACACAGAGTTAAAAGATATAAAAGCCGAAATACACCAACTCCGAGCACAAGTAAGTGAACTCTCTGCCCCCGACGCCATGTCAAGTCATCTTTCGACGAGCACACTGCTTTCAGTCACTCCGGCGGCAGAGAACTCAGAAGACAGGAACGTTCAAGCTTTAAAGAAAGAAGTGGTCAAGCTTCGAAAGCAAATCTCTGTCATGTCAGTCAAGCCGAAGTATAGTCCTGCTACCGAGCCTTGCCCCCAAGAGACCCAGTCAAGACCCTGGCAGCCAAGACCTTCTACAGCCAGAGACCCAAGTGATTTTTTCTGCTATCGCTGTGGTGAAGACGGGCATTTTGCCAACAAGTGTGCCTCTCCAGAGAACTATCCCAAAGTTATTCAGAAACTGCTGCAAGCTCAAAGAAAATCCAAGCAGAACCGCAAATCTGATAACGACACAAGAACCAAGATCACAAATGCAAGTGTCAAGAGAAGCTCGGTCAATGTACAGTCCAACCGTTTGCCCGAGGGACTCGTGGGACCGCCCTCCACTGCTCAGGTCAGGATCAATGGCAACCCCTGCACCGCGCTGATGGACAGTGGATCCCAAGTTACCATCATCTTCGACAGCTGGTATGCCAAACACCTGTCACACCTCCCGTTAAACTCTGTGACCGGTCTAGCCATATGGGGCCTAAGTGAGTCAGAGAGCAGTTACCCGTACAAAGGTTACCTCCAGGTTGAGTTGGAGCTGCCACCAAAATCTAAGTCCAACAAAGTCAAGCCTGTTACTGTCCTGGCCTTGGTGTGCCCTGATCCACGTTGCTCCGAGAGTATACCGGTCCTGATCGGCACAAACGTCAGGGGGGTTCAGCCCTTCAAGTCCATAAAAAAGAAAGAAGATCTGGAGAACGTCAACTCAGTCAAGATCCAAGTTCAAGAGAAAAAGCACTTACCCGTTCCTGCAGGGATGTTCATAGAAGGCAACAAAGACTTGCCAGTGGCTGAAGTTAGGTGGTCTGGGCCTGGTCCTCTCAGCATCCCTCCTGGCACTGAATACGTTGCTAGCTGCAAAGTTAAAGAGAAACAAGACATCGGAGACAGCATACTCATCATTGAACGAGCCCACTCACCTGCTCTTCCTCCAAGTGTGTTTGTCCAGCCAACAGTGTTGTTCTCCAAGATGCTAGATCCAAACAACTTCCTGGTGCTCCTGCGTAATGAGTCTCTAAAGCAAACTGCCATTCCAATGGGCACCGTGATTGCCCACCTTCACGTCGCTGACATTGTGACAGAGGCACCAAACCCTAAAAAAACCGAATCTGTTCCAGCTATGGATCCTTCTCTGTTTGACTTCAGTGAGTCCCCCATCAGCAAAGAGTGGAAAGAGAGGCTGAGTCAAAAGCTTGCCAAACACTCCCATGTGTTCTCTATAGAAGAGTGGGATGTCGGTTTGGCTAAAGGGGTAGAACATCACATCCGTTTGAACGATAACACTCCTTTTAGGGAGAGATCTCGACGTATTGCCCCCGCTGATTTGGATGATCTTCGGCGTCACCTGCAAGGTTTGTTGGCGACTGGGATCATAAAAGAATCAAGAAGTCCATATGCTTCCCCGATTGTCCTTGCACGTAAAAAGAATGGTCAACTTCGTATGTGTGTCGACTACCGCACCCTGAACCGGAGAACTACCCCAGATCAGTACACTGTACCACGTATCGACGACGCTCTCGATTGCTTGTCTGGCAGTAAGTGGTTTTCAGTGTTGGATCTGCGCAGTGGCTACTATCAAATCCCAATGGCTGAGGAGGACAAAGAGAAAACCGCTTTTATCTGTCCTCTGGGATTTTTCCAATTTGAGCGGATGCCGCAGGGGATCACAGGGGCCCCTGCAACATTTCAACGACTCATGGAAAAGGCAGTCGGCGACATGCACATGCTTGAAGTCATTGTCTATCTTGATGACCTCATTGTTTTCAGCAAGACTCTGGGGGAGCATTAGCAAAGACTCCTCAAAGTCATCGCTCGTCTTGAAGAAGCTGGACTCAAGTTGTCACTAGACAAGTGCCAGTTCTGTCGCTCGCAAGTCACCTATGTCGGGCACATCGTCTCTGAGCGGGGTATCGCCACAGACCCAGACAAAGTTGGAGCAGTGACGCAGTGGAAGCAGCCAACCGACCTTCCTTCTCTGCAGTCATTCCTGGGATTCTGCGGCTACTACCGTAGGTTTATAAAGAACTACTCCATCATCGTCCGACCACTTACAGAGCTGTGCAAAGGGTATCCTCCCACCCAGAAGAAGCGAAAGTCTACCTTTTCATCAGACAAGACCTATTACAGAGTCAATGAGCCTTTTGGGGACCGATGGGACCAGTCATGTTCAGAGGCATTTCAAAAGATCATCCACTGCCTCACAAACACACCTGTGCTGGCATTTTCCGACCCCACCAAGCCTTACATACTTCACATTGATGCCAGTTTTCATGGGCTCGGCGCTGTCCTCAACCAAGAGTACCCCGAGGGTTTGAGACCTGTTGCTTTCGCAAGCCGCAAGCTGAGTGCCTCTGAAAAGAACTATCCAGTGCACCAGCTCGAGTTTTTGGCACTTAAGTGGGCAGTGGTAGACAAGTTCCACGATTACTTGTATGGAGCACAGTTTACCGTGAGAACCGATAACAACCCCCTAACTTATATTCTCACGACTGCCAAACTAAACGCGACAGGTCACCGCTGGCTCTCAGCCCTCGCCACGTACCATTTCACACTGCAGTACCGGCCTGGCAGCAGCAACATCGACGCCGATGCTCTGTCACGTAACCCTCTTCCAACCACAGAAGAAGGCTGGCAAAGCGTACCGACAGAAAGTGTTCAAGCTCTCTGTAAGCAGATCAAGTGCCTTGAAACTCCGACAGAGTCCACAACGATTGCTGAGTCGCTCGGAGTGTCACCTGATGGTATACCAGAGTGTTTCGCTTTCCCAGTTCGTTTGGATCTCGGTTCTCTGAGTCAGCTCAGTCACAAAGATTTGGTCACCGCTCAAGATGTTGACTCTACTATCGTTCCAGTCAAGCAGTCAATTCGTGGGGGTCCATCATTCACCAGCACCGACAATCCAACTTCTGTATTGTTGAACAAAGAAGCAAGCAAGCTGTTCATCCAAAACGATCTACTCTACAGAAAGGTTGAGAAAAATGGAACAGAGGTAAAGCAGCTGGTACTGCCCAGAGAGTATGTCCCGATGGTCCTGAGATCTCTGCATGATGAGTCTGGTCACTTGGGCATTGACAAGACCACCGAACTTATCAGAAATCGGTTCTATTGGCCGAAAATGGGAGTTGAGGTGGAGCAGTACATTAAGAACTGCGGCAGATGCATCACTCGCAAAGCCCTTCCTCAGAGAGCTGCTCCCTTAAAACAGATCACTAGCCAAGGCCCTCTAGACCTTGTCTGTATCGATTTTCTGTCACTTGAGCCGGACTCCCAAGGTTTCGCCAACATCCTTGTAGTGACAGACCACTTTACTCGATACGCCCAAGCTTTTCCAGCCAAAGACCAGAAGGCAGCCACCGTTGCTAAGATACTGTGTGAGCGCTACTTTGTACACTACGGACTCCCTGCCCGCATACATTCGGATCAAGGCCGCGATTTTGAAAGCAAACTGATCCAAGACCTTCTGATGATGTTGGGTGTTCGTAAGTCAAGAACATCACCTTACCACCCTCAGGGAGATCCACAACCAGAAAGATTCAACCGTACGCTCTTGTCAATGCAAAAACAAAAATGGAGTCAAAAAATCAGTCAGTTGGTCCACTCCTACAACTGTTCTCAAAACGATGCAACTGGTTATTCGCCTTACCTGCTAATGTTTGGAAGAGAAGCTCGCTTACCGGTAGACATCTGCTTCGGTGTGACCGAGGACAACCAAAGGACAAAGTCCTACCATCAGTATGTTGCTAAGCTCAAGAAAGATCTCCAAAGAGCCTACAGTCTTGCAACAGAATCGTCAAACAAGAACCACCAAAGAAACAAAAAAGCACACGACAAGCACGTCAAAGAACAAGTCCTTGACAAAGGCGACAGGGTGCTGCTGAGAAACTTTGGGGTCACAGGCAAGCAAAAATTGAAATGCAAGTGGCGATCCTCACCATATATTGTTATGGAGAAGCTACCCAATTTACCTGTCTACAAGATCAAACCAGAGAGAGGCAAGGGAGCAGAAAAGACTATTCATCGTAATCATCTGTTACCAATTGGTTACCTCGTGAGAATCCCTTTTGACGAAACGGAAATGGGACCACAACAAAGACCGGTGACCAGAGCATTTCCGCAAAAGACAAAAGAACTGGTACAGACAAACTACCACGATGACGGCGTGTCCTCAGAATTAGATTACGACGAAGGATACCTGCCCAGACTCGTTGAGTTAGACTGGGACAAGTTGCTGACATGTCCAGAACTGTCCACAAAGCAATCCAAGTCAATCGTCACCGAACCTGAAAGGCAAGCTCAAGACCCTGCTGAGATAGAGCCCGTGGTCAATGATCTTCCAAACCTGCCTCCCAACGCTGATCCAGGAGTCAACGTTCTAGAAGAGGGAGCAGCCGTAAACCCCTATCCGGACACTCAAGTTGGGATTGAACAAGTTGAGCGTTCAAAAAGAGTCACCCGCCCAGTGGTCAAGCTGAGCTACGATGAACTTGGCAAGCCCTGTGAATACCCTGTGACAGCCCTAAGCCATGGAGTGTTGGTGGGAAGTGGACTCTATGGAGACCCCAGAAGCAGTCAATGTCAAACTCTCTGGTGCCACCCCATGGCGTTGTGTTTCACTTGTTCTAATCTGGCCTCTACCCTTGACTTTAAGACTATTAGAGTCCTCTAAGATTTATTTTGATGAGGGCATCAAAATTGTCTAGAAGGGGGAGGGTGTAGCCCAGTGGTAAACTTGGGTATTATAGAGTAATGGGAATAGGGTGGGTTATGATTAATCTCTCTTACTCTCAAAACAGCATCTCATGTCTATTTATAAAAGAGAAAAAAGTGAATGTTTTTTACTTTAAATAAATAATAGAGGACACTTGATTTCTAAATAAGGAAGTATCAATTTATTTTACATAATTAAAAGGAGATCAATATTTGGTGACTTTATTTCATGACCGTAATTAGAACTAAAGTTTAAAGTTTATATTATTTAGCTGAATAATATTGCCAGAGGTTATGCAGTTATCCTTTTATTACTTTATTCTTCCTGTTTTTATGTTATTATTCTTATTGGTCAATCGGGTATTCACGCTGTATAGTCAATAGTGTTTGGCTGCAGGTGACACGGGTTTATACACGTGACCTGGAAGAGAGACGCGGGAGAAAGTGCGGGATGTTTTTTTTCCGTTTCCCGCTGGATCCGTGTGGAGCACGGAACACTGACACGTTGAGGAAAAGATGCTAGAAAGTGCGAGTAAAGCTGATAAAACTGAGCGAGAGGCTCAGAAAAGAGGACCGCAGACTCAGGATTTTTGTGAGCGGAGAGACTGAATGAGAAACTGAGCGGGAGAGAAGGAGCGGAGGCGGTGATCTGAGGTACCTGAGATAGCGAGCCACGGTGGGCGTATGCTGGGCGGAATTGTCGGTTAATCGCACCGCACCTGATCATCTGGACCAAAGTCTTTCCACGCTCTCAATTTATTGCAAGTGTCCGTTCAGCGCACTCAATGTTTTGCAAGACCAAAACAGGCCTGCAACGTGTTTTTTCTTTGTTCAAAACGTTACCGTGAGTAAACTGGAACGTATATGAATGTGTGTGTGTGAGTGGGCCCACCACTGCATTTGCTAAGACTCGTTTCAGGACACTTTGCGCGGGGTTTTTTTGTTGTTGTTTATTGTAAAGTTTACTGTGTATTTTCGATTGTTAGGAAAGAGCTAAGGGAGGGGATTTTTTGGGACCACTTATTCTGTTGTAACAAGTGTGATTGAAACTATTGGGGTTTCTAGCTACATTTAAAGGGGCTATTATTTAAGTGTTTGGGGAATCTTTTGGTTATTTATTTTTGTATATTCGTTAGTGTTGAGTTTTGGGGAAAGCTTTTATATTCTATTTGCCAAATTCTCTTATTCAATTAAACAAGGGCGTTACCCTATTGTTTTTCTAAACTAAAAACCATCTCTGGGTCTCCTTATTTTTTAATATTTTATTGTCAAAAGGTTTTTACAACTCAGACACTTATTAGGTGCACCTTCGTGGTATCCACCTGACCTACACCGAACCCAAGCACCCCCCACTCTTATGTAAGTAACTCACAGAGTGGTTGTACGGGTGCTACATATATATATATATATTATTATTATTATTATAAATATATATACTATTTATATTTTGGATGCGATTAATCGTTTGACAGCACTAATTAATAGACATTTTAAAAGAACAACATTTATTTGAAATCTTATATTTTTACTGAGTCTAATGCATGAGTCTAATATATAAGCAGCTGTCATTTTAAAAGTGTGGGGGGGGCAGCTGTACAAAGTAAGTACATTCTTGTACATATAATAAATTCTAAATAGAATACCATTTTGTGTTTTAGAGCACCCTAGTTGCAATTTTGAGAACATGCCATGATAGCTTACAGGAACCTATTTTGTGATGATATACTCAAATTTGAAAAATAACTTCAGGACTTGGGACTTTGAGACCAATGTGTACATCTATATTTGAGACCACTGTGGGCATCTATATTTTCTGATAAAGTAAAATATATTTTTATGAAATAAAGATATTTTATGGACAATATTTCACTTACACTACACTTGAATAATAACTTTTATCTCAATTCTTAACAGTTGGACTTGGGAAAGGATAATTCTACTCCGGATGTGAGCAGCAAGATGCAACAAAAGTGACGTGACGAGGTTCTTAACGGGTTCGATTGTCTTTTGTCACGTCGCATCGCTCGCATCCAGTGTAACGTTAGATGTGGCGTTAAAGTAGGTTAAATCATGAATCGTGTCTTCGCGACATAACACATACTTACAGTGTGTGTGTTTGAAAAAAAAAGTACATAATCGTCCTCTGCTTTTTTCTGGGATGCATTTTACCCCAGAATGAATGAAACGGTGAGAGCAATGGGAGATTTGAAGCTCATGGCAAAAGATGACTCGCCTTGTGATTGGCTGAATGTTAGTTCACGCAAATCTAAGTAATGAATCAGAGAACGTGGGTGGAAATATTGGCGGTGGGTCAAAAAAGAGCGGGGGGCAGAATCTCCTGTTTCTAACAGTGCTGCTACACCCCTGTTGTATCTAGGTGATGATTGCAAACGAGCCTGCTTTTTCATACTTGACATAAAAAAAAAAAGTTCTGTAATGCATGTCAACTGGACTTCTACTCTTATCTTCCAGTGCACACCACCCAGGTAGTTTGAGACATCCGGTGCAATCCACCAGTGTTAAATACAGGGTGTAAATGGGCATAAACATATTATGATCCCATCACTCAAACTATATTTGGAGGTAGTCAGGGACACACATGATGCATCCTGGACAGCATCTGTGTACTCAGGAAATCCGAGATCCACCCCTCGATGAAATCCAATCGCAAAGTAGTCACTGGAGACTGCACATTGAGATCAGGTGTACGCAGTTATTTGTCACGGCTGACCATTTATGATCGATCACCGGAGGCAGATGTTAACACAAGAAAAAAGCTGCGGTTGATAAGGTGTGAGTGTTTAAGCATGGCCTTCCTTTTTCTGTTTTGTATTAAGTTCAATGTTGTTGAATAAGGAGAAATCAGAGCAGGTAAAGAATATTACTCCTTCATTCATAATATTAGAACCAATTAGTAATATAAATGCCTCCTGTAGTCTCAAAGGGAAAAAGAGAAAAAAAGAGCCAGACTCTGCCCACTTGTGAGTTTTTCTCTCTTCTTGTTAGACAAGGACATGCAGATACTGTATGATTACAGATGAGTGTTGTATTTCTAAAGCATTTTAGTGGAAAGTCACGCTCTTTCTCTAGAGATCCTTTTTTTCTCTGTCATTGTGTAATTAATATACTGTTCTCGTTCTACAGCATGTCTGTGTTTCAGGGTTGGATAAAATTTTTAATTAAAAAATTAGCTTCCTTTCAGTTAAGAAGTTGGAATTTAAATTGAATTGGCCATGCGTCACAGGAAGTTGTAGCTCGAATGACATGAAGAGTCATTTACTGAATTGCGGTTTCAAGAAATTCAACACAGTCCGCAAATGATTCATTTCATTAGTCAACACGGGAACAAAAAGGACAAAAATTAACAGCGTATTTTGACTTCATGTTGCCTTGCTATAATATACAGTATGGGAAAGGGAAGTGGTGTGTGGCCAAGTATGGTGACCCATACTCGGAATTTGTACTCTGCATTTAACCCATCCAAGTGTACACACAGTGGTGAACATACACCCGGAGCAGTGGGCAGCCAATGCTGCGGCGCCCGGGGAGCAGATGGGGGTTCGGTGCCTTGCTCAAGGGTCTCACCTCAGTCGTGGTATTGAGGGTGGAGAGAGTGTTGGTTATTCACTCCCCCCCACCTACAATCCCTGCCGGACCTGAGACTCAAACCCACAACCTTCAAGTTACAAGTCCAACTCTCTATCCATTAGGCCACAACTGCCCCTGTGTGTGTATGTTTCATAAAATACTAGAATTCAGTGTCACATGACATTTCTTATTTTATCATTGATTTTCAAATATTTTACAAATAAAAGCTAATTGGGGAAGACGTACACGTTTTTTTATCAGTCAGATAAAAATCATATAAATCAACCTGGTGTCATCAAGGCTAAATTTCTGTTTGCCTGTTATCCTGTGTTTATCCACACGTCTAAAAGTGGCAGGGCTTTTAATTAGTGTCTTTTTTGAAGCCTTATTGTCATGGCAGTCCCTTTGTGATTTTCTGAGAGAAATGTGGAGGAGAATCAGATTGATTGAACAGGTGCGCTCTCATTTACGTTGCTTGGTTCCAACCAAATGATTGTTTTGGACTTTTCATGCCTAATATTCGCTGTCTCATTAATTAAACGGCTGCCAGCATCGTAGCCTCATTAGCAGTGCTAGCACACATAACAGTAGGATGGCTCTTGCTCTAGCTTAATTTAGGTTTTATACACATATCGTAAACTTGAATTTGTGGGACGAACAACAAGCAAATTTCAGTGTTAATATGGTTAATATTGTATGCATGAAATGCACTCTTGTGCTCTTTTCTGGTTCTTCTCAAACCAGTACACTCTTAAGATGCCTACCTTTAGGTTTAATCATTCAGAGTTCTCTTTGCTTTTCTTTTTCTGCCCTCCTGTCCATCAGCACCAGTCCTTTGCCTGCTCGTATGATTCACTAGTCTGATTAGCTGAGCTTGTGTCTTTTTATCGCTTACATGTAAAGGCCAATTTCTTCATGCTTGTTTCTTGATCACACACTGTTACACAGACACCATAAGGGACTCAGACACCCAGCATCTGCACGCCATGCCACTTATTCGCTTTACATCATCCATAATGAATCACACACTGTTATTTACTCTCTGGATTAATTATCAGTTCAGAGTACTATTTACCTGGGCAGGAAAGGCATTAACACATAGAAAAAAGTCTTATTTGCACTTAGAGTGTGATTTAAAGCAATAGAGACAATAGACAATATTTAAAAAAAAACTTGTCTGTGTGTGCAAATGTTAAACCCAGTTTCTGGAGTATTTTTAACATCTGGTCTGATGTTTTGTTCTCATTCCTGTAGAGCAAGTGCAGGTGCTTTTGGTGTAAATACTTTAAATATAGTTTCATTTCATGTAAACATTATTTATTCACCATCATGTTTTTCCAAACACACATATGTATGTTTGTGTATATGTATCCTCCGAGATCAGTCATTTCTGAAAAGAAATTGATAGGCTACTTTTATTTAGCAAGGATGCATTACATTAAAGATTATAATAATAAATGTCTCTTGGGCACCAAATCAGCATTAGAATGATTTCTGAAAGATTGTGTGACACTGAAGACTGAAGTAATGGCTATTGAAAATTCAGCTTTGCCATAACAGCAGTAAAATAGATTTGAATGAATGAATGAACTCACAATAATACTATTTTTACTGTATTTTTCATCATATAAATTCACCCTTGGTGAGCATAAAAGACCCAAATATATATTTGTAGTCCAAATATGGTCATTATGAACTGCCATTGTATGGAAAACAGCTGTAGAAAGAGTCTTTTGCATTACACATACAAATTAGAAGCGTTCGGGTATGGATAAATAATGGCAGAATTTTCATTTGAACTATTGCTTTCATGTATCATGTAAATTGCTGATTACAGATGATGTCATCAGTAAAGCTGTTGGGCCTGTTGAGCCTCTCACCAAACATCTGCGTCTCATTCAGGAAGACAATTCCATTTAATTCTTTGGCTCAGAGATCTATTCTTAAAGGCTCCATTAGGCGGCAAATGTTGTTGACTTATAACTGAGACACAAAAGGGTCTTCCTCAAGGGGACGCTTATGGGCTCAGAAAGACAAATCCTCCATTGGGCCACATTCAAATCATTCACTGTTTTTTGTGTTATTAGAGACTGTGCGTAAAAAGTATTATGGTTGGGTATTAAATCATGTAACTGATAGGCCTATACAGATGGAATTCTGCTAGTACAATTTCTGCAAAATTATAATTTAAAAAAAATTATATTCTATATTTAGAAACAACTGATTTTGTTCTCCTGTCCAGTGCTGAGAAGAGATACCACATTCATGTTTTCCCCTGAAAGTGAATAAATACTCATTTTAGGCATGGCTTATATATGTACTGCTTCCTGTTCGTGGTTCACGTGTAAGCAAACTGATGACCATACTTACTTATTCAGCCCATGATTTTGATGATTTCATTGGTTAAAATATAGCAGAATAACTCTGGATGATGGCAGGAATCAAGCCGTTTTGGGCTGTAATTAGCATCAGTGTGCCAGTAGAGCGGATGGGTCTTCATGCATGAAATTAGCCAGTGTTAGCAGCCCCTGTCATCAGGAGGCATTAAACATTAGCCTCAGTGGTGGCAGCCCTCCTCATCAGGAAGCATAAGACATTAGCCTTACCGCTAACTGCCAAACTCATTAGAAAATATGAGATGAGTAGCCACCGCCTTAGCAGCTCATGGTTAAACAATAGTCCCTGGTCTCCCATGTCACAGCTATTTTTAAGTTCGCTGTCTCTACTGATAAGTATGAAACACATTTTAGTACCAGAGGGGCCGGCTAGTCCAGTCCAGACTATTTGGACAAATGTAAAAAAAAAAAAGAAAAACTGATTTTTATTGAAACACTATTGATAAGTTTATATTTACAGCACACTTATTAAACAAATAGCTATATACAGACACACACACACACACACACAAAGTTTAAGTCTAAGTTTAATTATAAATCAGTTTAGTTATAAATTAAAAGTATTATTTACTATTATATTTAAATCATATTTATTATTTATAACTATTTTAAATAAATACATTTTAATTTGAACTTATTTATTTTTTGGGAATATCGGGAAATATCCACGAGCCGGCACTCAAACACGGGACGCCCGAAGCACAATGGCACTACATGTGGACACACTGCCCGCTAGGCTATCGGCACCGACAATTAAAATTAATTTTAAAAATATTATAATAAATCCTGTCAGTTCAAATAAAGTAGACTTTGTAGGAGTTTTTTTTTTAATGTTTTTTTATTTTTGAAGGGTGCGTTTATTTGAACAAAAAGTCAAATTGTAATATTGTAAAATATTATTACAAATTAAAATAACTTTTTAAAATAAACTTTTTTTTGCAGAGCCTATTTTAGAAAAAATATAATATTTTATATGCATATATGTATACTTTATTTTTTCTAAAATAGGCACTGCAGTTTTTTTTTTATTCTATGAAAAATAATTAAAAAATACTTTTACAATTTTGTTATTTTTATATTTAATTTTATGCAAATGAAAACAAGGCTTGAGGGACAGAATGTAGTAATTCAGTGGTTATCTCTGTACCTTGATACCAGCCAGCAAAACATTGAAAAAAACTTTCCTCAAAGCCTTGTTTTCATTTATGTAAAATTAAATGTTGTGGAGATTTTAATATGCACATACATGGTGACTTAAGGCTACGTCAAAGGCACTTTATTCTTTTATCTGTTTTATAGTTTCTTTTTGACAGGTGTAGTCATTTAACATGTTGAAACTAAAAAAACTTCAAATGACCGCGTAGATGTTTTGATGTCTGTTTGGCAAGCTCTCTGCACCCTGCTGTCATTACTAGTAAATGCAGAGAGCATTAGACCCACTTAAATGCATGGGCCTAGCGGCTGTTTGCTAGTCACTAATGGCAAAATGCAGATCACCGAGCCAATAAGTGTCATTTAATGTACAAGGGAACCAATGGCTACACAGTCAAAACCGCTCTATTGATTATTGATTACACTTACGCTTACACATTTGCACTGCCGTTGGCACACATTAGCCATGGCCTAAATTTATTCATCTCAGGGTCAGTATATTTTTGTCCGTAATGGTGTTGAAAGCAGCAGGTGGAAGCCGCACTGAACGTGAAGAGTACTGATAGCTAGAGAGCTGTGCTGGAAGTAACGCTAATGTGTTTTTATGCAGTTAACAAGGTCAATTGGCCCCTTCGGTAGCGAGTCTAAGCCACAGACCCAGTGTGTGTGTGACACGAGGAGAGATAAGCTGACAATTTGCATACGAGTGGACGAATCCCGGCCAAAGCGGAGAGTGAGGTGAAGTGGATGCACATCCTCAAAATCCATTCAGCGTGACATTTAAAAGAGTTGTAAATGTCTAAATTTTGGTGTAAACATCCTTTTGTATCTCATTTATTTCAGTTCCCTTTAATTTTGTTGTGTTTATCGGAGCGACATATTTCACACTGGCCTCGGGTTTGGCATTTATGTGGCCGTCAGTTGTATAATGCAGAATTCTACGATTGTGAACAATTGTGTTGTGCAGTACTTCTTTGTAAAATGCTTTTGTCTGTTGCATCATCCAGCCGTGAACTTAGTGTTAACACAAGGTTATACATCCACTCACACACACGGATAGATTGCATCCCCTCCCATCATGGTGTGCCGTGCTCTCACATCTAATATTGCGGAACTTCACTGATGTATGTATGTGTTCATTTGCAGAGCTCTTGTGATAGTACAGATTACTCATTATTTAGTGTTCAAAGCCATAGCATACACTGTAAAAAAAAAAAAAAAAGTGTAAAAATCCTACATTAAAAACCTGTTTATTGGTTAACGGCCAGTTGCCTCAAGGCCAATCCACACGTTCTTTAGGTTTTGTCGGTTCAGTACCCTTGTCACGTCTATTGGTCATCACTTGATTTTGCCATTGTTGAATCAGGTCTTGGAATGTCTGAGAAGTGACATACTGTACTCGGATCGGCTGTCCGCACTGTGTTTTTCAGTGAAGTGTGAGTTGGTCTTTATATACAGTGTAAACGGTAAAAACTGTGAAAAAATGTAATGGATCTAATGGTACCGTAAATCGACATTTCCAGAATTCTCTGTGTGACAGCTCACATTTAATAACTTTTTTTTTCCTTTCAGTTATGTACACTTTTATTTAACATTTGTAACATGTTTTTATGTTACATAAATAAATGTTTATTGCCTTATTTTAGTGTTACCATGATGGTGTTTTGTATTTGCATGTATGTCCCCATGAGCCTTTACATATTAGTATTTATCCCTGCTTGTGGATAAAGGTACTTGTGCTACATCAGTGTTTTTAGTATGTTGTTATGCTTAGATTTGAGTAATTTGATAAGCTATAAAGTTATTTCAGTTAATGGAATATACATTTTCTTAAAATTAATTTCAGTCTGTAAAACTTAAAATGTTGCTACCATATTTTTTTTTACGGTAAAAGTTTGGAAACGGATTCACAGATTATTTTCCTTTACTGTGATTTTTTTATATTACATGAAACCATGAACACACTACAGTACTGTATGTAAAGAAACATAAGAAAAACAAAACATGCAATGTGAAATTTAGCTCTAGTTGAGCTCTGGCCTAGTGTTTAGGCTATATAATCCAGACATGTTGAGCTATGGTGGTCGTATAGGAAAAGCAGGTTCAAAGCTCATTGTGATCCCATTCCCTTTCATCTCTTGAATGCTTGAGCATTTTTTAAATGGGAATCTGCTCACCCCTCAGGTGTCCCTGACAAATAGCCAGGGGATCTGTGAAAAATTCCTGAATTGTGACCAAAAATCTCACTGCAAATCTATTGAACACTATAGCATTTTTTTGGTGTATTTGGCAAAATCAGACATATTTTTGGCAGGTTCTAACAGCTTGTACACTTGCCTGGGTTCTATATGTACAGTCCCTATTAATTTTCTTGGTTTAATTCCTTGGTTGAGGGGGGTCCTGGTGCCCTGGTGCCCTTTGTGCTAAAAAGTTTGTGAAGCTCTGCTCTGCTGCCTCTGTGAATAGCAAACCTCCACAAACCAGACATGGGAACAGTACAGAAGCAGAGCGGTGAGGTTGACTGCTGCTGCTGGTGTTCTGATGGACTCTGTTGAAATATCTCTTCACGCTGATTTGCGGCTTGATGAAATGTAATTTGTTTGGCCTCAGGGGTGAGTGTAAAGCCTGACGTGTTTGTGTAGTTAAAAATGCCTCAGCTGTGCTAGAAGTGGCCGCATATCTAATGTGATTGAGTCTGACACCCTCCTCTCTCTCCTTTCTTTCTACAAATGCTCTCCTTTCCTTCTGCCTTTTTTTAAAAATTGTACACATTATCATTAACATTAAGTGTCATGAACGATACTTTTGCAGAATTCATGTTTTCATCTTGTAATTAATGTTAATTGTGATGTTTTAATGTATTATTGATATTACTGAAATAATGATTTCTTATTATTTAAGCTGTTATTTTTATATTATTTTATTTTCTATCTATCTGTCTATCTGTCTGTCTGTCTGTCTGTCTGTCTGTCTGTCTGTCTGTCACCTATCTATCATAGTTACCACATGGAGATTTATTGCTTTGATGCATATGTTTAAACAGTTGAAGTCAAACAACAATGGCTGCTTATTTGTACACACAATGCACATGCTTTATAGATAATTTAACAAGACGTTCTTGTTCAGTGTGCTTGTGTCTGAACATCTGTTTCATGTGCTTGTGGGCATGTTGCCTCATTTTCAAATAATTTATTACTTTTCCTTTATCTTCATAAGGTTGCTCTAAACTAGGTTGTTTCTAATTTAATCTCCGCTTGTGTAACCCGGCTCATAATATGTTTAGCTTCGTATGAGGTGTGGATAGGTGCAGGGCTATTGATATTGTCGCAAAACACTCAATTGTGGTGAATTCATTCAGCTAAAAAGCCAAACTGTTCAGCAAATGGTTTTTAGTGCTGTGTGGTCTGTTTTGGAGCAGATGAACAGCGTTGTGGTTTGGAGTAATGTGCTCACTGCGTTTGTGGTTTGGCTTGTGCTGCCGATGACAAGCCAGGGATCAAGATATTTTTTTTTCCATTCTTTTTTCATTAAAAGTGCTGGCCTCAAAGTAACTCCAAGTTTAATCGATACCCATTTACCCACTGCGAGGGCTATGTGTTCCCAGAGAGGAATATGGGCAAACGTCGTCCCTTCAGGGGCATTATGGGAAAATGAGCATTCTTGTTGCTCCATATAAATCAGTGTAAATCACCCCCTAAACACACTCACACACGCACGTCTGTCTGGTAAGATACACTGCATAATACACAATTGCACAGGCATCTCCTTTGCTCTTTTGAAGTCAGCATGGTTAATCAAACACTCTCACTTAAACATGTTTGATTTATGCAAACTTTGGTGGGTGTTCCACAAAGTCATAAAAAGATAAATGAAAATAATAGGAATTGTAGAGATAATTAAAAATAATATGTTTTTGGTTAATCAGTAAAGTTAATAAAAAAGGGAATAAATTATGGAGGTTATTAAAAAGAAAGACTAAATATTGCAATAATAACTCTATTAAATGCATATAATAGACATGGAGTGAGGCAGATTTCACTTCAGATTTCACAGTCTGAAGTCAATTCTAGTGAATTGTTTCATTTAGAAAAAAACTGCTTCACAAATGATTCATAAATAGCAAATCCCTTCGCTATGTATCGTTTCTGACTCTTATGTAAATGTGTATGTTTTTGTTGTGTTTAGTATAAATCTACTAGTTGACATTTGATTCTATCAACCTAACTGAGACCTTTGTTCATTTGAAATAGTAGTTTAAATTTAATTTTAAAATAAGTTAAACGATTAGAGTTTTTTTTCAAGCCATATTGTCTTTTTACGTAACTTTAGTGTAGTTGGCTATGATTTGTTTTTAGCTTGCAGCATCCTTAAGAGCATCTTGACGGACGAATCCCAGTGGTATCATTTCTGGGTTATTTGTCACTGCCGTACCTTTTATTATAGTTATCTTAAGCACTGTTAAATTACTTTTATCTTTTGGCAACACTTAGGGTTTTTTATTGTAATGTTAACTTATTTTTATTTCCCTGTGATTGGTTGTCCCACTGCATTCAGCAGTCCTTTTTCTGATATAATTTCCTCGTTCTCCTTCTCCTCATCCATTCCCACAATCCCATACCCCCCTCACACACACACACACACACACACACACACACACACACACACACGCCAGTAACATCAAACCCTGAATATCCAGTCCCCGAACACTTAAAAGATCAGACCCTCCATTGATTCCCAGAAGCCTCTGCAGGAATGCGTGTTTTTATCCTACGCCAAACTTTTCCATCCTCGCTGACCTCAATTTAACTGTATCTCAGTTTGTGCTTAAATGAGTCAATTCATTTGATTTTAGGAGTCGGATCGGAGACGTACGACTGTCGGCCTTCCTCAACTTCACTCCGCCCGTCTATTCTCTTTCCTGGAGCGTTGGGTGTGGTTTGTGTACAGGTGAATTCAGTAAATGGCTTCTATGTGGCTGGATAAGAATTTAAAATCCTCATAAGAGATTAAAAATGTGTTTTTATTTGCTACATGTCCGCCCAAACGCAGCACTTACACTAAAAGCAACTAATCCAATTCTGCTGGACCGCATGTCCTCAAACAGGCCAGGGTAAGGTGCTCTCACACTTCTTGCCAATTTTTGTTTTCTGTATCCCTCTGTCTCTATTTTTCTCATTTTCTTTCTGTCTCTCACACACAGACACTGAACCCAGCGCTGGCCAGAGACTCAGACTAAAATATGTGAATTGTCAGATTTGGCAGCTGTGTGTGCTGTGGGTACAGAGTGGTCAAGACGTCTGTGCATGATGGAGCAGGACAGGAAAGAGATGGGCAGTCATTAGGGGGTTGTTGAGTGTGTATATCCGGTGGGGGTGTGTGTGGGTAGTCCAGTCACAGGCGACCAGATACCTGGCCTAATTCAGTCACTTTGATCGGAGCACTCGCATGCATTACTCCCTAAATATCCAGCCTGATTTTTCCAGAGCCGCATCCTTTCTGACCCTGCGCTTGACTTATTTTCAACCCCTGCTGGGCGTCTACAGGGAAGATCAACCGTCTGAACCCCTGTGCCCCTCTGGGACTTGAGGGAAAGATGCCATGATGTTTAAAAGTAATGCAACATCATAATGCACTCAAATTCATCCACAGTATCACAGAAAGTGCCCAGTGGATCCTTATCATCCAACACTTTTGTGTTATGGAAGTGAAGTGGTGGTGACGTTGAAGCCATGCAACTGTCGTGTTGTTCGTTTATAGCCCAATTTGAGCTTTTTTACTTCTGTCTGTAGTATGTGGGCTTCAAAATGGTCTACATATGTGAAAATTATCTTGATAAACAAAAAGTGTAAGAATGAAATGTTTGTTGCTCACAAAACTTATTTTCAGCAAGAATTCAAGCGGCAATGTAAAAATCTTATTGGCTTTTTGATGACAAAAAAATTTCATTTCTGCAGCGCTCTATAAAGGTTACTAAGCTAGTAACTTGATACTCTGAAACCTTAGTGAAAAATAAATATACTAAAATTTATTTAATGCTAACTATACTACAAACACATTTAGCCTACATATTCATGAACTTAAAAATACCCTGCAATTGTACTTTTAGTATACCAATCTAGTATAAAGTATGCTAAATTGGAATGACTAATTTTGTGCTTAATAGTCACATTAAAACACATTTTAGACACATTTTAATATTACGAAATGTGCATTGTACACAAGTATTACTCCAAATAATGTTTAATTATAATATTTATGTTAATAGTTTTGAAATGTACTCCAGATTTTTATTCGTCACATACACAATTATACAGAGTATAACCAGCAGTGAAATGTAAGTCAGGTCTGCTCCAAGGACAGTGCAATTATATAGAATACAATATTAAGAAAAATAAAAGTAGAAAAAAATAAAATAAAAGATAAATATAAATGTGCAGGTCAGTATGTTGTTGACTTAAATAGTAATATAAGAGGAATGTGCAAAAACGTTGTACAGGGTATTTAAATGGCAGCATATGAGGTAGAAAAAAATATGAATAGCTTATTGATATAGTGATGTTAACATGGAGTCAAGTGATGTTATGACACAGAGTTAGAGTTTAGGAGCCTGATGGCCTGGGGAAGAAGCTCCTCCTATGTCTCTCAGTTTTTGCCATCAGGCTACGGAAGCGCTTACCAGATGGAAGAAATAAGGATGAAACTTAGGATGGTACTTAGGATGAAATAAATGTATTTTATATATATATATATATATATTACTTTTTTACTAGGGTAATCATAAAATATACACAACAGGCATTCATTTTGGGTGAAATAGTTTGTTTTAAATTATATTTAAGCATTTTTATTAGTACTTTCTGGTAACGAATGAAGTATATTTACAGTATAATTAACATTTTTTGGTATTATATTAGCTAAATTTCTCTCCTTTCACCATTTTAGATTAATTTTGTTGCTGAACTGGTTGCAATTGCCGCATGCTTTAAGATACTTCAGAAGGTATTTTAGGAGGCAGCATGTTTCTAAATTCCATTTTGGAATGACCTTTGCTTCGGGAAGTGCTGAGTTATTGTCTTTGTGCAGGTGCTCGAATGTAGATGCTTCTGAACTGAACATTTTTGGATTATTAGTACCTATGTGGTGGCTATAAAGTTGAGTTTTAAAGTGTATATGAATTTACAGAGTGTAATTCATAATTAATAGCAGTCAAACGCTGAAAGTGTAAAACGTTGTTTTCTCTAAATGAAAGAATTATGTATTTGCATTATGTAATGTAGGCAGTGTGCTTCATAGCTTAATTTCTTTTTATCTTTAGATTTGATGTCAAATTGTAATTCTTTAAATTAAAACAGTCCATCACAATATCAAAGAACCGTATTCTTATTGGAATATTTAATAACCTCCTTATGTTTTGTATTTTTTTTTTTTTTCAGTCAGATGGTGTTTACATCCAGACAGCTGAATGCAGTCATAGCTTAATATTCTCTACGTGGGAGGGAAAATCCCTCTTATACTGTGAGGAATTTCTCCATTTGTGTTTTTTTTAGGTTTCTTATTCTTATTGTCTTTACACATAATCAAAACTAAATCTATGTTAAATGATAAAAATCCCCATAAATAATAGTGTTTTATCTGTTGCTTTAAGAAGTAGGTGGTTAACGAGATTTTTTTGCCTGTTATATAGCAGCACCGTCCCCAGAGTCAAAGATAGCTGGTATTTTTACCATCCACACGGAGGAAAACAGATTGAAGTCCCAGTGGTTCTAGGAAGGTCCAAATCAGGTTTGGACTGGCTTTCTGTCTCTCATAGCAACCCATGACATCCTTTTTGACACCAGCCTCCGACATCTAAGAGGAGAAGGGAGATAATCATATATATGCTTTTCAATTGGAAACCTCAGAATGTTAAAAACAGGATGAACCTTTATGGAACCCTCTGATGATATTCAATACAAAAAAAGGAATTATTCCTCAAAATCAAGGATTTGTTTTAATTGTATTTTTTTCTATAAACTACAGTGTGTTTATTATTGAATGTGTATGTTGTGAGTTACTGCACTAAGGTTGTGTGTGTGTGTGTGTTTCCATTTATGTGTTTGAGATTTTAAATGCAGTTGGATTTATGCAGTGTGTGTGTGAGTTTGATATAAATAAGGGGTATTCTAGGACAGAAACAGACATTATGAAACACTCGTGGGGTTACCATGGTACTGTAATGATGTCAGACGGTAATGTCATGGTACATAAATATGTATACTTCCATTCAGAAGGTTGGGTTCGGTAAGATTTTTGAAATAAGTCTCCTATAATTTTAATTAAATATAGAGTATAAATAGAAATATTGTGAAATATCATTACAATTAAATTGTAATTTATTCCTGTGGTTGCAAAGCTGAATTTTCAGCATCATTACTTCAGTTTTCAGTGTCAAACAATGCTTCAGAAATCATTCTTATATGCTGATTTGCTTCAAGAAATATTGTGCTGCTCAGTATTTTTGATACTTTTTTTGGGGGGATTCATTGACTAGAAAGTTTAAAAAAGAACATCTATTTGAAATATGTTTATAACATTACACAATTTAATGCATTCATGCTGAATGAAACTGAACAAAAACATGAAATTACTATGTCCTAAAACAGAGGCATATTTTACTATGCTATAACATCTGACACTATTACTGTATAATGTTACTGCCACAGTATGTTTTTGTAATAAAGGTACTGTACCATGGTATTCTCTAAAGTACCTTGAAGTACCATATTTTTATTGTACACATAGAAAAAATATAACCACCATGGTAAATGAGCACCTGATACTATCACTCTACCACAGTGCAAGAGTAGTACTCTTTTATTTTTTATTGGGGTTTCATTATATGAAGATTGCCAATTCCATAATAAGAAACTTCACAAGAACACACACACACACACATCATCGGGTCATTAGTTATCAACATGGAAAAGCTAATTAGGGAGATAAATCTATTCTTTGCGTTGATAAGTCGGCAGAACTCTACGTACCCCAGTCATAGACAACGTACAGACGGGAATTTGAAAAAGAAACCGAATGAAAGATACAGTATAGTTTCCCTCACGGCTAGTCAAGTTCACCTTGCACCAAGAGCTATTCTTCTGTAACCGCTCTCATAAACTACGTGAAGGGAGGGCTATAGCTCCACCTCCCAAAAAATCTATATATATTATTATAAAAAAAAGATAGAAAGAGGGCGAGCAAGTGTGTAGGGCCAAAGATGTATTTTCTGGTGTCCTGTTAAAGCAAGGGCCGCTGAAGTGTGGGGAGGGTTGCAGATTGGACAGTACATTCACACAGGAGATGAGTTTGCCATTCCTCTGCCTTCACAACTCACAGCTTGACTCCGTCTTGTGCCAAAAAGGCATTTTCCTCTCTGCTGAAAGCCTATATCTATTACTCTTTCTTTCAGCAGAAATATGGATTTAGTGAGGGTTAGCAGAGGACATCAACTAAAATATCACACTTGCAGCCCATTAGCCGATCAATTGCGGTTTGCGTGTGTTTGCAATTAAAAGCCTAGGCAAAATATAATGTGTTTCCCTGAGTCTGTTCTTCTCTAACGAGCCACAGGTGACTTTGTGTTATAGTAGTTACAGATGCTCGGAGAGACTGAAATTGAATAAGTAATATTTAGTAGTTGTTTTTGTACAGAAGAGAGTAAGTCCCAGTTTCAATTTACAAATTATATTTGATTGGGTTTGTTTTAGAGGACTGAAATGTCTTCTGTCATCAATTTGCAGCTTTAACAATTACAAGCTGCAAAGTGCAGAAGAAGAGGAAACTAACAAGGATCTAATTTTTTTATTAAATCGTCAATTTGTTTTGCCAAATGAGAGTAAAATATATAAACAGAAATAGTGCAAATCAAGTGTGTTTAAAAAGACTGAATAATATTGCTACTTAATAAAATAAAAATCTATCTAAAAGCAGCAGAAACCAGGGCTTATTTTATTTTACTTTATTTTATTATTGACTATTTTTACATAGTCAAACACACATTTTCAGGGCTGAAAATTAGAGAATTTATGCCTGAAAAGGACAGGTTGTTAGATCAGCGGCTGAGCAAAAGAGCTGTCACTGTTGCCGAAACACAGACCTTGATAGTTTTTGTAATTTAAAGTCTTAAGGTGTTTTTTGTTTTTATTTGTATTATTATTATTATTATTATTATTATTTTTCAAGAAGAATTGAATTATGAAGCATGTTGGTTTTTTTTTTTTCTATTTATTTTTTTGTATCTTCTATGTGATGTCTTGTGTTTGCTGTGTGATTCTGCTACCCTACTTGAATTGCCCCTTGTGGGATTAATAAAGTTGTTAACTTAACTTAACTTAACTTGATAGGACAGAAGAAGTTAGTAGATAAAAATGTGATTTATTGTCATCAGTTAAGGCTTATGTTGTTTCAAACCGACGTGACTTTCTTCTGTAGAACACAAAAGGAGATGTTTGGTGGAATGTCCGTGCCGCTCTTTTTCATACATTGAATTATGGCAGCAACCGGCATGACGAAGACAAAAAACACAAAGTACCATGAGGGTGACTAAATGATGACTGAATTTTGCCTTTAAATAACTGCCTCAAATACAGAGAGCGTTTGTGACAGACGGTGAGTGGGCTTTGATGCCTGTTGACCCTGCTTGTGCTTTTTGGGTTTGCTTGTTTATTCCTCAGACAGTCCTTGTATGTGCCGCATGTGTGTTTTTTGCCTTTGTTTTGATCCTCTTGTTGTATGCGGTGGCGTGCAAACAAGTGTGACAGCCACTTGAAATCACAGAATGACAGAGTACATACATTACTCATTGTGTGTGTATGATGAGATGCGGGCGTGTTTCTTGGACAGGAAGTCCTCTCCTCTCGAAAGGTCAGCGGTCACCCATCAGAGCCCAATAAAGAATGCAGATGAGGAGAGGGGGAGGAAAAGAGAGTAGGAAAAACACTAGCCCAGCCAAAAACACAGAAAACAAGCACCAGTGCCGGAGGCCACAGCGGTCAAGAGCAGCACAGAGGGGGCAGAGCGACTCCCACAGCGCACGAGTGCATTAAATAAGCCAGAACACACACACGAACAAACCTGCTGGTAAAACACACACTGATTTATCTCTCTCTTTTGCCTCTGAAAACCTTTACATCATATCTATGCTAGTTTCCATTCTGCTCACTTAACAGTGGTTTGGAATATTTACATTTATGTAATTAGTGGATGCTTTTGTCAAAAATGACTTACAAATGAGGAATATCACAGGCAATTTGTCATAAGAAATTGTGGATCCATTTAGTTAATGCATTTTTGTAATTATATGCTGTAAATTTGTATATAAGCAGGTCTAGTTGTACTGTATGTGTTTTGCTCATATTCACTATTCACAGATTCGGTCTGTGATATCCTACAGTATTATTCTTTATTATCTGTGTCCTGTCCTGTTGCTGTCTCTCTGTTGCACTGTGGAGTTTCTGTCACTATAACAAATGAGCCAATAAAGCTCATTCTGATTCTGATTCAAATAATTTGAGGCGAGTAAAAAATTCATGCTTATAGTTCAAAAGCAACTACAAATATCAGTCATCTGTAGTGTGAAAGGTCATTTTGTTATGTGTGAAGGTGACTGCTCTGGTTTGACTGTGGTTTCCCGCAGCGCTGGACTGGACAGAACAGAGCTGTTGATCAGTTAGTCACACTCTCTGATTAGAGGCGATGCAGACTACCTGATTTCCAAGGTGATGATTGGCAGGTCATATTGAAGGCAAGCGGGAAGGTAATATGGAGTGAGGAGGATGGGGTGCATCATGGGAAGTTTAGCTGACAAGGCAGGTCAGCATGACAGTGAGCGTGTTAGAGAAGAGAGAAAATGCTGCAGGAATGACAGTGGAAGTGTGACAGCTCCGTTTCCTCCTTCATGCTCGGCCGCCTGTGATCTGGCCGCGGCCTGTCGCACCGCGCTGCTGATTGTTTGATGGCTGTCCAACGCTTTATCCACCTGAGTGTGTGCATATCTGAAAACTGTGTCTGGCTCTCACAGAGAGAGAGAGAGAGAGAGAGAGAACTGTTGTTTACTGCTGCGATACCTTATCCATGAATCCATGCAATACTCCTCACGGTTTCTGTCCCTCTCTGTCTGTCTGTTTGTCTGTCTATCTGTTGTTCCATCTATCATTCCTGGGGTTGAAAAATGTACTTGTCCAAAAAGAAAAATGATTTCTAATTTATTCTGAAGCAATATTATCATCAGTGTTGTTAGCTCCTACTTGTGATATTTGCCCCCTTAAATTAATTTCCAGAACATTTTTTGCTTTTATTATTGACATTTTGTCCCCTAACCTTACTAAATGTATGTGCCATCTTACATGTGATCAATAAATTCATATAGAATAATAAGACACTATAGGGCTGTTACCAATCATGAAATGAGTATCACAAAAATCTACTGCAACAGAAGCTGCATCTGAAGCGGCATTCACACGGACTGTTTAATGAAACTCTGAGGTAGCAAGAATGCATTAACATTGCAAAATGACTGCATACATAATGTTATGAGAATAATGTTTTAATTAATTTATTTATTTTAAGATTATATATACAAATAGGAATAGCTAGTGAAAATGCGTTCCGCTATTATATCTTTTTATATCTTTTTATATATTTTATATTATATCTTTAACCTGAAGGTTGCGGGTTCGAGTCTCGGGCCGGCAGGAATTGTAGGTGGGGGGAGTGAATGTCCAGCGCTCTCTCCACCCTCAATACCATGACTGAGGTGCCCTTGAGCAAGGCACCAAACCCCCAACTGCTCCCCGGGCGCTGCAGCATAAAATGGCTGCCCACTGCTCCGGGTGTGTGTTCACGGTGTGTGTGTGTTCACTGCTGTGTGTGTGCACGTTGGATGGGTTAAATGCAGAGCACGAATTCCGAGTATGGGTCACCATACTTGGCTAAATGTCACTTCACTTCACTATATGTCTACATAGTCCATTCTGCCTATCATTCTATTGATCTAGCTGTCGTTCTGTCATTATATTTTTCTGTCTGAAGCTATCCATTATGCACTGTTTGTCTGTCTGTCTGTCCGTCTATCTATCGTTCTGTCTTTTTATTAGGGTTAGGTTAGGTTAGGTTACTTTATTCATACCCGCAGGTAAATTTGTCTTGCAGTAAATGACAATGACAACCATCCATGACACAAATCACATAACATAACATAATAAGACATAATAAAACATAATAAGTAATATAAATACACCCAAACTCCCCCATCCTACAGCTTATTTAACACAGTTAAAACAGCAGGAACAAAGCTATTTTTATGTCGCTTTGTTTTACACCTCGGAATTAAAAACCTCCGTCCAGAAGGAAGAAGCTGAAACTCACTGTGCAAAGGGTGGGATTCATCATTTAAAATAGAAGTAGCCATTCGTTGCAACTGTCTGGTATACAACGAAGTTGGATCCAACTGTGACTCACCCACCAAACGACTCGACCATTTAACTATCTGGTTTAGAGAATTTCTTGCTTTTAAAGATGTTTGACCAAACCATACGACCAAAGAAAAAGACAAAACTGATTCAATAAACGCATGATAAAATATGATCATTAACGTTCGGTCAATATGAAATTGTGATAATTTCCTCAAACAATACAAGCGCTGGTGACCTTTTTTACACACGGCTGCACAATTAGCTTCGAAATTCAATTTATCATCAATAATAGTACCAAGGTATTTATAAGATTTCACGTACTCAATAGTCTGGCCTTTAATTAAAGTAGCTTTGTTCATGCGAATCTTCCTTCTAAAATCAATAAGCATATCTTTAGTCTTTGATATATTAAGCTGAAGGTAAGATTTCTCACACCAATGAACAAAGTCATCGACAACCGGACCATGGCTGATCTCATCCTCCTGAAGCAGACTAACAATAACCGAATCATCTGCATATTTTATGATGGTTCTATTGTCATAGCTGCTCTGACACATATTTGTATAAAGAATAAATAATAACGGTGACAAGACACACCCTTGAGGTGACCCAGTAGAGGAGCTTTTCCGGTCAGATAAAGTACCATTTACTCTCACTCTCTGTGTCCTATTTGTTAGAAAGTCAAGAATCCAACCTACCAGGTTATTACTTAACTCAAACTGTTCTAAAAGCCTTCTGGTTAAAATATGGGGTTGAATTGTGTTAAAAGCCGAAGAAAAATCTATGAATAAAAGTCTAGCATGTGTCCCATTCCCATCCAAATGTCTAAAAAGCAAGTTAAGCAATGTGACTGTAGCATCTTCCACTCCTCTATGAGGCCTATATGCAAATTGCATGGAATCCAAAGCATGTTCAGTCTGCCTCAAGATCTCAGACCTGACCAATTTCTCAAAAATCTTCATTAAAACTGAGGTCAAAGCGACCGGCCTAAAGTCATTAATAATTTTTGGCTGACTACATTTTGGAACTGGAACAACCACTGCATCTTTCCAGAGATTGGGTACATGTTGTGTGTGTAGTGACTTATTATAAATATCATGAAATACGAGACTTAAATCTTTTGCACATGATTTAAGTAGTCGACCACAAATCTTGTCAGGTCCAGGGCTTTTGTTCACCTTTACTGACTTAAAAGCCTTTTCAACATCCTGAAGTTCAATTTTAAAATGCTGATTATCCACAAGATTAAGACTCATTTCCTGAATTTCTTTGCTAAAATCAAAATAATCAAAACGACATTTGCAAATTCAAAATCAGAATTAAAACCATCCAACATAACATGAGTACTGCTGTTTGAATTATTAAGGCCTGCTATACATTTCATACTCGCCCAGGCCGAACCAGAATTATTTGCAGCCATCTTGTCTTCCAGTTTTACTTTGTAATCTTGTTTAGCTTTCAAAATTTCAATCTTCAGCTCTTTTGTAGCCAAAGACAAATCAGAAGCTGCTCCCTGTTTAAAGGCAAGTGTTTTCCTTTGCAAGCAGGACTTCACAGATTTAGTAACCCAGGGTTTGTTATTAGAATATATTTTAACACGCTTACTGGGAATTATCATGTCTCTGCAAAAAGCAATATATGAACATGTTACATCCACCAGTGAATCCAAATCATTACCACAGGACTGTTTAAAAATGTCCCAATCAGTACAACTGTAACATTCCTGCAAACAGGACACAGATTCTTCAGACCATATCCTTATGTCCTTGATCTTTCTCTCTCTTTAAAACAGTCTTGTATATGGGCAGTAAATGAATGCAATTATGGTCAGCAGAGCCCAATGGAGGAAGCGGGAGAGATTTATAAGCATCCTTCACTGACCCATAACAGAGATCTAAAGTCTTACCCCGTCTGGTTGGACAGGAGACATATTGATGAAAAGTTTTAAGTGTCTGTTTGAGAGAAACATGGTTAAAATCGCCAAGAACAAAGTTAGGTGCATCTGGTGAGATCGACTGCAATCTCTGTACTACATCAAAAATAGTACTGGAGGCAGAGTCAGAATCCGCCTTTGGATGAATGTACACAGTTGTTATAAAAAGTTGAGGAAACTCACGGGGTAGGTAAAAAGGCCGCAGTGAAACCGCTAAAAGTTCCACATCTGTCGTACAAACACGCTCTCTTACAGTCACAGACGTACAGTATATACAGGTACCACTTTTTCAGAACTGATCCCAATCTGATACCAAAAATTCTGAGTATCTGCCGATACCGATATCTATCCGATACAGGGCAGTTTTTTTTAAATCAGTGCTGAATTTTTATACCTCAATGTGTGTTGACCTGACCATGACTTTTTTTGTGTTACACACAATCTACTAAATATAGACAAATTTATTGTAAATAAAAACAATAAATGAATGCATATATAATTATATAATCTATGAAAAAAATACTATTATAAATTAGGTTAGTGGATAATTCAGTAGCAAAACACTGCTGTAAAAAACAATAGAACCATCACAGAAAATTCTAATGGTTTCCACTACAAACACCCTTATAAACTTTACAAACCATCAGCTTTTAGCCATTAAACCCCACTAAAAATTGTGTTCTGTAGTTTTGGGACATATTCCATTAGAATTGATTGGTTTTAAAAAGCCACCAATAGAAGGTGACCAATTACCAGTAGAGACCCACAGGGTCCATTACAGTTACCATTAAAACCAATACAGGTCCCATTATAACCAGTAAAACCAATACAAATTTTGTGATAGTGCCTATTGTTTTTTTCAGCAGGAAAGTTACTCTAGAAAGAAAAAAAAAACATTGTGGGGAACAAATAAATGTGAATAAGTGTAGGACTAAATCTGGTAAAATTATATACATTGCTCTTTGTATTGTTGTAAAATACATTAATGAAAAACAATATATTTATATATAAATATATATACTGTAAAATTAAAAGACATTTGTTTTAATGTATAGCACAGTAATGAGGCAGAAACATATGATAGATAAGACGAACAAGACATGCTATTAATAATCTTTCATTGTGCAAAAGTATTATGATCCGAAAGTTATGATCCGAAAGGCTCCAAATACAGAGCAGCACAAAGCGCTTATGCGTATCCCTTGCGCAGAATGATGCACTTGAAGCAACACAGTCACAGCGTACAGCGCTCTGCATAGAAAAAGTTCAATGCACAAAGTGAAGAGATATTAATGCATAGTGTATTAAATCTGTGCGATAGTTTGGGCCTTTTCTTTTGACAGTTTTAATTTTCAGTTACTGTGCTCATTAAGAACATAGTGCTCTCTAGTCCAGTGTTGTGATTTAACAGACACCAACACGATTGAAAACAGCACGAAGATAAAGTCCTGCAAGATAAAGTCCTTTTATGCAAAACCTTTTATCCTTATTTACAGATCAAGTGTAATATTAGGAATATTCAATAATCTTAGAGAGAGTTTCATCGTCTTTACTGTAGTAACCGAACGCGGCACGCAGTTTGAATGCTGAATGGAGGATGACAGACAGCTGCAGCGGGGAGAAGAGTTTACGTTAACTTGACTTAAATATTCATCTGTACCTCACATTATACGATGTAACGCCTTCAGAACACTTGGAATATAGTGCACAAAAACTTTATGGTGTTTTATAATGTGTTTGTGGCTTTTGTGGGGCTTAACAATAACACAATAGTATATGCAGAATATCAGATTTGGATCGGTCTCGTCTGACCGATCCAGCAGAAAATGCCAATATCGGAGTGATACCGATAATGAATATTGGATCGGCGCACCCCTACTTTTTATCTGTCATTCTATAGTTCTATCTGTCATTCTGTCGTTATTTCTTTCTGTCTCAAACTATCTATCTGCTACATGCAATAAACTGTCTGTCTGTCTATCTATCATTCTATCTGCTGATTTATTATTATGCCTATGTCTGTCTGGCTGAAACTATCCATTCTCTACACGCTGTATGCTGTCTGTCTGTCCTAAACCATCCATCCACTGCATTCCATAAACTAGATATCTGTCTATCATTCTAGAGTTCTATCACTATCATTCTATCCTTCTGCTGTTCTATTATTTTATTCATCTATCATTCTTTTTGAAACTATCCAACCCCTACGTGCCTTAAACTCTCTGTCTGTCTGTCTTTTTATCGGTCTCAAACTATCCATCCACTACATGTCGTAAACTGTCTATCCATTTGTCCGTCTGTCTGTCTGTCTTTCACTTTGTCTTCAACTGTCCATTCATTGCATGCCATAAGCTGTCTGTCTATCTCTTTTTCTATCCATCCATCCATCCATCCACTACATGCTGTAAACTAATTGTCTGTCGGTCTGTCCATCCACTTCCTGTCTATTTATCTATCTATCTGTCTGTGGTAAGAGGAGTGGTTTTTAAGCTTAAGTTTTTCTCTATTGAACTTTTGAAATGCTTATTTGACTACTTTTTTTCATAGCCATTCATTCTCACCAGTTTCATGTGTGCCAAAAATTTGGCTGCGTTTCAAAGCCATTAGCAGTGAGTGGGCATTACAAAGAGAGAGTGAGGACATCTGATTTAGGGCTATTCAAGCTGTCACACACAGACACACTCTTACAGTATTACAGTAGATCTGTCCTTTTGATACAGAAGAGAGCTCACGGCTGACTTACTGGCCTTGGTGAGTTTCCAAACCCTTGAGCACTGTGGCTGTAATAAACTTCTTCAGCTGCTTGTGCTGGACACCGGCTCACCAACAGCTTTCAAACACTTTTTCAGGGAGATGAGTGCTTCTTGCTGCATGAATCACTAATGTGGTTCAAGCGCTCTTCATGTATATGTCGGAGCCGTGGCGTAGTGTTTAGTGCAGGTGCTGCTTATGTGCTGAGCTTCTGCGAATGCTATTTTGTAAACTTATTTGTAATGTTTGAATCAGCGATGAATCAATGGCATTTAAATGAGTCTGTTGGCCTATTGTGGTGGCACACAAAGTGCTTGATTGCTTAAGAAACGTCATTTCTTGACGTAATTGCCGTAATTTGGAACTATTTTGAATTTGGTTGATGTTGTGCAGCTCGCTTACAATACAGACTGTGTGAGACCCAGCAAACACAGGAAACAAGACACAACAAAACTAGAATGCTCTCATTAAAACCAACAAAGCGTAGACACAGTGTAAATAAGAGATTTATTGTGCAGTGTAGACAGTGTTTGTTATAATGGGAGCATTCGAAAGAGTCTGTTTGTGGACAGTCAGTGAGCTCGCCCTGAACCTTCAGTCATGTGAAACAGCGTAAACTCGCAGTGACAGCTTATACTTGGTACGATTATAATGGTACGGGAGCATTCTAGTATTTGTCACATTGCTCGCTTTCTCTGTATAATTTATTCAAAATCAGCTTGTTATGGGTGTGTAGCATACATAAATATGGCATGCAGTTGCCTCACGCAAAATAAGTAGAGTATAAGTTAAGTGCAGCTAGCGGTCACCGTTGAGCCCAGATTCTTATATGGATGATAAGGTTTGAATCCGGTCTGTTTTTATCTCTCTTTATCATCTGATAAACTTCTTTATCACTAAAAAACTCTATAATAAAAAGCTTTTAATAAGCTATTTACACATATGTGTTCTAGTAAACCTTGGTTGTCAGAATTTGTGACAGCGGATCTTTTGTGAGACCATATTTAAACTGAGCATTTTGTCTTGTTCCCATCTCTCTGCTGGGATGGATTATACTGTAGCATGAACAAACAGTAGAGAGGTGGAATCCAGTCAATACAGAAGTAAAGCTGATATAGACAGACAGTGCTTGAATGTGTGCCAGTGACTACTGACACAATGTGAAAAAATAAAGGAATGAGTAATGTTATTCAGTACCTTACAGTTGTCACGGTGCACACGCGAGGAGGATACAGGAACACGCAGATGAGGAGTAAACTCAAAATAATCATAATAGTCTTAAATAGTCTTTAATCAAATCCAAACAGGGCAGGGCAAGACAAGGCAAGGCTGACACAGACAGGAACACCGGGGAATAACGAGTAGACCAGAAGAAATCAAACCGAATAGACAGGACTTAAATACACATGATAATCATACAAACACAGCTGGACAAGAATTAACTAATGATCACATTAAAAAAGGACAGAAAACAACCAAATAAGGAAACATGATGCGGGAACACATGACAGAGGACTGACAACAGTACACTGTAAAAGAAAATTGAGTAAACTTTATGGTTAAAAACTGGCAGCTGTGGTTGTCAGAATTTTACAGTAAAAAATGTGGTAGTACCATTTTGGGTTTTACGGATTTAACTTAAATTTACATTTAAAAACCATATTTCATTAACTGATATAATGTTAATTTTCTATTGTTTATTCATTCTCGTGTCCAGTAAGATATCTTAACATCTTTAATGCAATATGAATTTACTTGAAGCAAAATTGCATGCATGGCATGCATTAGCATATGAAACATTTTCATCATAAATCTTTTTATTTCTCTTACCTCATTGGCATTTTTGTTCCTATTTTAAGCATAAAAAAATTACAATGCTACATTCATTTGATCTAAAATTCAGTGAAAACAGAATTCTGTGAAAAAAAAAAAACTTCTTGCGAAGCCTCCAGTCTTCAGTGTCACATGATCCTACAGAAATCATTCTTATGCTATTTTGGTGTTTAAAAAACATTTTTTATTATTATTAATGTTGAATATGATTGTGCTGCTTAAGATTTTTGCAGAAATTCTACTACAATTCTGTGCAACAGAAATCTTTTGCTGCATTATGGGTGTCTCTTTACTAAAAAAAAAAAAATAATAAATCATACTGAACCCAAACTTTTGAATAATAGTGTATTTCTGATTTTTCTCATTTGCAATAATTTCGCATTATTTACTGTAGACAATACATCTTACAACTGCAATTTTAGGGGTCTCAAAGGATGCCGCACATAACCATAATCCATCTTTGTAGTTTATTGCCAGTCTGTGATTGGTGGAGATGGAGCTGTCCACTGCAAAAACACCAAACTTAGACAAATCATTCAGTGATCCGCCTGGCCTCAGCAAATATACAGCCTTTGCCTCTTGAAATATATTTCCTTTGTCATCACATCCATCCGAATATACTTGCACTCTCACAGTTAATGGGCTTGATTGTAATTTAATGAAACTTCTGGTGTTTTCCAGTACAGACTGAGCCCTGCTTATGAACCCTCTTGAGCAGTCAGTGGGGGTTATTTTGGAGTGAATGTGCTTTATGAGGCTGCATTCAAATTCACTATGACCTAAATACCGCAGAGGATCTCAGTGGGGAAATGACAGCGCCGAAGGAGGCATTGTGTTCTAGACAGAGCAGAGAGGTGGAGAGAGGGAGAATGAAGGTGAAAGAGGAAAGAGAAGGATCGCTAGCATGACATTTCTGTCTCTTTTGGGCTCTATAGTGTGTGAAGACTCTTGGCTCTGTTGGCGAGGCCGTACACACTCACACACGTGTACTCGCACACACTTTTACGCTATTGTGTGGTGTGTACGATAAGGCATTGTAGCTGAATGGACCTCTGCGTGGTTTAGCGTCAGACCGCTGTGCTCCACCCGTCTGTCACCGCAGTTACCGTCTGCTACATACTGGAACGCCACAGCAACCGTGACTCTCCGACACATTCCGCTGCCTTCCTCTCTTTCTATCTCTCTTTCATGCTTGCTGTTTTTTATCCTCTCGTTCTTTGTCCCTTGACAGCTTTAGTTCTGGATGGTAGCCAGCGGTCAGTAATGAGGATATGACATTGTTCTTCTTCCAGTCTCTCTCTCTCTCACACACACACACGCACACGCACACACACACACACACACACACTCTCTCTCTCTTTTTGAATGCTGACTCTCTAACCTGCCTCGCTTGTACATGGTAAAATAGCAATTAGGTCAGTGTCTGGCACTATATTTAGCTCACCAAAGTTCCATGAAGTGATTGTTCCTCAGTGCTGGGCTGAATTTGAGCCTGAGCCAAGACGAAGACGGCTCTGAACGACCTGTCTCACTGCTGCATGTGAACAAGACCTCATAGGCATACATTCAGACGCTTGTGTATGAGACCACTATTGTAAATGCTTCTATTATGCTTCTATAAATGCTTCTTTTTAGCGTTTTTTCTTATTTATTGCAAATGTTTACATTAAAGATGATTTTATGTTCATAAAATGTTAAAAATGTAAAGATGAATTGAAAAAATTTAGAAAAACTTTTGAATTTTTCAGTATTTGGTATTTTTAAAAGTATTTTACTTTTACTTGAATGGCAGAAGCAATATTTATTTTACCCCCCCCCCCCCCACACACACTTTTTATTTCTTTAAGATCTTAATCCTAAAACTTTGAGTATTTATAAGTTTAAATTCAGCTTTGAATCAAAAATTTTCAATGCGGTCTCATTCCAGTGTCTATCAAGGGTTTCTGCGGGTCGCAAAAAGGTCTTATATTAGAGCTGAAATTCTTAAATTCATAATGGCATTGCATTAAATGTTGCATGCACTGCAAAAACATTTAATAAATAAATAAATAAAAATAAAAATAAGTAAATAAATATTATTATTAATAATAATAATAATAAAGATATAAATTAAATAAATTAAACAATAAATAAATAAATGTACTTAGTATCTATACAAATATCTAAACATGTTTAAATCAAGATGCATTTACTTGAAATGCTAATTCAACATGAAATCTTGAGAAAAAAATAAGTGTTTGTGCTTAAAACAAGAAGGAATGAAAACTTTTTTTTTACTTTGAATCAAGGGGAGCCTGTTTTTTGGTAAAATGAATTAAAAAGTAAAAAGTTATTTTCTTGTTCTGAAAAAATCTTTAGTTTACATTCTTGTAACCAAATTTAAATGTTCTAATTTTCAATTTCATTTCAAACCAAATGTAGTGCCTACTAGACGGTATGTGATTTCAGATGCAACTTATCTGAACGGGATAACTGCTTCATGGCAGCTGCTTTTGCACAGTGAGGCAGCACTTGCTTATAACACACACTTTCTTAATAAAATGTCAAATCTGTTTAACTGCGTTGTTGTTCGATACATTGAGTAATTGATCATGATAATCTATCAATTTAAAGTCGGCATTAAATAAATCTATTTTGTAAATGTATGTTATTGATCTTATAAGAAAGGATTCATCCATTCATGCTTTTTTATTTTTCAAGCTCATTTTTTCTTGATTGAAATGTCAAGCTTCATCTTCCAGTGAAACTAGGCTTCTCTTTGACTACCAGTGGATAGAACCAAGTCCCCGTCCTACATGTTTTTCCCGTTTTCGATATGTTTCACAATATTTTTTCACAGAAGAACAGATCTGCCACAACTTTTATCTGTTCAGTGTAAATCTGAACCCTGTTTTCCGATTGTGTCCTAACTCCAGAAAATGCTTCAGTCCAGTGGCAGATTAATTAGAGGCGACGTGACGACCGAAAGCCCTTGGCTCGCTGTTCCCGGACACCTGCGGAGGAACTCTCTCAAGCAGTGTCCTGAAGTACACGTCTACCTGAGTGAACCCGTCACGGGTGACAAACAGCTCTTTAAGTCTGGCTGACTGCTCTTCTCCGTTCCCTCTGCTTCTGTCCAGCACTCTAAAACACGACTTTCTCAACAAAGGTTAAACAACAGGCGAGTGATGTATGGGTGTGTGTCTGCCTCTCAGCTGCTCTCGGTTTCTGACCCACGATAAGATAAACACTCCTGCCTTTTCGGCATCTGTGGCGGCCACAAACTCTGAACCGATCGATGATGGCTAATTCATACAGCTGGGGACAATGAGACTCCTCTTTTCTCTCTTCTTCCCTCTGCTTAATTAATTATGGCTGAGAGCGAGAGTGAAAAATCCTGACTGAAGGTTTGTGTTTTGACTCCGATGCCCTGGTGCCTGTGCTTTCTCCCCGTTTGCCTCCAAATTTACTTGAAGTAAAGATAATTGCTCAATTGCATTAGGGTTTCTGAGGGGGTGAGAATCTACACGTGATCACATGAGCTTAAAAATGCAAAGATGTAATGCTAATTTACTTGGTCATTGGTTTCGGAAGTTATTTTCACTGTTTGCTCTTTGGGCAGTTGTTTATGGTAATACATTTCGCTACTCTTCTCTTAAAGGAAATTTCACACAATGTGAAACCTACCATTAAAGTATTATAAAACTAATGCACTAAATTTATCAAGCCATCTGAAGGCATACGTTTGATTTGTGTGAGCAACATACCAAATTTAAGTTGTTATTATTTTAAAAAATATTACATCTGCTCTCTTTGAGGTACACTGTAAAAATGTAAAAATATTTTTTGAAGTTGTAAATAAACATTTTTACAATTTTTTACAATTTTTTTCAGTCTTTCTACTTCTAAATTTGCTAGCAATTTCTGAGCAGTGTTATTTTAGTAGCATTGACACACTATTATAGGTTTTGTTAATATTTTAATAGATTTTTTGTTTTTACTTTGTGCTTTGTTAATTTCAGTTTTAGTAATTCTGTTATGTGTTTTTGTCTTTTTTTGTTTAGTTATTTTCATTTTAGATGTGTTATAGTTTTTATAATTTTATATATAATTAATATTTATTCATTAGTTTTTAGTTACATTTTTAGATATTTTAGTACGTCAAGTTAAACTAAATTAAAATGAGAAATGTTGTATATAATTTATATTTATTTATTAGTTTTTAGTTACATTTTTTGTTATTTTAGTACGTCAAGTTGGTAGTCAAAGGTGGGGTAAGTGATTTCTGGCAGCCAATGTTGATATTTGGAATCACCAAAACTAACACGATCCCTACCCCAAAAGGGTATTGCCCCTATTTTGATAGCTCCGCCCCACACATACGTCCGCAACCCAGCAACGATTAGTTCTGTGAAACAAAGCAAAACAAATGTTACTCACTGATCGAGAAGAAACAAAGAAACCTCGGCGTTCGATCGCAGGCCTTCCCACTCCTTGAGTTCTCTCCAGCGCTGGAAAGCTGATCCTATATTCACTCGGGTCCTACTTCTTGCCTTATCGTAACACAGTGTCTACACCGGACGCGAGCGGTGTGACACGACAAATCCCCGACAGTAAACTGCTGCCGCGTTCTATTTATGACGTATAGATTTTCAACGGTCGCTTTGACACGATGTAAGCCTTCTTTTGTCCCGCAGACGTTTTCCTCTTTTGTTTTTTTATCCGCCTTCTCTATCTTCCTGTCGTCACTCGGCTCAGCTAATGTCCGTCCTGTGCACTGAGCTCTGTCCTCTGCATCATGAGTAGAGACACTCCTTACTGCTGATTGGCTACAAGTACTCTCCCCCGACTCAGTTTTCTTGAAGCTTGTTAACTATCCGAACTAAAGTAAGCTTTATATTTTATTTCAGTTAACATTTGTTTTATTTCGAGTAACAAAAATGTGTGTTATTAATGGTTTTCGATTTGGTTTCTGAGTTGAAATATTTCTACACCAGGTTTTATCAGTGTATTCGTGACAGATGTCTGATTTGATAACGAATCGTTCAGATTTTTTCAGTGAATCGATTTAGTCGAAAAATCACATTTGCACATTTAAATTTGCCATCTAAATGTTTGTTGTCAGTAATTTAATTTCATGACTTTTAATATAAGAAGCACAAATGAGATTTGAGAGCTACAAAACATTCAATACAACTCCTCCCATTGTGTTTCCAGGGTCCATGGATGAAAAAAGGTTCATACAGGTTGAATCAGTCTTTTCATTTTGAGTGAACTCTGCCTTTAAAAGAAATTCAGAATTCCCATAATGCATCGTTCCTTTGCCGTACACTCTTTCTCCCCGCTTATTATCCAGCCGTTCGTAATGCTTAACAACTTTCCTGGAATACAGAATAACTTTGCTGTCCTCTCTACTTCTCATCTGCTTCTACATAACTAATCCTCTTAACGCCTCTGAAAGTCCTGTTCGGCTCATTTTGTTTGTGTATAATTGCGCGAGGCCGCGTGCGCGTTTGGTTTGCTCGTCTGCAGCTCATTGTTGGGCGCAGCCGAGTGTTTGGGCAAGATCGCTGTCTGACTCAAACTCTGAGTGAATAATGACAAAACGCTCGTGCTATTCAGAGAAATGACATTGCGCTTCCAGAAGAGACAGAGAGGGACTGTGACTGATTCTTTTTTCCTTGCTCTCGTTCTCCATAACATTATTTATCTCTCGTTTTCTGACTGGCTGCCCCCTCCCTCTCCCCGCTCCCCGTAGACGTATGCCATCTCTGCAATAAAGTATTGTCTGTTGGTTTATTGATTCATTTACTGCTTCTAGAACATTCTTTTTGAAGGAGGAAGGGGTCAGACAGCAGCACATCCATCAAGTGGCCGATTGGGCGAGTGTAATTGAACTCATTTCGGGTGTGTCATAACAAGGATGGAGGGGGGAGGCGGTTATTTGGCCCCTGATGATCTGAGGTCAAAGGTCAACTCGGAGCATTTAGAGAGGTCGTGCTCTAACTGTGCGCATTCATTCAGAAGAAAGAGGCGAGGAAGGAATCAGGGAGGGTTTCCTGTCATTCAGGGAAATGGATTTTGCTGCTTCCCATCAGTCTTGAAGCTGAGTGCGTATGTACTGTATGTGTGCATCACAGAGCAAGACTTTTCTCTAGCGGCATAACGTTTGCTCCACTTGTAGTGTGTTCAACCAAGAGCTGGCCACTGTCTGATGGTCACATAACGCGACTAAAAGCTTTGTTTTATGTGTTGTTTTGGGGTGTGTAGTCATTGATCAGAAGTAATAAATACAGATTATTCAGTAGGCATAAAATAAGTGGTCAGGAATGTCCTGTTAACTTGCTACTAAGTCAAAGTGTAAGAAAGTTGCACACATCCCACAAACCCAAATAGGGATCAGGTGCAGGACAAACAAATTCTAACTATAGCAAAGGAACAATCATAACGTCTGCACACTGAATTGACTGCTCCATAAAAATATATATTTTATTGCAACGTTTTGATCATCGAGTGTTCATCAGGCACTTGCTACTAAGTACCAGAAATAAAACATATCTTGTAAACATGACTTTGTTTCCTGGCATTCTGATAAAAACCTGTGTGTGCTGACCGGCAGAATGACAGTTTTTTTTTGAAAAAATACCAAGAGCTGGCTGAAATCACCCGCTCCATGTGTTATGGATCACAGGTTTTCTGAATACATGTCTGTAACGGTCTGTGCTTGTCATTTGAGACAGAAACTGTATGTTACATGATTCTACATTGCTTTAAGTGCTTTTTATCCCTCGTTCTCCGTTTGTGACACTCGCACTAATGCACAGACCCCAAGTTATTCATTAATTGTATTAAGATGCATTGTCTTCTGGCTGTTACTGTTTCACACAATAAACCTTCTTTAATGGGCTTTTGTTGCTCTAATTTCCTCTGCAGATCAGTCCCTTGAGTTCATTCTGTGGATGTGATTACAGAGAGGAAACCCTTCGAACTGTTAATATCTTTTGAGATGGTTTATGTGCAATAAGCACAAGCTGTTTCAGTGAAACTAACACAGATACTAATTATTCATCGCCTGAATTGATTTTTTAAAGTGTACCCACAGTAATGTGACTGAAATTTTGTTTGTGAAATGTTTTAAATATTGAGCATGGCATGTTACTCGGCTAAATATTAGATATGTATTTTTTTTTTCATAAAGAACATGCATTTTTATAATTTTATTATTTTTGACATTATTTTCATTATAAGTAATCAAACCCTAAATTATTAATTATCACTTGTCACACACACACACACACACACACACACACGCACACACACACGCACACACACACACACACACACACACACACACACACAGAGAGATTTTAACATGTTAATATCTTTATTGTTTTAATAAATTTTTTTACTTTATTATTACCGCTCACCTGTAAAACAGCATATCTTGAAATGCTCCTTTGTTCTAAGTGCTTTTTAAAATCATCATATAATCACTGATTTTTTTATTCTAACCTTTGTATGAGGCCAAATGCAGTACTTCCCCCTGCTGTCCTGGAGAATGTGTGAATAGACATCAAAACAGAGCATAAAGTCTGGCTCTCAGCAGCAGTTGTACTAAAACCCTTGATCTCCCTTGATCTAAGATTGTCTCTCTCTCTCTCTCTCTCTCTCTCTTCCCCCCCTCATCCAACATCTGTCTTTCTCTTTTTCACAACAGACTTGACGGTTCCTTCTATGAGATCATGTGGGTGGACTTTGAGATTGACAATTTCATCAACCTGCGGTCATCGCAGTCCATCCGCTGGCAGATAGAGTATCCCTCCACCGGAGCGTCTGCCGAAGTCATCTCCACCATCTACATCAGCCAGAGAGACCTACAGGGTATCGTACCCATCGCTGAGGTGAGAGCGCACCACTAACACAACCTCAGCCTCAGGGTTTTCTAGCATCTAACCTTGTGTGTTCATTCCTGCCCAATATATTGTCCCCTGTTTATTTTATTTTATACTGTATATATTTTTTCAATTTATATCTTATAATCTTGGGAATTTCAGTGATACATTGAGAAAATATTCAGATTTCATTTCATGACTGTAGTCCCCCTTTAAAGTGGGATAGTGGAAAGTATTTTAATATCAAAACAAATGCACATATGTGACCTGGAGCACAAAACCAGTCTTAAGTCACTGGAGTATATTTGTAACAACAGCCAAAATATACATTGCATGGGTCAAAATGATAAATTTTTCTTTTATGCCAAAAATCATTAGGATATTAAGTAAAGATCATGTTCCATTAAGATATTTTGTAAATTTCTTACCGTAAATATATCAAAACTTAATTTTTGATTAGTAATATGCATTTCTAAGAACTTCATTTGGAGAACTTTAAAGGTGATTTTCTCAATATTTAGATTTTTTTGCTCCCTCAGATTCCAGATTTTATAATAGTTGTATCTCAGACAAATATTGTCCGATCCTAACAAACCATACATCAATGGAAAGCTTATTTATTTGAAAAATTGACAATTAAGACTGGTTTTGTGGTCCAGGGTCACATATTACCTTTAATCTAAAAGCACTCAAACAGGTTAATCTGATGAAAGCATGTCAGAAAGTCTTAAAATTTCTTTGTCATGTCAGTTAAACAAACCTCCTTTTTATTCAATTTTATTTAATTTTATTTGCTTGTTTTTTCAATCATTTAACATTAAGTAGCCAGCATTCCCATTTAAGGAAACCCACAGTATTTATGAGAGTACGCAAGTTTCATGTCAATATATTACATTTATTTTTTATTAATATTATATTATTACTTTTTTTAAGTCACAATATTTCTAGCTGGAGTTCCCATTTAATGAAACCGATGCTCCTGTAAGTCGAAGGACCAGGCTTTGGACTTTACTTTGGACCCTTTGGACAAGAACTGCCCACTTACTCAGATTGACATGTAAAGCAGCCAGCCACAATATGTTGTGGTTTTATATGCTGTTTAGGGGCAGGCAGGTGTGCATTTGATGAAACTGTATGAAGATAATCCACCTGAACTGTGTTTTAGACAGGTAGGGATTCAACTCTATAGGGATTTAAGTCTTTCAGTCTTTCAGTCTTCCAGACATGCAGCCTCCTGTGGTTCAGAATGATATGAATAACAATACTTTGTCATGTCAGAAACCTGGGACGCAAAGAATGCTCATAGCAAATAGACCGCAGCAGCTACCTCTCTGCTTTGCAAAACACAGCATGAGCAGTCAATAGCAAAGATGAAGTGCAAGAGAGATGTTTGGTGTGAGGAATGTTCTTAGTAAAATGCTTTTTTGACCACATTATTTACAGATTAGGAAGTTTTAATGTATCCTTGTCTTTTTTCTTTTTTTTATTATGTACTTACATTTTTGATAATTGATAACAGAGAGAAGAAGAGGATCAGGATATGATGTGGATCTCCTGCATCAACACTTGTGCTAACCGCTAGGCCAGACACCTTTTTTTTTAAATCACCCTCATATTTGACCTTCTGATAGGTCAGGTCATGTGTTCTTCCCCCGCTGTTTGCAGCTCCATGAGACATGTGCCTCCAGCAGGGGGGAGAGGTGACTCTCACAGCCCCAATCCGGGCTCTCCTGCTGGGGTACATGATTCCAGCACACTCCCATCAGCTCGCTCTCGCCATGGAGCCTCTCACAGTGTTGAATGGCAGTTTCCTCTGTGGGGGGAAAGTCATAGAGACTGAAGCGGGAGGATAGAGAGTATTTTCATAACGTTTTTTTAACGCATCTTTTTTGTATTTTTCTAAAATTTTTCTTTACACACACTATATTTGTTTGGAGAGAAATTAATACTTTTATTCAGCAAGCATGCATTAAATTGATTAAAAGTGATGGTAAAATATGTATATTGTTACAAAAAATTATACAATTTCAAATAAATGCTGGTATTTTGAACTTTCTAATTATCAGTGAATCTAGAAGAAAAATTCTGACATTTTCTGCAAAAAATATTATTCAGCATATCTATTTTCATCATTTATAACTGATGATTAAAAGCAATTTCTTTCTCAAAAAAAGTTTCTTGAGCACAAATTGCATATTAGAATGATTTCTGAAATATCATGTAAAACAATATTGACAATATTAAATGTTTTTACTGTATTTTTGAAAAAAAATAAATGCAGCATTGGTGAACATAAGAGCATAATTTACAGGAAATTATATATATATATATATATATATATATATATGCATTTATTATTAGTTATTGTTTTATATAGCTTTCTTTTTTCTCTCCATCTTCATCTTCATCTTTCCCTCTATACTACATGTCCGCAGTGACATCCAGTCCAAACCTTTTAAAGTTAGAGCTTGTTAGAGTCACTGAGAACCTGTCAGCAAAGAAAGACAGAGACACCTGACACCAGAGACTTCCAGGCAGAAAAGGTCAGAAGATGAAAGACGGCCCATGCTGGAGTCCTGGACTTCCTGCGGAAGTGGCCCAACACTGTTCATTAACAAAACACACACAATCACACACACACGCACGCACACACACACACACACACACACACACACGCACAAAGCCACACGCAAAAGGGTGAAAAAACTATAAGTAAAAGGAGGAGAAAAGATGAGGTACGTGGTGTGATAACGGTTAGTAATGTTTTTGTAGAAGATTGAGTTTATATATCAGTGTCAGTAAGTAATAAACTACCGCAAATGTAATTTAATTTCTACATCAAAAACCTGCTTTCAGACCCATCCTGTGTGTATTTACTCCATAAATAAACTCTTAACAGGACATATTTGTGCTCAGAGTAGCTTTTAGAACTCGGCGAGTTCCAGTAGAGATGCGTCCTATTAGCAGTAATTTGCCTCGCTGTGTAGACGCTATTTTACCCACAATGAGTATGTACTGAAAGAGGCTATTTCACCCCTCTCCTCTCTTTGGTGTTGAAAGCCAGTTATAAATTGGATCAGTGTGGCTCTTTCCTTACATCTGAGGTGCTGTGTAATTCTGCTTTGGGCTTGTTAGAGTGTTTTAAGCCCCAGACGGTGATACCTCCAGGCCATTTTCTTAGCTTTTTTCCATCTCCCTCTATCTCTCTCTCTCTCTCTCTCTCGTACCTTCAAACTCACCTTTTCCTCTATATGTGTTGTGTATGTGACCCCTCTATCTTATCGTTCTTGCTCTGCGTGTGTGTGTGTTTCCTCGCTGTTTGAGTTGTTCCCAGCGGAGTGAGCAGAATCAGTTGAGTGTCTGAGCAGTAATTAATTCTTAATTGGAACACTTGTTTATTTGTTGTTTGAAGATTCCAATGAGTTGCTGAAATACCCAGCGGGCCGTGTAGCTACGAGAGGGGCGGGGCTTTCAGCTGCACCACTTAATACCAGTCTGCCTGCGTTTGTTTACATAAGGGAAAGATAGCAAGAGTGAGCGAGAGAGAGAGAGAGAGAGAGAGAGCCATGCTGAATAGCGACTGTATTTGAAATGACAAATTTGCACGGCGATGAGTCGTTGCTATGGAGAGATGGGCAAAGAGGAGACTTTAAATGAATTGCTTATGCAGTATTGTGGTTTATTTCGATTACTGTTTCATGTTGTGTAAATGATTAATGTGTTATAGTACTGGAGATGTATGGAAGGATATGAAGACAATCACAGCATGAGCGATTGAGGGGGATAGAAGTGTTTCATGAGGAATTAGGGCAGTAGAGAAGACATCTTTCTGTGTTTGGGCTTTTCAGAATGTACATTTGTGGTTCATTTTCATTTGATATTTATACAGTTTTCATATGGCACATGGGACAAACTTTTACTGTACATACTATATTACAAAATGTATATCCCAGCAATGTTGCAACACATTTTCTTTTGCCTTTCAGAAGCAATGCTGGCAGAATGAATGTTGTTTTAAATCCTTATGACTTTTGATTTTCAAGACTCCTACACATTTTCTTCTACATGTATAGGACATGATATAATATGAATAAATAACACGTGTTTTATATTTCTTTTTGTTTTAGACAAAAATGACAGTCAGTGTTTTATGGAAAGGTCACGAAGTGCAAAGTTAGCTGTTTTAATTGACTACATTGAGAAAAAATATTCAGTTTTTTTTTCTTGCTTTTGTTTTTATGAACAATATTGAAGGGCCTGTGTTAATAATTCATTAAATAGCTTGTATGGGAGTTCCAGGTGTATTTATATATCATATAATGCTTATAAAAACTATTTATTAGTTAAAAACTATTATTAATATTTGTATTTATTATTATTGTATTATTTCTATTTCTAACATTTATTTAGCTTTTTATTTATTTATTTTTATTTTTGTAAAAAAATAATTCACTATTAGAACATAATATACAATGCATGGATGTTATATTCCAGTATATTATGTTTTTGTTAATATCAAGTACTGCCCTGCATTTTTTTATATTTTTATATTGCAAAATAACTACAATAATACTGTAGCATGCATGTTTTATGCATCTGTTATATGCTACTACTACTACTAATTATTATTTTTTTGGACCATCAATGAACAAATCCTTGGAAAGCTCTACTGGTGCCATAAAGTTTGGAGAGACAGAAGTGCATCCTAAATTAATGAGAGTTGCTACCTTAATGGACTTGCTCACAAATTGTGCCATTTTAGGTTTAGTCAGATTGGGATGAATGGTGAGTTGATTACTTGGTACTTAGTCCATCTGTTTCCATCAGTTTGGCCTATTCAGGCAGATTTGTAGAAAACTTGACAAGCTGTCTTACCGATAAGGCAATCAGCCAATCACAGGCGATATATAGGCATCCTTTCACAAATATCGCCATTACCCCAGTTTACATTAAGGTCACACTTTAGAGCCTCTCTCTGAGACATAATCCACTGGTGTTGCTCTTGGTGACTTAAGAAAAATGAGTGGTTTACACACTATTTAATGTTTTTTGGTTTTATATTTGTAATGTTGATAATTTTCTCATCACAATGCCTTGGATGAAACCGCAGAAAGATTGGCCTGAAGCTGCAGCCGCACTGGGACAGGTGCTTTTAATGTAATTAAAGACAGGAAATTTAAACATCGTCCCGCCTGAAGCAGTTCATTTGGGCCATTACCTTTCATTTCTCAACCATATCTTCATGTGCCATCTTCTTCAAGCTTTTTCAAACACTCAAGCAGTATTCGTGTCTCTACATCTCTGTTCATCTTCCTCGTTAGAGGAAGATGAACAGAGGAAGGTGGAGGAGAGAGAAAGAAAGCAAAAGAGAGATAGAGAGAGAGAGAGCAGTCTTGTCTATATTTATCACAGGCGGTACATGGAGCTGCCATGCCTAGTTTTAATAATACTGTATGATGAATGGATGTTTCCCACAGGTCAAAGAAAGAGTGGAGGGAACAGTGGCATCGGAAAAAGAAAGTCCTAAAACGAGAGCCTAAATGGGGATGTTTTGAATTTTTTCCAGAGTGTTTAATAGTCCGACTCTCCCTTTGTGCTTCTGAATAAGACAGAGCGTGGTATTCCGAGGGCCAGGAAGACGGCGGCTCCAGGGACCGAAGTCCCTAACAGGCCTAACGGAGGCACACAGTCCACCGAGGGCTTTGATCACTGTTCTAGTCATTGTTGCCTTGCCAACTTAGATTTATCACGCCCTCTTCAGAGGCCGTTTTATGCTGTAAATAAGTTCAGCAACGTAAAAACTAAATAAAATATAGCCCATCAGGAACTAAATGCAATCGATAGCTACGGTATGAGGAAAACAAAGTAATCTAATGAAAAAATAGGTAGTTTTCGTTTTGGAAAAGAGATTCTTCAGCATGTCAAAAATACTGCCGAGAAAATCTATAGGAAGGCATTTATAGGGAAAGCCGTTCTGATCATTCTTGACTAGTAGATAGTTTATTGAAGAACAATAATGATAACTGTCAGATCCATGATTCAGTGGTTTGTGACACGCAGGAGTTTTTAAACCACTTTTTTTATTTGCTATTTTTCACTTTTCTTTTCTTAATTGCTGATTTTTCACCCACTCCTGGCAATACAAGGCACTTTGGCTTGTGGGTCGTTCAAAACAGATTGCCATTTTCCATTCCATTGCACTACCTTTCAAACCTTTCTCCTTGTATGCGCCAGATCATCTTTGTCCTCCTCTTCTTCTTCATCTGTTTGTTTGCGGATCGGAGTGTTGCTCCTCAAAGTTTAATGCAGCGTAAACATTCTAAACTCACATTACTGTACTTAGATCAAAAACATTTTGTTGATTTATTAGGTTTAACATTAGGTGGAGCATAACGTAAGTAAATCAGCAGTTTCGCACGCAAATTTAACCTTTTGCAAGTTTCATTATGACTTGCTAAATAAAATACTAAAATGTAAAAACGCATCTATGCTTACGAGAAATATTTAGTCAAAAGAATCCCGTACATCCACATCTCTCGGTAAATAATCCATTGTGGTTTGCTGTTATCACAGTCCAGAGCACAGCACAGCAGATTGACGGACCTGCAATTCGGAAACGCACCACTGTGTGACGTCACATGAAAGCCATGAATATTCATCGCATGGTATTTAATGAAAATGCAATTGAAACGTCATATATGTGTCAATGCATTTAAGAAAAATAAAAGACATTTAAATCACCGTTTTGCTACCCTTTTGCTGCACCTTTGGCTCAGAATGCATTTTGAAACTCTCACTGCATTTTGCTACAATTATCCCGCGGTCTCACGAGTGTCCTACCCCTAAGTTTAAATGCATTTAGGAAAAACAGCATTTGAAAATATCATTTTGCTACAGTTTTTGCTTGGACATGTTAAACATATCTAATCAATTTGGGTAATACATTTTAATTTTAATTTTGCAACTCAAACAAGCTTTAAAATATGTTTTTAATTTGCATATTAAAACTAGTGTAGAAAATGGCAAATTTAAATGATATAATTGAATTTTCATTTTGCACTAAATGTTGCACATATGAATGGGAAAATGTCAATTTAAATACAGAAATACATTGCCATTTTGCATATTACATTGCAAATTGAATTTAGCTACACATATGCTTCCATATCTCTACGGCTCTGGGACAGTCCAAAATCAGCATTTTAAAGGACCAGTACAGACATCTGATGAGTTTAAAACTAGCTGCTTTTCATACGTTTTTTTTAATTATGTTTATTTAACATTTTTATTTATTCTCTCTCTAAAACACATGGGTCATGTGTCTATTAGTGAAAAATAAATATACTAAAATGTATTTGAAACACATTTTTTCATGATACTACAAATACATTAGCATATTTATACATTTATATTTATGTGATTGTGTTGAAGTGAAACTCTTGCAAGTATACTTTAAGTAATTTAAATATCTTTAAGTACTTCAAATATCTTGCATTTAAAGACTGATATTATACAGAGATCATGCAATCCTCATCAATAGTGACATTTTAGGCTTAATATTAAGAAATGTGCATTGTGCACAAGTATTACTCCAAATATAGTTTAATTAGAATTTTTATATCAGTATAAGTCTGGAGCGATATGCCACGAAATATGTTTACATGTCTTCATAGCTATAACAAAAAGTCACTGAATCTAGGGAAAATGCGCACCATTATTTGTCCAGTGCGTTGTTCAGATACTTTTTAGATAAGATACATATATCTTTACTAAGGAAGGTCCAGTGAGCGTGTTAGGATGAGATGAATAAATGTAGGGCACAGATACACACACACTCGGCAATTTTGTAAGCATTTAGTGGCGAATTTTTCAAAAGGCAAAGATATGGAGCCAAGAGTCACACCGTAAAGAAAAGAGCACACGCTTATTCTGTGTGTCAGAGAAAGGAGTTGCAGCGGAGAGCAAACACACACACAATGCCTAACATACTGACTGATATTACAGCGTGGTTAGCGGAATCATTACACACCAGAGGGTCACGAGGCTCACACACACATATACACGGCACAAAAACGGTTTGTCGAAAGGTTTCCCGTGTTTCTGGCCCTATTAGAGGGCCTGTAATTCAGAGTGTCGTGAAGCTAATTGTCAATTACATCTGATCTATCAGTCTCAGTGCCAGAGCTGCCAAGACATGCCAAGACGCTCTCTACTTCTACTTTTCCTTTCCTCTCCCACCTCTGAGCTCTTCACCTCTAGAGCTTTCCAAGCGCTCTCCTTCAAAGCAGAGCCATTGCACAGCAATTTGGCTCGGTGAAATGGAATTGTGTGCGTGTCCGTGAGAGAAACTCAGACAGAAAGAATGATTTGCTAGAAATCGCTGCCTGTTCGTATTTGTATTCTGCACATAAATCCAAAAAGTGAGGGCAGAGTTCTTCAATGTTTTGCTTGATAAGGCTTGTCGGGAGAACAAAAGTAGGTTGTATTAGCAATTCATCTGGGGGAAAAAAAACAAAAATGACTATCACTCCGTATCCCGCTGATGCTAATGGTATGTGTACGCTCTGATTTTGTACCCTGTGAACTCCTGTTTACCTCACTTCTTTGCGTCTGACTTTCTCAGGCCTGCTGGAAGAAATGAGAGGTAAAGCATTTAAAGTTGAATTAGCGTGAGGCGTCGTGCTCGCCGGGGACCCGAGCGTCCGCTCTCCCTTCGTGTGTTTAATGGGTTTGCATTAAAACGCCGCTAAGTGCCTCCACCAATTTACCTCTCACAGCTTATCAATGGGAAACTAGAAAGAGAAGCGAACAGCAGAAAAAAGCACAGACGATGTCTTTTAGAGGGGTTTTAGAGGTTAATTATATTTAAAATGTTTCTATATACATATTTCAATTTGATCAACGATAATACACATTTAGAAGAGTGAGATAGTGGCAGAAGTGTTTTTTGATTGCAGTGTCTGTGTGATAAAGGTCCATGTTTGTTAGATGAAAAGTGAGCGTTAGACAGTGTGAAATATTGATGCTCAGTGTCTCCCTGCTGTGCCCCCTGTTAAAGCTTCGAATGATTTTTAGCTTGGCAGCATCAGCCGTTCCACTCCCTTGAATTGCCTCCAGTCTTACCTAATCACATTATTTTTTTTAATTAACTTTTTGGAAAGTAACATGTTAGTTGTTTACTATTATTATTATTAATATCGCTATATTTTATATATCTATATTTTTGCTATATATATATATAATTTTTTATTTATTTATCTTAAAGCTGAATTTTCAGCAACCATTACACCAATCTTCAGTATCACATGATCTTAACATTTTTAATAGATAATATTTTTCTCTCTGAATTTTAGGATTCTTTCATGAATATAAAAATAAAAACAGCATTTAGTAACATAAATGTCTTTACTGTTACTTATGATCAATTTAATGCATCCTTGATGAATAAAAGTGTTCATTTCTTTATGAAAAAAAACGGAACTTGTTGAAAGGTAGTGTAATATGTATAGTAAAGAATGTAGTGCATAATAGTGTAAAGTAATGAAAAGCTTTTACATTTATTTAATGAATTAATGCAATGAAGCTGTATGAGGTTGTTGAAATGTTGCTGTATTTCCAAAAATGTATAAGAGATATAGTTATTGTATGCACACAAAGTCGGAGAGACAAACGCCAACCGCTGGTGTAAGACTTCTGTTCAGAATAGAGAAAGCCTCAGGCAGTGCAGAAGTCACATTTCTTTCTGTATACCATAATTAGTTAGTTTTTATGTAACAGTAGCTAATGTTTGCCCAACACTGATTAGCACATACAGGAAATCAACTGAACCACAGAAATGGGGGACTCCGCTTGTCAACAATAAGCTTTTGAAATTGTTAGACGGGAATGCAGACGCGTACAATGGTTATGAAAGACATCCCCTAATTGGATTCTGACATGCTCAAGTGAGCTGTGTGATACAGGAGGAGAAATGTAATGAATCTGCTAATTAGAGGTTAACTTGAAGTGTGCGTACAGCTGTCAGAAGAGTGTTTAGTTTTATGCTGATGACCACATGCAGCTCCTCCCGTTTGTCATTTTTCCTGTTTATTGTTAGTTTCGTTTGATGCCTCGTGCCAAAGCGTTGACGGTCGACCGCATTAGTCTGATTTTTGGCACAGGTTCTGCTTACTTGTTAGTGTGTGTGTAGATTGTTGTTGTTATAATTATTTAGTTTCTTTAAGGGTGAGAGAGCGGTATGGGAGTTAATTGTTTTCTGCTGCGACCTGCACATTTCACCAGCACCGTCACGTTTACAAGCTTGTATTTCAAAGCTTAATTATGGTCAGTTACGAGCTGCCGTCGAGGCCTTGGAGGTGAACCGTGTGGCTAGATGTGTGTGTGACCTCCCTGATGTTATGGCTGTTTAGCTTTGTATTAAATACAAGATGAAAGCCATTGCATTTATAGCAGGTGCACAGCACTGATAATGACAGCCAGCGGTGATGTATTTAGACACAGTGCATTGTGGGGGATCAGGTGACACTGCCGACTCCTCTCGAGAGTCTGTTTATTTCCATTCAAGTTTCGGCTTCCAAGTTTGAAGTTGCGAATAATTGGATAGTTTCTCTTACAAAGCAACAAAATGACCTGTCATTGTAATTACACTGACATTTACTGTGACCTCTTTCTGTACCAACCTGCCTTACCGGAGTGGCATTCACACCCTCCTGTTCCACTTCTCTGAAGGTCAATAACCCCCAAAACCCAAATGGCACCAGATCGAATCGCCTGGCATTGGAATCACCCGGACGTGGCGACATAAAATAATTAGAGGCACGTATCGATAGTTCCTAAAGTGTTAATGTGCCTTAATTTAGTTCTATTTTTAGCGCACATGGTCTCCATCCACTGTTTAAATGGGAGGAGAGTTTCCTGTTAAATCCATATTGACAGAGCCATACGCAGAGTGTTATCCTCAGAACTTAATTAGTTATAAGCATTACTACTTTTCAAAACCCCTAATATTAAATTACCCCTAATATGTGCTTCAGGCATTAATCATACCTTAACTTATGCAGATTGTTCCGAACTTGTTGTATGCACGCTTTCTTTTCTAAGCAATTGTGCTTAAAATCTCAGTGTCTCAGTATTGATTAGTTATAAAAACACGTTCTGTTAAACGATTAATAAAAAAAAGTTATTGTTCACATAATATATATGTGTGTACTGTGTATGTTTATTATGTATATATAAATACACACACTTGCATGCATATATTTAAGAAAAATATGCTATGTTTATATATTAAATATATATATATATATATAATATAAATATATACATGTAAATATTTTCAAAATATATACTGTATGTGTTTTTATTTATATATGCATAATGAATATACACTGTACACACACATATATTATGTAAACAAAAACCTTTATTTTGGATACGATTAATTGCGATTAATCGGTTGATAGTGCTAATTTATAGTGTTACAAACTATTTATTTTTCAAATAAATCCCGTTCTTTTGAAAAGCATCAAAGAATCCTGAAAAAATAAATAAAAGCAGCACAACTGTTTTCAACATTATTAATAATAATAAAATGTACTTTGAGCACCAACTCAGGATATTAGAGTGATTTCTGAAAGATTTCTGAAGTAATGATGCTGATAATTCAGCTTTGCCATCTCAGGAATGAATTGCATTTTAAAATAGAAAACAGGTTTTATTTAATGCAATAATATTTCACAATATTACCGTGTTTTCTGGCTTGGTAAGCATTAGAGACTTCTTTTAAAAACATGAAATCTTAGATGAAAAACTATTAAACAGTAGTGTAAAAATCTATTCATGTATACATATGATTCTACAGAAGAATTACACTGATGCAAACTCTGAGTCAGTTCAGAGCTTGTTAGAATCTCTTGTTTAATTCTGCTTTCACGGTCTGTCCTGCCTTGTGCTACTCGTTCTGTCCCGATGTGCTACAGCTTCAGCGCTGCGGTGGGGAATCTACTTGGATTAGTTGAATGATGCAGGCTTATGGTCCTTCTGATGCTTTATTGATTGGGCTTTGGTCAGGCTGCTCTCTGGACCGCAGTGACGGATCCTGTTGTTTAAGGGTTTCGGTTCAGCGCGTCCTAAACCGCAGTCTGTGCGGTGAGGTCATTTGTGGTTGTCAGAGTAATTGGGCAGAGCACAGAGGTTTGAAGAAACACCACGTGTTTCAATGACAGACAATGATATTTTTAATCAGGCCATTTTTATATGAGTCTTCCTGGCAATTAAAATCACGATTTGGCCCAAAATCATTCGCATTTCACAGCTCGAAGGTTCATTAATAAAACACAGATCACAACCCTTTCGTTCACTGCAACCAATAATAACAAAATTCACTATCCCCGTCCAATATCACATGTCTCCGTGCTAAAGGCATCTGATTGATGGTTTGTTATTTACAGTGGAGAAACTTCAGCCTCTGTACACAGACGTTCTCAGTTTTATAGCTTTCACGTTTGTCGCCCGTTGCCCATCTGAGCTGATCCACCATCCAGCCTCTATTTAGGAGAGGAAACACAACCCATAAATCACCACTGTGCCCACGGACACCTCTCTTCTCTTAACGCTTTGTGATATATATGGGTCCATGCACTATAGCTGCCGTTATGGCAGGAGGAGCTCATGGAAAATTGGATATCGAGGCAAAAGGGGAAAACAGGAAATGAGCTTAAGGATCGCAATGTGATTGGGCCTGTGGGCAAGAGAGCAGAAATTAGCATAAGACGCACAGTAGCATACTGAGATTGGCCCAGAACATGACAGCTGCATAGTAATTATTGCCCGTACTCTTTTCTCATAAATTCACAATGGGCAGTTGCTTGAACACTGGCCCTTTTAATGGCACAATTCCCACAGCAGTCTGGGAGGTGGACGACTCTGAGCAGAAACGCAGGAAGTTCAGCATCGCATTTATTTTTGTCTGTATTGCTGGTGGACAGAAACGCACATGTAATGAAACTTGAAATGTCAGTTTATTTTCAGTGTGTTTATAAATGTTTCTAATTAAATATATTGGTGCAGAGTGGACCTAGACTGAAGTTCGAGTTGTATCTTTATCTCACGCCATCTGTTTGTCTTTAGATGAGGATTCAGTTAATAAACAACATGAAAAACTAAAGCAATTCCTAATTTGCAAGATAGCGATGGTGTAGAGGAGTGCAGCCAAAAAAGGTCATACTTTTAATAGCTTTGTCTGAGAAACAGACCAAAATTTAAGTCAATTTCAATTCAATACATTTCTCTGCTAGTTAAACTAGCACTAAGAAAAGTTCAGTGACGTATGGCTTAACAGATACCTCCGAGCTTATTAAGATACCAGTTTTGTTCTGAATTGACCGTTCGCAAAGCGCTTGATTGACAGGCGATCTGACCAATCATAACGCAGAATCCGCCATCTTGTCTGACAGCTACAGCTGAAAACTAGCAATAAATTAAATTTTATACCTATTAGATTGTGTTTTATTAATGTTTACACCTACCCCAACCCTAAACAATAATGCAAAAACAGTTTATTATTGTACAGTATGACAAAAAATATGCTGTGTTGATGTGCACATGCCCAGGAGCTGCAGCTATATCCCAACAACAAATCAGACAGGAGAGTAGATTAACTTCGGTGGACTTAAACTTGAAAAATGGTGTGCTACACGGTTGAAATAAAATACATTCTGATGTTCATTCATGTTCATTTTGTGCTTTAAGTAAATATGAAAAGACGATCGGTTCTCGTGCTGCTTTAACTGAGGCAATACAGTGATCTGTCATTAAAGAGCCACAGTATGGTATTTATTGTTTGAATTTCTTTAAAAATTACAAAAATATATAATTTTATTTTAATTCCAGAGTCTAATCAATAGTAGAGTTATTTTCATGTGCCAAAATGTGTTCCTGTAGCTCAACTGGTAGAGCGTGACCATGGTCTTGAATTGAAATTCCAGGGAAGACACATTCTGGAAAAAATGTATTGAATGCACTGTATAAATATAAAATATATGGTGCATAAATATAAAATGCTGATTTACATTTACATTCTTATCTTGGCAAGAAAAATATGAAAGGACCAACCCAATTGGCTTACTGTATCTTCTCATGTAGATTTTCAAATATATGAAAGGAAAAGTTTCCAGTTTCCAATTCGTTTTTGATGTCTGTGTTAATTATTTTTTAGAACAATCTGCCAAATTCCTAGCGAAATCTGCAAATCGAGTTTAGATTAATTACATGTTATCTTCATGTCTGGTTTGGTGTGTCGTGTTTTGAAGTATGCTTCAGCCAGTTATGACTTTGCTTCTTTCAGCAAGTTGATTTGAGGTTGGAAAATGGGTAAATTCTTGGTAAATTGTCAGCACAGAGGTGTAAACATGGTACAGAATATGCCACAGTTATTTAGCTAAAATCCCGCCAAAAAAAATAAAATATCAGCTTCAGAATTGCTGGCCCCAAGGGTTTGGCAAATCTGGAAATAAAATCCCCCAGTTTCAGTTGCTAGAGCCCCTCTGTTACAACCCACTCGCACACAAACCAAGCCAACCTGACAAAACAAGTATCATCACATATGCCAGGTTATGCAATAGAGAGAGAAAAATACATGCTCTCACAGATGTCTGCACGTTTAGGCACTATCCTGAATTACGGCTGGCTTGCATTGATTCAAATGTATTTTTCATTCTACAAAGAGACAGTTTTTAGATGTATTTTACAAATTACAATTTTTATTTGTAATGCCCCCCCCCCCCCCCCCCCCCCCCAAGATTTCTAATGTGGCTTTCCTTGTGTGTGTGTGTGTGTGTGTGTGTGAATGCAATCTAATGAACTCTGAAATGGACCCTCTTTCAATATGTGGGGAATTTAAGAAAAAAACATTTGCGTATTGATTGTTGGAACAAGGAATCTGAAATGTTTTATTAGATCCAATAACCCAGTCAGTGGTGAATGGACCTAAATGGATGAAATTTTTCTTACTGGTCCAGTCGATATCGCCATTACTCAAGTGACTAGAGGATGGTAGCAGAAGTACATACTACTTTTTGTCATCTTTTTTTATTGAATTTAAACTTTAACATTATATTACAGGTGCATCTCAATAAATTATAATGTCGTGAAAAAGCAAATTTTTTTCTTGTAAGTTATTTCAAAAAGTGAAAAAGTGGGACAATTCCAGCTTTGCAAGGACAGTCTGGCGCTTCTGACTCACAGTAAGTACGTTTCTGCTACTGATGATTCAAACGCGAGTTTTGAGCAGTGTAGAGTAGTGCTTGTTGTTTGTTGTTTCTCCGATCACAAATGCAGACATGGTAATGTTTATGCGGCACGATGCAACGCGGCGCGTAAAAAGACAGTATAAGTCATTATAATCAGTAATTATGTCCCCACTGGATGCAACAAATGCGTCGTTTGTAATGGGTTTTATTGTTTTACTCTCATCTTGCCGGGAAAGGCCATCACAATACGGTGAGGGGCGTAACATTTCCGTCCAATCACAACGCACCGGATAGCTGGCCAATCAGAGCACGCCTCGCTTCTCAGAACTACGAGCTTTGTAAAAATCGACACGTTTCAAAAGGCGGGGCATAGAGGAGCAACAATAATGTACAATGTGTGGAAAATAATGTGTTTTTTGAACCACGAACCATGTAAACACATTGAATTACACCAAATACACAAAATAATGTTATTTTTAGCAACGTCATATGACCCCTTTAAAAACAAGCTGAAATAATATGAACTGGTTTAATGAATGTGTAACCGGTTCTACTTCGCCTCGCTCCGAGCGGGATTCGAACCGCGGTCTCCGGCGCGGGAGGCGGGCGCTCTAACGAGGAGGCTAAAGGCCACGGCCTCTAGTGTCAGTCGCTAGAGCGCCACTTCTTTGAGATCAAGGGAGTGAGGTTTACACGCACCAGCACACTTGCCTGTGTCTGTTACAAATGCATATAACATTGATTAACAAACTTATAGCTCACGGTAGGTTTTTGTTCAAAATCATTTCCCCTATGAATAATATTAATGGAATGTTTATTTTTGGAACCCAGCTGTTGTACTCTATGCCGAGGGGGAGCCGCGAATGGAGTAGGAAGATGGTTTGGAAAACCTATGAGGAAGCGATCAAATATTGCTAAATTGCCTTTGTTTCCTCACAACGTTAAGCTAGTTAGTATTAGTTTCACACTCTTGCATAAACAACCAGAGACTCACAGTGGCTATGTTTACATGCACAATTTTTGGTTCAATCGGACTGAATTCATTCCGATTGATGAATCTGAATCTAGTGTTTACATGATCGCTAAATAAAGTGATCGGGCTGATATGTGCGTTTATATGTCACAAGCTTCAAATCGGAATTGCTTTTTTTGTTTTTACATGTGCACACTGCACAAATATAGAGTTTCTCACTGTTTGCACATAATAGCCACTCTCCTACACTGTTTCTTTATTTGTTTCTAGCAGCAAAATTAATATTTATCCATTTCTGGATAAATATACATATAAACCCCTCCCTGCGCCTGTGGATGAGAATCTGAAACAAGGACTGTTGGGAGGTTGTCCTGCTCCACTTCACAGTTGCCGAGTGAAAGGAGAGTTTTATAATGACAGGACACACATTTATTGAACACTACTTTATTTAAAAGGAAGAACAGCATCATTGCACATGCGCAATCCTTTCAGTCTCGGGGTTCAATCCGATGGAAATTTCATTCCGATCGAGCTCAGTCGGATCGATTAAGGTGTTTACATGAAGGCTTTTCAGTCGGATTGAGCCATCAATCCGATAACAAACAGATTGCTTAGTTGCCAGTGTGTATCCTGTCAATACTCAGCACTAGCATACTGTGAATTGAATACAGTGACACCCACCCCCTTAAAAAAAAAATACAGTGTATCTACATTCATTCTGCTGATTTTTTTTTTTAGAAGTCTTTGTGCTTTCCAATAGGATATCTTTTTGCCACATGTTGTTTATGCACTAATCTTTATGTCATTCCGTTGTAAGAAGGATTATTGCACACAGATCCAAGTCTGGGGAAGTCGTGGCCTAATGGTTAGAGAGTCGGACTCGTAATCCAAAGGTTGCGGGTTCGAGTCTCGGGCCGGCAGGGATTGTAGGTGGGGGGAGTGAATGTCCAGCGCTCTCTCCACCCTCAATACCACGACTGAGGTGCCCTTGAGCAAGGCACTGAACCCCCAACTGCTCCCCGGGCGCTGCAGCATAAATGGCTGCCCACTGCTCCGGGTGTGTGTTCACGGTGTGTGTGTGTTCACTGCTGTGTGTGTGCACGTTGGATGGGTTAAATGCAGAGCACGAATTCCGAGTATGGGTCACCATACTTGGCAGTATTTCACTTCACTTCAATCAGTCATTCCTGTCCACGTACAAAATGCATTGGGCCCAGACAGGTGACCAGATATCCAGAGCTTCTCATTTGACAGAGACGATTTATAATGTCACGCCGACACCCGTGAAGTACGAGCCACCTCGCGCTGTAACGGCATCATTCTGTTCTCATCCACTTGAGGAGTGTGAAATTCATTAGCTGAATGGTTATAAAGAGATTAGGAATGTGACGTAATGGATATCAATTATGATTTATTCAGTCTGGTTGCATGAGAGAGCTGCAGCTGGATCTCTTGAATATGAAGAGCCAAGCAGGAGTGTGTGTTTGTGTATGCAGTGTTTGTGTTTGTGTGTCTTTTATGTAGAAGCAGCTCATTCATGCCAAGACTCTCAGAGAACAGCGCTACTTCCTGTCTTTTAGCGGCTTATTACTGATGTCATCATACAAAATTGGTTTCATATTTCAGTCTTTTTTGTTGAGCTGTGTGGTTGTCTGGCTAGTAGGTAGGGCTGCATTTGTATTTTTATCAGTGTCATAGATATTTTGAGTTCTATTTTTTTAAGGCTTACAGAGCCATTAAATGTGGTCTTATATATTGCACATTTCTTGAGTACTGTGTATGAGAAACCCAAAACATATGCTGTTTTGGGTTAAACACCATCATTTAACAAAACAGCATATGTAAGAGAACTATCATAGTATTATGATCATAGTACTATTCATTAGTGCTGTCAAATGATTAATCGTGATTAATCGCATCCAAAATACATAATATATGTGTGTGTACTGTGTATATTTATTATGTATATATATGAAGACACACACATACAGCATATATTTTGAAAATATTGACATGTATTTATATGTATTTGCATGTATATATTTATATTCATAGAAATATCATATATACGTAAATATATTTAATATAAAAACTTAAAAGCATATTTTTCTGAAATATATGCATGCATGTGTGTGTATTTATATATGCATAATAAATACGCAGTATACACTCATATATTATGTAAAAAAAACTTTTATTTTGGATGCGATTAATCGTTTGACAGCACTACTATTCATAGTTATTACCAGCAACAATACTTTGTAGTCTTTATTAGTTAAAACTAGTTTAATATATACATAGATACATATGAAGAGTTCATCTGCAAAAACAGATAACTCCGTTTTTACCATTTTCAAAAATCAAGTTTTTTCATTGTGCATTATTAATTTCAATCAAACTGCAGTTGGGTTATTCTGATTAGGTACAAAATTACTAAAAAGGTACTAGCTAACTAACACAAAACGTATAAATAGCATAATAAAAAACGTGATTTTTGAACATTTTAAATACGGATTTATCTCTTTTTGCAAATAAACTCTTCATATATACACACACAAAATAATCAGGAATTTACTTAGGAGGACCACTTGTTTGAATGCAGTGTTTGTGTGTGTCTCTAACATTTCAGGACTCTCAGAAAACAGCACTTCCTGTTTTTTACAAGCTTATTATTACTGTTGTCATCTAGTTAAATGTTAAACCAATTTTATATGATACGTTTTTTTTGTTGAGCTGGATAGTCGTCTGACTAGTAGGTAGATTTGCATTGTTTTTATATTTACTGTTGTGTCATAGCACATATTTTTAGTTGTATTTTTTGACTTTATATGTAGCTAAGTGGAATAAAGAACCTATCCCTCATTCATCCATCATGTTTATCTGTCAGGACCTGAGATGAAAAATTGCTCATGTTGCAGCCAGGTAGATTTTTCTTCCTCTATTGTATTGCGTCTCCTTTATTTCTCACTCATTCCCACATACTGCTGTTTTCTCATTCTCTCATTCTGTAAGTAGCCCGACAGACTCTGAGATCTGTGAGCTTTCTGCCTGATTTAATGGACATTTAATGCCCAAGCCATATATAGGGCTCAAGATCTGACAGTTTATTAAAATCACAAGTAGTATTCTGTATTCATTTAAGAGTCAGTGGAGTGAATGCACAAAGCAGTTTCATATTCATAAGTGGTATTTTGGTTTCTTATTCACTAACCACCTGCAGTTCAGTTTAACCAGGCATTAAGATAGTGGTATGGGAATTTCAATTAAATAATTGGGTTTTATTTTTTTTGCGTAAACATGTCTATTTGTATGCAAATTAAGCTTATAGATTTGCACTGTATTCACAGAACTAAGCAATGTTTACTTGCGGCATTTAACGCCACATTAAAAAGGGAGATAAAGTTTTAAAGGGATGTTTATATAACTCACATCTAATCAAGTTGATTCAACTTGAGCAAAATATGTATGCTACAAATGAGTAAACTCTAGCCAGATTTTTAATCCATTTCACATAAATATATATATATTTTTAGCCTTATATGTACAGACTACTGTTAAAATTTTTATGTTGGTAAGATTTTATGTTTTTGATAGTATCTTGTGGTCACCAAGGCTGATCAAAAGTACAGTAAAACAGTTCTATTGTGAAATATTTTTACAATTTAAAATAACTTTTTTTTTTATTTTGATATATTTTAAAATGTAATTTATTCCTGTGATGGCAAAGCTGAATTTTCAGCACCATAACTCCAGTCTTCAGTCACACATGATCCTTCAGATATCATTCTGATTTAGTTTTTAAGAAACAATTTTCAATATTCTTAAAGACGAAAACAGTTGTGCTGCTTACTATTTTTAAATAATGTTTTAATATGAATATTTTAGTATTCTTTGAATAGAAAGTTTAAAAAAACATTTATTTGAAAAGGTTTTGTCACTTTTTTATCAATTGAATGCATCTTTGCAGAATAAAGGTATTATTTTTAAAATGTTACGTTTTGAACAGTAGTGTGTGTATCGTATGATTCAATTTGTGTTTCATGTTTAATGCATTGTATAATACCATGGAAATGTGGCAAGGTGACTATTCAATATACGCTGTTTTTGAACATCATTCATTCTCATACTTGGAGAGCTTGTAAATGTGATCATTTATATGTAAATTTGTTTAGTACTGTACAGTATATGAGAAACACAAAACACATGCTGTCTGGGGTTAAAGACCATAAATTACCAAAATAGCATATGCAACACTATACAGAACTATCATATTAGAAACTATATTAAGTGCTAACAACAATTCTTTATTTGATGCATTTTTATTTACTTACTGGAATTTACCACTTTTTTATTTCTAATCTGTCGTGGTCTCTCTGTACGGTGGAGGTTTTGAGCGTCTTTCTCTGGATGGCGTTGTAATTACTCATTATCTCTATGGATACTGCGATAACTGACCTCTCTTCTCGTCGTAATTACCAGCCTTTTCATAAAGCTAAAATGTCAATTATGGCCACGACCAAGCCTCCTCCGAGCCCTCGCTCTCATTCTTTCTTTTCTCTCCAATAAAGAAGTGTAGGAATGTGCTCTTGTGCTAAATATTTATGTGGTAAATACTTGAGGAGATGAATTTCAAGAGACCCCAGCCCACATGAAGACCCATTAACCCTCTCTGAATGTGATGAAATGATTGTATAATTGAGAATATGATCATTAATCTCTGTCAAAGCCGAGCAATCGTGAGATATGAAAGTATCACAGTGCCAGCTGGCATCAGCTTTACATTAGAGAGGCTTGCCTTCCCTGCACCTCAGTTTATTGCAGATTGTTATTTTTCAAATCAATTTATCTGTGTTTGCGGTGGATTTGAGCTGTTCAAGTATTCCATCCAACATTTTAATAATATGAAAGGACAGGGGTGGAAAGTTTCCAAAAATTGATTCGGGAAACTTTCAGATGTATTTAAAATTCCATATAAATTAGGGCTGTTGAATGATTTCATTTTTTTCTTATCTTATGATTTACCTGTTAATTAATGACAAATTAATCACGCATCAATTTTTGCCTGTGAAATTACCCCTGAAAGATTATTTGAAGTCATTGTTGTCTTAGATGAGAAAATAAGTGAACAGACATTGCAATAGTAGCTTTAGAAAGAAATATTTTGATACAGCATTGCATAAATGATGGGTATCAATTTTTTAAATGAATATTCTATTCAAATGAAGCAAGTGACTGTCTTTATGAATGATAACAGAATCACTGGCTTCAAAAGTTATTTTTCCATAGTTAACTGTGCCAAATTAACACATTAAATCGACAGTCGTAATATAAATATATTATAATTAGAGCTGGCGATTTAACATGTTATTCAAATTATTAAGTTAAGGAAAAAATTATGTGTTATATAGTTAAGAAATATCATGGACAACGAGTGCCAGTTACTTCATTCTTTAATGAATCAGCCATTTGAATGAATTAATTAATTATTCATTAAGACATTTACTGCCACCTACTGGCAGTTTTAGTTTCTTATTTAGAGTAGCATTTTATTAAAAATTATTTCATATTTGTATCTAACTAAAAATAAAACATCCATATGAATAAAAGCCTAATCAAAGAGTTAGTTCACCCAAAAATGTATGCAAAACAAAATAAAATTTACAGAAAAATTTCTAAAGCTACCTTTTGTAATATTTATTTCATGCTTCCCTCATGTAACACAATAATGGCTTTAAATGATCTTTTGTGGATAATTCCTTAGCCAAAGTTGATGTGTAATTATGCGATTAAAGAGAGCAATTAATCACCACATTGTGTAATTAATGAAATGACAGCCCTAATTATAATATTCAAATATTTAAATGTAAATAAGTAGAATATTGTGATATATTTATGCAAATGTATAAATGTATGAATAAATTAAATGGCAAATGTCTCTCTCACATAGGACACAGAGATCCTGAACACAGTGATTCTGACCGGACGGCGCGTTGCCATCCCGGTCAAGGTTGTTACCGTGGAGCATGACGGAACGGTGAGAGAGGTTGATGACCCCGTGACCTGCACCTCCACAGATGAGGACGTCCTCAAGGTGAGAGCTCACCTGCTTTATCTCATGGTACCTTCTTCATCCTCTGCCCCCCGCTCTCCATCAAAAGTTAAGACAGGAGTGGGGCCTTGCATTGTCGATAGATTTCATCTTGCAAAATGTAGAAGCGACAGGTTCCAGGGTGACTCAGGGAAGCCCAGAGTGGAGGCAGATGAACAGACAAGAAAAACAGCAGGTGCCTGCAAAAGCCGTTTTTTTCCCCCCGCAATGCTTTTCTTTTCAGTGGCTTTGAGTCGCAGAGACATCAGGGAAATATTCACGCTCAGAAATGCACACATACACAAAAAAGACATTTCCAGAACCGAATAATGGTCGGGAAGACAAACGCGAGATGTGTCACATGAAACGACTGAGCTGATGCAAATTAAGACATGAAAGGTAGCAGAACCGACGAAAGAATGATGGAACTATAAGGATGAAAAATTCTGATGTAACAGGAAGAAACACCTTCAAATATAAACAAACCGACCACGTCATACCCATCTGATTATTTATTCAAGTATTGTTCAACTTCTGCAGTATTTATGCACAAATATGTTTACATGCACTCTGGTCATTTTATTGACCTGTGACGTATTGATCTTCCCGTTTTTGAGTTCACCGGACCAGAGATGATCTTCTAAGGTGACATTTACATAAGATTCAGTGTTCAAAACAGCTAATGGATTGGGGTTTTAATTTTTTTTTGTATTTTAAAAACTGCTTTTCTGAGAGGAGTTTCCTCTTCAGACTGTCCGACAGCTCAAACTAATTACTTACTGTACTTTTGAAATGATATATGAAATAAATACAGCCTAGATGAGCTTAAAAACAAAAACTACCAAACCCAAACTTTTGAATGATCCTTCCTTAGCGCTGTTGCTTTAATTAGCATGCTAATATGGTGCTTTAGCTTTCATAATGAAGGGAAGTAGTGTCATTGTTGTACTCTACATTTCCTACTCTATTCTTTTGTAAAAGATAAAAAAGAGTTTATTTTTAGGGCCGACGGTCAATTGTACCCTCGGGGGTTGCGTTAAAGTAGCATCAGAGTCTGCGTCGTCATGCTCTCCTGAGCTCTGGGCTAATAACTGAACTTTCCCCGATGCTGAGGCAATTTCCATTTACAAGCAGCAATATGATGTAGTTTAAATACAATCAATACCCGGTAACAATGAAAAACCCATTCCAGAGCTTTAATGCAAAGTTGAACAACAGAGCGTGTTATTAAGGGAATTACAGGACGCTCATTTTCTGTTGGTGTAGTGATGAGGAAAAAAGAGCATCAGGATAGAAGAGAATCTGCTTCATGACAGAAACATGTGGTGGGGAAATTGCGGCAGGTGTACCTGTCTACTTGCAGGTGTCATAAAGATGTGTGTCTGACCTCCGGCTGACATGCGTGACAGGTGTAAACAGGAAACATGACAGCGTTGCAACTGAGGACGAGATCCAGAAGTGCACCGTCAGGATAAACTCGACAAAATGTTCACAAGGCTAACATACCCCAGCTTTATTTATACCAGGGGTTCTCAAACTTTTTGGGGCCAGGGACCCCTTAAAGAGTTGAAAATTTTTCCAAGGGCCCTCTCAGAATTGTAACAGTGATCAAGCATACGCTTATGACTCTTAGATGTCATTTTTCTGGATTCAATTTTATTTTTATAATTTCTTTTTTCTGTTTTTATTTTTCTGGACTCTGTTTGATTAGTCAAATAAAATTTTAGTAATCAAAAGGTATTTCAAGTTCAAGTTCAAGTCAGCTTTATTGTCAATTCTTCCACATGTACAGTACATACATACAGAGAATTGAAATTGCATTACTCTCAGACCCTTGGTGCATACAGTTAACATTAAACACGTTCAGATACAGATAAATACAGTTTAAACATATGTACATACAACTATACAATTATACAAATGAGGATATTGTAGAAAAAAATAAGAATTAGATCGATAAAGTGGCATAAGGCGCATGGCAGATAGAGTGCAAAACCAGTTAAATAAACAACACTGTGTAGATATATTTGTAGTGCAAAAGAGCTTATCAGTCTGAGGACATTGTAGAAAATAAAAACAAGAGAGATAGATAAAGTGCATAAGGCACATGGCAGAATAGATGGAGTGCAAACCAGTTGAATGTACAAAAACAAAAACAAAACTGTGCAGATGTTTTGTTTTGTTATGAGTGTAGTGCAAGAAGAGCTTATCAGTCTGTTAAAGTGACAAGTCGAAGTGACTGTTCGGATAGTTTTTGTCAGACTATCCGAAGAGGTAATTTGCAGTCAATGTTGGATGGGTAGTGATCAGCCAATGCTACACAAGTGACAGGTGCCGGTCACAGTTTGTTGGTCGGGGGGGGTGTCACAGAGTCAGAGTTCCTAGTGTGTTGCTGAGTTAAATGGGGGTGAAAGAGGGGAGGGGGGGCAAGGACGGGAGGGAGTTCAGCTTCCTGACAGCCTGATGTATGAAGCTGTCCTTCAGTCTGCTGGTCCTCGCCTGGAGACTCCGCAGTCTCCTCCCTGATGGCAGCAGACTGAAGAAGCTGTGTGTCGGGTGGGTGGGATCGCCTGCAATGCGGAGGGCTTTGCGGGTGAGACGGGTGCTGTAGATGTCCTGGAGGGAGGGGAGAGAGACACCAACGATCTTCTCAGCTGCTCTCACTATGCGCTGAAGTGACTTGCGGCAGGATGCGTTGCAAGCGCCATACCACACAGTGATGCAGCTAGTCAGGATGCTCTCGATGGTGCCTCTGTAGAAGGTGCACATGATGGGGGCCGGGGCTCTGGCTCTTCTGAGTTTGCGGAGGAAGTAGAGACGCTGCTGTGCTTTCTTGGCCAGTGCTACAGTGTTGTTAGTCCAGGAGAGGTCCTCAGTGATGTGCACACCCAGGAACTTGGTGCTGCTCACTCTCTCCACAGTCGCACCGTTGATGGTCAGAGGGGCATGCTGAGTGTGTACTCTCCTGAAGTCAACAACAATCTCCTTCGTCTTCTTCACGTTCAGAGAGAGATTGTTGTCACTGCACCATCCGGCCAGGCGGCTCACCTCGCTCCTGTAGTTTGTCTCATCTCTGTTGCTGATGAGACCCACCACAGTCGTGTCATCCGCAAACTTAATGAAAATGTTGGAGTTGTGTGATGGTGTGAAGTCGTGGGTCAGCAGAGTGAAGAGGAGGGGGCTCAGCACACATCCTTGGGGGGCCCCAGTGTTCAGTGTGATGGTGCTGGATGTGTTACTGCCGACCCGTACTGCTTGAGGTCTCCCGGTCAGGAAGTCCAACAGCCAGTTGCACAGAGAGGTGCTGAGCCCCAGCTGGACCAGTTTGTGAGTGAGCTGTTGAGGGATGATTGTGTTGAATGCTGAACTGAAGTCTATGAACAGCATCCTGACATATGAGTCTTTTTTCTCCAGATGTGTGAGGGCTGGGTGGAGGGCAGTGGTGATGGCATCATCGGTCGAGCGGTTGGACCTATATGCAAACTGGAAGGGGTCCAGGGAGGGGGGGAGGACAGACTTGATGTGGTGCAAGACTAGCCGTTCAAAGCACTTCATGAGGATGGGAGTGAGTGCTATTGGACGGTAGTCATTGAAGCAGGATGGAGATGACTTCTTAGGGACTGGAATGATGGTGGTAGCTTTGAAGCATGTGGGGACAACAGCCTGATTTAGTGAGATGTTGAAGATGTCTGTGAAGACATCAGTGAGTTCCACTGCACAGTCTCTCAGTACACGCCCAGGAATGTTGTCAGGACCCGGAGCTTTGCGTGCATTGATCCTGCTGAGGGATCTCCTCACACTGTCCGGGGACAGCGTCATCACCTGGTCGCCGGGAGGAGGTGGAGTCTTCTGTGCAGTGGTGCTGTTTTGTGCCTCAAAGCGAGCAAAGAAGGCATTCAGCTCGTTCAGCAGGGGGATGGTGTTGTCACAGGTCTGTGGTGGGGGCTTGTAATCCGTAATGGTCTGTATCCCCTGCCACAGGCTCCGCGTGTCTCTGCTGTCGCTGAAATGATGGGCTATCCTCCTGGAGTACTGTCTCTTGGCCTCTTTGATGGATCGCGGGATAGGTTGGCCCTAGCTGTCTTCAGGCCCTCCTCATCTCCAGCTCTAAAGGCAGCGTTCCGAGCCTTCAGAAGTCTGTAGACCTCCCCTGTCATCCACGGCTTCTGGTTGGCCCGGACAGTGATGGACTTTGTGACTGTTACATCATCAATGCACTTGGAGATGTAGGCAGTAACAGTCTCTGAGTACTCTTGGAGGTCTGTAGTATTGTTGTATGTGGCAGCCTGTTTAAACATATTCCAGTCAGTGGTGTCAAAGCAGTCTTGAAGTGCCTCTGACGACCCTTCCGGCCACACTTGAATCTGTTTGTGAACTGGTTTGGTGACTTTAACGAGCGGTCTGTATGCAGGCATTAGCATGACAGTGATGTGGTCTGAGGCTCCGAGGTGGGGGAGGGGGAGGGCCTTGTAAGCTCCTCTCTGGGTGGTGTAAACAAAGTCCAGAGTGTTTTTTCCCCTTGTTGGAAAGTCTATGTGTTGGTGAATTTTTGGGAACACACTCTTTAAGTCTGCGTGATTGAAATCCCCAGCCAAGATAAGAAAAGCATCTGGGTGGGCTGTCTGCTGCTCACTGGTGTGCTGGTACAGATCATTTAGTGCCTCACTCCTGTGGTTGTTGCTGGAGCTGGGAGGGATGTATACAGCAACGAGCAGTATGGCTGAATATTCCCTCGGTAGATAGAACGGCCGGCACTTAATAATCATAAACTCCACCAGGTGTGAGCAGTGTTTGCAGACCACAACAGCGTCGCGACACCACGCATCATTGATGTAAACACAAAGCCCGCCGCCGCGGATCTTACCTCCCTCGACGAGAGCTCTGTCAGCTCGATAGCATGTTAGCTGGTCAAGCTGTATGGCGCAGTCCGGTACGCTGTTGTTAAGCCATGTTTCCGTAAACACAAAAACACAACAGTCTCTTACAGTCCTCTGAGTCGAGCGGAGTAGTCGGATGTAGTCCAGTTTATTGTCCAGAGAGCGTACGTTCGCCAGTACGATGGTGGGGATAGCTGGCTTGTGTGGGTTGGCCGCTAGCCTAGCTCGGATACCTCCGCGCTTACCCCTCTTCTGCTTCCTCTCACGCCGCTTGTAGCGCCTCCGCTGTGGGCGAGATGCAGTAGTGGGGGTCGGTGATGGAGAAGGCCTTCGGAGCAGACCGAGGTCCCGCAGCTCTTCAGTGTGCGCGGAGTTTAACTCTAAAAATGTGGTTCTGCCGACCTCGAGCAGAAACTCACGACTGTATGCGCGCTTAAAGACAGGTAGACGAGACGAAGATGTGCAAAAACATTGCGACTTACAAGACAAAAAACACGAAAACACCGGTTTGTCGGGAGAGAGAGAAGCTGCTGCGACTGCGCGCGCCGCCATCTTAGTTTCTTATATCTAATTGATTGAAATAATACAACTTGTACTGTTTAACAACAATTTATTAGAAATGATTCTGAATTTCCATTTCATTGTTCGCAAATTCAGTCTTTTTAATTCTTCTGGATTCTATTTTAATCATTTAATTCACTTTTAATCAATAAAAAGCATGCCTAATCGATTGACTTCATAAAACTTTAACAAATTAATTTATTAAAAGTTTTTGAAATTCTGTTTCGTCTGTTTTAATTTTTCTGGATTTATAATTTAATACAAATATATTATCAAAAGCAATGGTAATCAAGTGAAGGCATAACGCATTACCAGTTTAATCTTTTAAAATGAAATAAAATGTAACAATTCCTTTTATTTTTTGACGAAGAGTATACTGCACAACAGAGGTTTACTGTTAGAATTAAAACACGGAAGAAAACTTGTGATTATTCCTTAAAAAACAATGTTTTAATAAATGTATTATTATTATTACGACTACTAAGGTCATCCTACTGTACAGTTGTAAAATAAATCTGTCACGATTTAATCCAAACTTTTATTTTGACGAGTTGTCATAAAAACATTGGAATTTCTGTGTATATGAAGTAATGATAGTTTTCTCAGATTAAATGGTGAAATGTAGATGTGCTTGAATATGTGTGAAGTAGACGAAACCTGCACCATTCCTTCATATAGAGGCGTTCAGAACATGCAGAATTATAAATAGCAGTCTATTTGTGCTTTAGTATTCGTCCATATCACGATTTGATGACCATATCCTGTGTTATACAGTACAGTAAACTTTATTTGTGTGACTGTATTCCATGATTACGTTGCATTTTCTGTCAAAATCATAGGGCCATAAAATAATTTAGCAGATCTCCGGCTATGTGCGGTGGACGCGATATAAAAGTAGAAATAAAAAAGTAAAGTGAATTATGACAGGAAATACAGCTCATTTGTTCCTTTTTAATGGCAAACGAATGAATGAATTCAGTGTTGAAGTAAAGGATAATGTCGCCCTTTATAAAAGATGTCACCTTGTCACATGACCACCCTGCTGCTTGAGGTGTGAATGCGATCTTATCTTTATCGTCACACTCTGTGGTTAATCAGTTCCGTGTTTGTGTGGGTTGAAGGGCTCTCGTAATGATGGCTGATCAAATAAATAAAGGGGTCGGCTAAAGAGATCCCATAGGCTTTAGCGCTCAAATCCCACTGTTTAACCAGCGTCTCTGAGAGCGAGGCCACGGCCTTAATTGGTTCCTGTGAAGACTCCCTCAGTAATGTCTGCGGTAATTGAATTTGACAAAGAACAAGAAGGACAGAGGCATGGAGGAAGGGGTGAGTGTATGTGTGTGTGTGTGAATACACACTCAGACACATGAGGACACACAAAACAAAGAGGATTATAAATCAATCTTTCACATCCTCACCCCTTTTTTTCCCTGCCTTTCACATTTTTTTCCTTCTGTCTGTTTTAACGTGTTCATTTATTGTGGAAAATGATTGGATTTGACTGTATCTGTGCTAGCGGAGACATTGCAGGTGTCCTCTATGTAAGAGAGAGTGCGGTGTGGAGAGCTGTACGGTGCTAATCCGTTTAATAACTCATTCACTTTGCAGTGACAGGCAGGCAGATATCCAGCGAGCCCGTAATCGTGTAAAACTCTGATCAGGTTAGGAGCATCAGGCCGCTCCTATTGTCAGTTTCAGCTGAGCTGCACAGAAACTAAATATGTTTGTCGAGAGAGAGGGAACGAGGACTGCTGTATGAGTGTGTGTGTGTGTGTTAGTTTTTAATTATTTCTCAACAGAAATCGTTACTTCGCTATGATCAATCTTTCATTAAGATTACAGAGTCATTTTTCTAAATCGTGCCCGCGGATCCAGTGATGATGATTCATTTTTATTACTGGCCCTCCAGATCTTAACATGAGGGATCTTTCTGAGGGCTTATTTTTTTCTGCATTTTCATTTAAAAAAAATATATTTTTAAAGCCCCCCCCCACCCCCCCACCCCCCACCGACAAATCTGACTTATTTGCAGTTTTGAGCAAATAAATAAATGCTTACTATGTATAATGTATCTATGGAGACAAACAAGACATACAGCAGACAGGGTCAGAACACATACAGAAAACATGCAACAAAATAAAAATTTTGAAAGTCAACTTTTGTCTCGGCTACAAAACAGCTATTGAACATTTCCACCATTTTTGTCTGAGGTGAAATATACAGTTTGTTGAGCAATTGTTGACCTGCATGGGGTAAGCACATTTAACTTAAAAATGGCCTGTTATTTTAGTATCACTGAGGTACTATTATAGTTTTTATTACTATTTTACATTAGATTTTTATTGGTCATTTTAACTGTATTTAAAATTTTAGTATTTGTGTTATGTTTTTGTCATTTTTATGTCTATGTGATTTTTGTTTAATTTCTATTTCATTTCAGTACATCAAGTTAAACTAAATAAAAAGGAGAATTGTTGCCCTTTTAAATTTTTTTTTTATATTATTTCAGTTATTATTTCATGTTTATTTTATTTCAAGTAATTAAAATGTTTTTGATGATAGGCTTTTTAAAGAAAAATTTACACCGCAAAACAACATGTCTAATTATTAATTAAATAATTAAAATCTAATTCTAAATCTAATGTAATAAAATATTATTTGTAAAAATTGAACTCGCACAACTATCCCATCTCTTCTATATGGTTATTGTACTGTTTGACAGTTCTTTTGCAATTGTCCTCATGCTTTTTTTCTTTTTCTTTCAAATTTAAGTATCCATTTTGTTATTGGGGTTGAATACTAAGCCAGTGTGATTTTGACGTGGTTACACAAGAGTGGGATGTTATAGTGCATAATCAGAAAAATTTCAATAATGTGGACATAAACTGCTTATGACCCCCATAAACATCACAGCCGCTAATCAATCACCTAGACGCCCTTTTAAAACTATACAGATATAGCTTCTTTCTGAGCTCGTGATGTACAGTGGATATGGCTAAGCTCCCATAATACTGCCCGTAACTCACAACTAATGGACCCTGTGAGACCCTCCCAGGGGCTTTTTCCAACTCTGGTAATAGCCTTTGACCTAACCTTCCTCCTGCTGTGAGCCCATGTGAGAGAGTAGGGAGGAATCGGTTAACCTTCCTCCCCAAACCCTCCTCTTCCCATCGGGAGCTATTAAAAGCCTTTTTTAAAGCATTTGGAGCTCATGTGATGGCCAATGGAATTTTAACACACGACTTTGCCCCCGCAATCCGTGATAAAATGGCTAAGCATGCATATGCACCGCTTGTGTGTTTATGTATATTATCTCCAAAGCAGATTGCTGACAGATACTGTGAGTTATCTGACATGCAGCACTCTGACAGACATATGGAAACTTTCTGTTATGTTAAAAGGTATTTTCTCTTGAATTATTCAACAATATGCTGTTTTCTTCACCATAAACACCTTAGAACAAAGCTTCCATCTGTGTGTGTGTGTGTGTGTGTGTGTGTGTGTGCGTACGTGCAGATAAACTACTCAAACAGACGCTGTGGAAAATGAGACTGACATAGCTGCTGGTGCTGTGCTGTGATGGCAGTATTTTCTAATCAGATACGTTACATGATATGATAGCATACTGTGTTAAATAACCAAATACACTCGCTCACACAGATGGAAGCAACGCTTTAAGGTGTTTTTGAGAAACAATGGCAGATTGTAGCTGAGATGCTGAGGTATCGGAGAAGACAAGTCCGGAAGTTGACGTTCAGTGTTTACTGAGAACTATTAAATATGTTTTTATTTTTCACCAGTTCGTTGCAGCAAACATGTCCGGGTTGGTTTTGAGGTCTTTTTGGCTTCACTGATACTGCTCTAGTTTGTAAGGACACTATTTGTGGGATACTCTATGTGTATCTTTTGACTTGTCTCAAAGAAGAGCTTTGTTTTTAGTTCAGCTCCCAAAGAGAATATGTTGATGAAGGTTTAGACCACTAATAATAATATCAGACATATTGGGGACACCCATGACTTATATACCTATGCAAATATTATGTAAATATACCACATATCAATTTCAGAAGTTTGAAAAAGGCCTTGCTTCCCATTCTAGGACAAACTGACTTGCAGAAATCAACCCGCCTGCCCCAAGTGTTTTAGAGAGTCACAGAAGACTTAAGACATTTTGTCATCATTACTCTCATCCTCATGTTGTTTCGTACATTTATGCTTTTTTTGTTTGTTTTTAGGTGGCAGGTTTGAATGTTCACAAGCATGAATGAAATTTGAGAGCTATATGGTGGAGAGGAAGATTTTTTTGTCAAAATAACTTCCAGTACATTTTCAGTATTATCCACATAAAGTTAAATCCACATAAAATTATTTTTTTTGTGCAGTTGAGTTTTTTACTAAATGTTCCTTTGAGAAGAAACAGTGATTACCGTACAAAAAAAAAAATATATGTAGGACTGGGGTTAGCGGTCATGCTATTTTAGATAAGTGAAGCTTTAATAGTGTATATTTTCTCCATAAAATACACCTTAAAGTCTTTGCTACCAAAAAAATTAATAAATCAAATTCTACTATTTTCGTTAAACACACATTGATGCATATGGGGTAAGTTGTCGCAATGGGATGTGCCGTTTACCAGATAAATTTGAATGGCAAAACAATTATGTAACAATTAATTTATAACATTTATTTATTTATTTTTATGGATACATCAAAATAAAAGGGAAAAAAATCAAAAATGTAAAAGATAATGCACATTGTATATTATGATTTGATATTGAAAAGAAGTATTGTACTACATTTGCTCAAAGTTGGTTTCAGAATATGGTGCAAACTGTGTAGTTTATTTTTAGTGTGCCTTTTTAGAGCTTGACACCCCCACTTTCTGTTCACCTTTGTTGCATGGAAACATGCTAGTTTGAGTTCCACAGAATTAAAAAAACATGCAGGTTTGAAATGAGCGTGAGTGAATAATGACTTTTTTTATATATATCTAGCTTGAGTGAACGTCCGTTTGTAAATGTTCAAGTTCAGATCTGATGACCCCATGAACTGAAGAGTTGGTGACTCACTAATGACTTCTGATTGCATGCTCTGGTGAAAACCATTTTCATGGTGAATAAGCATTTAAGTGTATTTGGAATAAGCTGAAACTACATCAACAAGAATCTTGCACGCAGATGGAAAACTCTGACTGATTAAAGATATAAGACGTAAGGTTAGCATCACACTTTTGAACTCTGCGTCGTCTCTCTCACTCACTCTACCTATTAATCTTTCTTCGTCTCTGTGTTCCTCTGTGATGCTCTGATCATTTCCAGAGCTTTTAAGTCCCACGTCATGAATGCAAGGCGACAGGCAACGATGAGTGCTATGATCAGTCACAAAAAAATCTAATTATGCTTAAGGAGAGAGAGAAAGGTTTATACGATGCGGGTATAATATCAGAAATCTTACTCTGCAGATATGCGTTTTGAGAAATCACCTAAAGGGGAAGATTGACAGATGAAGTTTTAAACTCATCATGTATGTTTAACAGTGCCAGATTCCCACACGAGGCACTATGGGAGTCTCTAACCGCAGGCAGTGTCACATTTAGAACCTGGAATCTGAATTTATCGCCTTCTGCAGTGGAAATGCTCTAAATTCAAATTCAATTACAGTGTAAACTCTTTGGAAGAAAGGCAAGCTTGGATGAGCGGGTAACTGTAACTTTATATCAGTGTTCATGTGAGTGCAAACTACAAACTAGTTCAGAGACCAAGCGGTTCTCAGCATTAATCTAGTTCGTGGCCGTGGGTTTGGTTTATTGGTAAGGACGTTTCAAAATCAGACTATACCGATGTACAGGCACGCAGATGTTCTGCAGTGTTTATGGAATAAAAGTTTTTCTTGTCAAATGGTGTTTTTCAAGATTTTATTTAATTTTGAAAGAAGCTTCTTTTTTTCAGCATGCATTTCTTTGATCAAAATAGAATAAAACAAGAATATTGTGAAATACTGCTACAATTTAAAATAACTGCTTTCTGTTTTAATATGTTAAAAAATGTAATGCATTTCTTTGATTGCAAAGCTGAATTTTCAGCATCATTACTCCTCATTCTAATGTAGTGATTTGATTCTCATTTCTTATTATTATAAATGTTAAAAACATTGCTGCTTAATATTTTAATATTCATATTTTTGTGCATTCGTGATACATTTTGAATTTTTTTTTAAATTCTTTGATAGAAAGTTCAGAAGAATAGCATTTATTAGAAACAGAAATCTTTTGTAGCAATTTAAATGTCTTTAAAAATGTCTATACGCTTACTTTTGATCAGTGTTATGCATCCTTTGTAAATAAAATCATTAATTTAAATTTGACCTTAATTTGATTTATTATTATTATTTACAGTATATACATAAGCTAGGCTATATGATAAATGATAAAAATTATTTGTTATATTTTGTGCATCAATAAAATATTCCACATAATAATCTCAACATTATTAAATACATTAATATGTGCTTAAATGCAACTTGCAAGTTACCATCTTTAGAATTCCATAGAAATGACATTCTCGTAATATATTCCACTCTGGTCATATTGTTTGAAATTGTTCAGTATCTTAACTTTGTTCCCAATCTAAATCTACGCTCGTGTAGTAGCAGCTTCATCAGAGCATAAGGAAGTTTAGATGCACGTGTGCATTCTCCAGCATCATGCTGTAAAAGCAGTAAAAGTGTAGTGTGGGATCATCTATCTGTTTTAAAAACCTTTCTTTGTACCTGGCCATTCCTCTGCAAGCAGTGAACCAGAGCTGCTCTTGCCTGTCTGGGAAATTAATTCCACCCCTTCCAGCTGATGCCCACCATCTTTGTCTTCCCCTTTCTTTCTGTTCTTTCCCCTTCCTCTCTTGCCTCCTCTTTGCCCCCTACCAATCTCTGTCTCTCTCTTCTCCTCCTCACCGCGGCAGAGAAGCAAGTGCCAATTCTTCCGAGTAATTTGCGAGCTGGGCGGATGATGGGATTGGTGGATTGCGGCACCTGGCGCTGTTTTGCATTGTCAGCCAAATAATCTGTGATTTATCACTCCAGAGATGAGCAGAGAGTGGAGGAAGACACAGAACAGAAAGAGTGGAATGAATTAAAGTGGAGAAAAGAACAAAAAAAAAAAAAACTGACTGGAAAAGCAACATTTTGCTGGTAGAAAAGTGAAACTGAGAGGAGCAGCCGAGATCAACACAATGAGTGAAGTCATAAATACACATATATGAAGAACAGTTATAAAAAAGATGCTATAATTATTATTTTAAAGAAAGCAAAAACACATTTCAATTCTTTTGTTTCATAGTGGCATTTTTCAAAATTAATTTTGTGCTAAAACCATGGAAATAATTAGGCATTTTTAGCCTATTGTTTACTATATTTATTTGCTTGGTCAGTGTTGTTGTGGATTTTGGTTCTTTTGCTGCTGAAATCACTAAAATCATGTGACGAAGTGATATGGACATGTAATGTGGTCAAGACATGCCTGGAACTTTAGGCGTCCGTTTCCCTGAAAATAATTGCACACCTTAGAATGTTCGTCAGCCAATCAGATTTGAGCATACAGTGGCCCTGTAGAATAAAAATATACATACATATATACAGTATGTATATCCTTCCTAAAATATCTTTGTGTGTGTGTGTGTAGGAGTTTTGTTGGTGCTCAAAGTCATCCATGTGTATTTTATTCTTTTTCAAAAGGGGTTTCTCTGTGGATTCTCTCCAAATATCAGGACCTAAAGGTCCAAATGGGGTCAAATACGATTCATTTTATAGAGGTATTAGAAAAATTGTTTTGGGTTGTTCGCCCCTTTCTTGTTGGGACATAATTTTCTCTTTATAGTGCTCCTCTCTGCAAAGAAACACTGGCCTTCATCTCTCTCTCATTGCCCAGTCTCCTCTCCCCCTCTCTTTAAAATAGAGACAGAGATTAAATAGATTTTTCAGTGTCATCAAATCCATGGCTCAGCTCTTTGGCTTTGACGAAGGGAAGTGTTTATACAGGTCCGTTCCGAAGTCACCAAATAATACGGCATCAGCTGCAGGACGGGAGGAAAACTGAGAAACCAGGTATAGAAGAATGAGCAAGAGACCAGTGTCAAGGAATACCTGTTAATATTTTGCTAATATAGTTAGTAGTAAACATAGTAGTAAAATTACTAGTAAATATACTCGCTTAAAGTCTTAAAATCTTTGTTAATTGTTAAAATGTTGAGCATACAAAATTTAACCACCAGCGATATTTTATTTCTTGCATTTATTTGAATATTGATCTGTTGAATCATCTGTAGTTCCATTTTACAGTTTTGCGATATACAGTACATTGATTCAACCTGACAGAAAACATGATTCATAGAGTGTCATAATTGTGGCCATTTCAATTTATTTTGGATTATTCTGTATTGCTGTTTTTTTTTTCAATACAATGCAAAAATAGTCAAATATACTGCTTATTTTAATAAACTTTGGTGGTTTATACAATTATCAGCCTCAGAGGAGAAGTGTGCGGCTGTGTCCCAGCTTCCAGAATGTTTTTATCATGTCATTTTTTTGATGTTCTGATATGGCCACATGCCACTTTAGCTGCCATTTTCCTGTGCCATTAGCCTTGCGGTCCTCAGACCTGACACAGTCATTTCTGCTGCAGAGAATGACAGGGTGGGGGCTCTTAGAACAACACTGGAGATGATCAGAAAGATGGGTGGATTGAAAATGGTGCAAATTGCAAGAACAGAGATGGAAGCAAAGGTAGAGAAATTGAGCGTAGCGTCCTTGCACGGAATTCTGGGTAATTGCTCTATCGAGAGTCACACACATACACACAAAAACTTAAGCACTTCTGGAGGGTGCCTTTTATCAACTATCATTGTGCGGTGGAACATTACATCCTATATAAAAGACATGCAGAGCACGGGGTCTTTTATACATCCTCTCAGGGCTTGTGTGTGTGTGTGTGTGTGTGTGTGTGTGTGTGTGTATACATCCTCTCAGGGCTTGTGTGTGTGTATACATCCTCTCAGGGCTTGTGTGTGTGTGTGTGTGTGTGTGTGTATACATCCTCTCAGGGCTTGTGTGTGTGTGTGTGTGTGTATACATCCTCTCAGGGCTTGTGTGTGTGTGTAAGAGAGACAGTGCATTTACTTTGATGGAATGACATTTTATATCATATTTTTACTCTAATTGCCTGTGTTGAATGAATCACGGTTCATTTTAGTTGGACTTGCTTTTAAAAGGTTCTTTGTTTAACTGTCTGTTTAGAATGGCAATTCAATACATCTTTTTTTCTCTCACTCTCGCTCTTCCAGATCAAGTATTCCCAAACCTCTTGACATTTTTTTTGTCTCCAAATTAATTTGCCTCAGAATTTGTTTTAGTGTAAAAGTGTACTACACATATGGTATAGGATTGGGAATAAGCTTTCAGTTGTCAATACCAATAGCAATGACATTTCCAGTGACGCGAGGTGAAGTATGGTAACCCATACTTGGAATTGTGCTCTGCATTTAACCCATCCAAGTGCACACACAGAAGTTTGGCAGTTGTGGGTATTGAAGGTGGAAGAGAGCGCTGTTTACTCCCCCACCTTCAATTCCTCCTGGTACAGAGACTCGAACCCACTACCTTTGGGTTGCAAGTCTGGCTCTCTAACCATTAGGCTACGCTTTTAACAGTTCTCCATGCCAGTACAACTAAGACAAATATGCTATAGAGCACAACATTTCAGTCAATAAAGCAATTGTCTTCCATTTCATTCGTTTTTTTCGTTTTTTTCATAGAGAATTGATTTTTAACATGTAAACTTTTCAAGACAGACTTGCAATCTATGATAAATGGTTTTAAGCCACACTTCATTTTTAAATAATCTTGTGTAATTGTCAATTTGTGATATTTGATTGTCATTCACAATGCTTCATGGAACGAGATTCATTCCCTTATAAAACAAAGAAAAGACTTTTGCATCCTTGACTTTATTTACCAGATTTTCAAGTCCGTTTTTGATTAAAATCAAACTCTATAATATTATGATCCAATGCAAAGCCTATTACTTAGTTCATGGCTTACAACACTTTATTGAAAAGTTCTTTGAAAGCCCTATGAAGGAACAAGTTCAGGAATCTTAATGTAAATATGAAATTAAGTTACATTGTAGCAATGCCATGCAGCCGTTTGGTATTTCTCCATGAAGAAATCATTGCTTCATGTTGTTAACGGTAAATGGTCAATTATGTACATGCAGATCAAAGCATTAAAGCAATAGATTTTCATGTATACAACTACAGTGTATGGTAAGTAAACATTATTAAACATGCAGTGTAAACAAACATTATGAAACAAGCAATGCAAAATAAAGCTGCTTAAATGAATTCCAAAAAGTAGAAAAGCGTGGCTTGATTAAATATTCAAACTACTCACTGAATAGGGTTGTTACGTGCTATTACAGAACTGCAAAAGACTGGTATTGTTACCTGTATTTTTTTCTATATTGTAAAAGTGCTTCTGTATTGTACTTGGAACTGGTATCGTTACATGTCTGGTCTGCTCTGAATATCTGTCTTCGCCGCTCTTATTTCTTCTCCAGCTCTTGTTCTTTCTTGCTTTCATTGTTAGGTGATTCATATTACCAGGAAGTACACTATGGAACATGTTTATGAAATAAAAGCACCCGACAGAGCACAAAAGCTTGAGCGATTTGAGTACTGCGTGATCTGTGGCCACACACATGCATTCATTTCAAATTTCGGTCTGCCCCCACCGTGACCCTGAGCTGTAATAGTGAGATGTGACTGCTTCACGCTGCTTGAGCTCTTGTGCGTTTGTGTGTGTGATTTACCGGTAGGAAAATGATGGTGATTTGTTCACCATGACAACGTCACACAGACACAGCCCATCAAAGTGTCATAAACGTCCAGCGGATACAGACCACCATTAATCACGACAGAGAGTAAAGAGGGCAAAATATAGAGAAAAGATGGGGAGGAGGGGGGATAAAGTCCAGATAATAAAAAAGAAGAGGCAAAAGACTGTGAGACTAACAAGGGAAACTTGTCACTTCTCTGTTTTTCTTGTTTTCACATAATAATTAGAAAAAAAGTGCTCTCTCTTCAGATGAGTGTAATTGTGGCTAGTGCAAGGGGAAGAATCATAGCAAATGCCACAGCCATTACAAAAACCCACAAAACAATCACAACTGGTTGATCCGCCTCCACTTCACCTTTCTGTTTCTTGCACTGCAGGTGTCTCTTGCTTGTGATGAGGTGTTGGTGAACGGGAAAGAGAAGAATGGGCATATCTCTCTACAAGTGAACTTTACCTACCTCTATTTTACCAGCCAATTAGAGCTCACCGTCTGGGTGCCACGGTTACCGCTCCAGATTGACGTCTCTGATGCTGAACTCAGCCAAGTCAAAGGATGGAGGGTACCCATCATCACCAACAAGAGGTGTGTGTGTGTGTGTGTGTGTGTGTGTGAGATGGCAAAAAGTGTGCATGCGTTTGTGTGTGTGAGCCGGCATGTGAGGAGAAAGGCACAATGTTTGTTCAGCAGAGATCTATAACCACCCCTTTCATTTTCATGGTATACATGAAAATGAAAGTGGTGTGTGTGTGTGTGTATGCTTGTGTGTGTGTGTGCATGTTTGGATATGTCTGTTTTTTCACAGCCCAATTCTGCTTGTTGGCCTTCAGTCTGTCTGCTGGGCCCATTTTTCAATTTGGCCAATTTCTGTCTTTCTGCCTGTAACAACAAAACCACTGTTACCAGCAGGAACCACACTCGCACACGCACACACACACACACACACACTCACTCTCTCTCTCTCTCTCTTACACCCCACGCAATGCTTCCCCCTAGGTGAACAGGAAATTTGAAGTAATCACAGTTTCAGAGAGAGAAATAAAATGGGGGGAGAAAAGACAAAGCAAGGAAATCAAAACCAAATAGAAAAAAGCAGACAACAAAATAAAAAAGTAAAGGGAAAAGAAAACAAGAGAAAAGAAAAGAAAAGAAAATTGAACAAATTGGATAATTGCTGGAGCTCAGATTCTTTTCCTCTATTCTAATCAGTCAGATAGCCAGCTGCACTGAAATATACAAGCTTAGCTTTGCCAAAGATGTTTATAATTGCTTTCTTCTTGGCCCTCAGTGTAACATTTGGAGAAATAAGTCATGTGCTAAAAACAGGCTTTCTGTCAGCATTTGCTCAGTCTCATTTGCTTCCAAACCTGTATGACTTTCTCCTGTGGAGATGTTCACAGTGCTCTTTTCCACACAGTGAAAGACAATGAAGTGAAATGCTGCAAAGAAGATTTCATAAAAATAGCATGATTTATTATGCAAGAGTGAAAATGAGAAGCGAGAACGACAGCAGATTTTCATTAAATAATTATTTAAATTCCTTCACACAAAGCTGGCGTCTAGCGTACAGGCCATTTGGACTACTATTCTGGTACTTTTATGTTGTTTCTCTCCACATTTTTGGAGCTCGACAACTACTGTCCTAGTTCACTTTAATGTTAAAGTCTTTTTCTGAGTTTTGTTAGAAAGTAAGCCATACGAGTTTGGAACAACATGAGGGTGAGTAAAATGATGACAGAATTGTCATTTTTAAGGAAACCATAAAGCACAAGATGGTATTATTTTGACTTTGTATTTCATTATTCTTAGAATCATTATTATCATTTATTTCATTATTTTTTTCTTAAAAATCTCATTACTATCTCATTATTTCAACTTAGAAAACAACCTCAAATCAACCCATTTGTGTTGAATATTGTGATTATGCATAATGGCATTACAGTATTTTTTTATAATCTTTCTGCCCCTGCGCTTAATGCCATCAGCCAAAATAATGTCACCCCTTCATTGTCATACAACAGCTACTAAACATGTAGATTTCTTATCTTATCCGTGTTCTGTTTTGCCCAGGCCAACACGGGACAGCGAGGATGATGAGGAGGATGAGAGGAAGGGCAGAGGCTGTGCCTTACAGTATCAGTACGCTCTGGTGCGTGTTCTCACACACTTCGTAGCCGAGCCAGTTGGCCCTGGTGGGGAGCTTGTGCACATGCTGGGTTCTGATTGGTCAGCCGACATCACAGAGATGGTCCTGGACTTCCTGAAAGTGGAGGATACAAGCATTGCCCGACTAATTGATGGAAGAGTGCTGGTGGGGAGAGACCCGGGCATCACCAATATACAGGTAAATATCTATCTATCTATCTATCTATCTATCTATCTATCTATCTATCTATCTATCTATCTATCTATCTATCTATCTATCTATCTATCTATCTATCTATCTATCTATCTATCTAGTTTTGCTTTTATACATCTTGTAAACACATTTTTTTCAAAGTGTCTTACATTGCTTTCAAGATGTACATTTTATCATTACAGAATATATGCATTCCCTGGGAATCAAATTCATTCCTAATTTATTCATAGCCAGTTTCTTTGACTGCATCTGTTTGGTGAGCAGATTAGTTTTAAATGAAGTGGGCACACAAATAAAGACCGGTGACAAATAAAGAAAGAACCTGAGCGATAGTAACACCTCCCTTGTCAAACACACCGGAAATATTCACCCCTCAATGCGAAGATGTTATTGCATCTGAGTGATAACAAGCTTGTTTGTCTACTGGTGTTAAAATCTCAGCGGTGTTGAATGCTCATCCCAAGTATTCTGTTGGAAACCCGTCGACTAAGAGGCCCTTGTGTGTTTATGTTCCTTACCTCCGCATGTGTGGTTTTTCATGTCTCTGTCTCCACTTGCACTTTATAATGTCTCATATGTTAAGACCTCGCATGTGGTTTTGAGTTTGTTTTTATTCTGTGTGGAATTCTCTCCAGCCATTTTTTCATGTTGTTTCTCTCCCTGTCGTTTAGTCTTCTGCCACCCCTTTGATTTCCTGCCATTTTAGTTTTTTTCCTTCCTTTTCTCCCCTCAGCTTGGCAATCCTCATGGTGTCACTCAACAGTTTGTGTCCAGGGTAACAGAATATGGTGCTCGACGATGACATGTTGATTCTGAGAGCTCTTTGTACACTGCCTGTCTGTCATAATAAAGCAATTGCAAAGCGCCAGTTTGTATCTCAACGCCTTTTATAAGGATGGGAGATATTATATAATGGAAACAGGGACAGGAAACAGTTTTCAAATGTTTAAAAATAGTTAAAAATGAGTACATTTCATAGATAGATACTGTAGCATGACACATGCATTAATCTGAACAATGTGATGATTGGTTTTCATATTTCCCAGGTGATATCCCCCTTTTCGGACTCTATTCTGGCTGAGAAGACCATCACAGTGGTGGATGATAAAGTGACCATCAGTGATATGGGAGTTCAGCTGGTGGGCTCTTTGAGTCTCTCACTGCAGGCCAGTTCCACCAACAACAGAGCCTTCTACATCACAACCACTGCTCAGGACCTGTTGCACACACCCAAACAGGTGAGAGCCATGAGAAATGGCCAACAGAATATTTAAGTTACTACTATGTATTATGGAAAAAAATCATATAGGCTTTAACATTCTAAAGCTAGATGTTGAGGCTGCTGTAGACGTTGGGGCAACTGTAAATGGGCTGGAACTGTTCTCTGGAACTGGCTCGATCATTTCAGAAATTAAAACGGACGCCACTTTGAATTGACAGCATAGCTCTAAAACATTCCGGCTGACACCAGAACCCTGCGCACTTTCAAGTTAAGAATGGCCACAATCGTTTGTTAAGAAAAAAAAAATTAATAGAACCAAAAACTGAGAAAACCCTGAATTTGTCAAAACATTATAGAACTTTGATGTTACTGCCCTAGTGAAAAATAAATCTACTAAAATGTATTTGAAATACATTTATTTCATGCTAAGTATATTACAAATACATTTACACATTTACATACTAAAAAATACTCTATACTATACTGGTATACTTAAAGTCTGCTAAATTGGAACAAGTAATTTTGTGCTTAATGCACTTTAAACGTGTGGAAGAAGTACTCAAGTCCAACTAAAGATATACTCAAGTTTATTTGATTGTGCTAAAGTGGAACTATTGCAAGTATATTTTAGGTACACTTTAAAGGCCGCTATTATTCAGAGATCATACAATCCTCATTAATAGTGACATTAAACACATTTTAGGCTTAATATTAAGAAATGTGCATTGTGCAATAGTACTTCCAATAAAGTTTAATTAAACATTTTATATCAGTAAGTCTTGAGCGATATGTCGGTAAATATGTTAATAGATTTGAACTTTACTTAATATGAAATAAATACATTTTAAATATATTACATTTTTACTAGGGTGTGAATTAGCTTCAGTGTTCGAGCACAAGAACTTGACTTTCCTGGAACTTACTGGAACACTGCAGGACTAGAACATGCGGCTGGGAGTACAAACTAGAATCGCAGCCATGTCAAGGACAATTGCCTAAAGTTTTTAGGCATCTAGTTGAAGGCGGTGTGTTAATTTAAAAGAGCAGTGCAGTTTGAAAGCATTGACTGGAAAACTTTTAAAGCTTAAACAGCTGCAAGGAAACCTGCTTATGAACAAAAGTGTCCACATGCAAGAGCTTCACATCAGAAATAGGCACTTATATTGTGGCACTTTAGAATAAATTTTCATTCACGCTACCTGGTTGAGAGTTTTTTTCAGAGTCTGTGGCTAAAGGGAGAGTGAGAGATATTAGAGGCAAAATGTAGAGACTAAAATACTCAAAAAAGGTGCAATCTTTCACTTTCCTGACCATGCAACATTTTAAACCAGGCATTGTAAAGCACACCTATCAACCATCCACAGTCTGCCCTGCTAACAGTACAGATACCACTGCGGAAATAATCCAGTATGCAAACACATTCTGCAAAATGTTCTGGTCTCTGTTTGCTCTATTAACCCATGGCCCCTCACTAGAGGCACCGGTGTTCATTTTGGCAGGCGTGATTATAACTGAGAAGTGAGTAGCTCTAATATTCTCCTTCCCCCTACAGTGCTGTTTGGAATCATCTGATTAAAGTATCTAAAATAGCGGCTCTGCTAAAAATTAGAATGCTTTCCCTGGCTTCTGCCAGCATTTTCCCACGCACAGGGCCCAAGGTTAACTATGAGTGAATGAGAGTGGGTGGGAAAACACTGCAAGAGTCTCATTTGGAGTTGTTGGCAATTACGGATATTAAGAAAAACGCTTTTTGTCTCATTTGAAGAAGCTGTCAAAATCAAGGTGGCCACATGTCTGGAGGCTGTTCTTGTGCACTATTTTTGACACTAGCGTAGTTGATCTGCAGTTTGCGTTTTCACTCTCTTGAGCATTTGTGATTAACTCCACACATTCTACATCCTATATAATTATAATCCATATCCTATAATTACCTCTCGCTTTCCTAGCATAGTGTTTAGTATTTCTTAAATTATATACTACTACATGTTTATATAAGCTAAAATTAATTTGTATATTAACCTTCATTCTCCAAGGATGATGATGCAGTAGCTATAAAAATTAGAATGTTTCAAACTAATTTGGGTTTGTTGTTAAAAAATAAAAAATATTGGTCACCATTTACTCAGCCTTATGACATTCCAAAATTATAACATAAAAGGAGAAATATGTAAAAACTGTACTAGCCATTCTTTCCTGAGCGAATCATTTTTTGAATCATACCTTTCAAATGCTTTGGTTTTAGTTCAAAAAACAGTCAGAATGATTTCTTCACAAATCAGACTGATTTGGCTCTCAAATTTAGCTCACTGACTCACAGACTTAACTGGTCAAGTATGTAATTACAATTAATGGAAACTGAGGCTTCAAAAAGGATGCAAAACTCATAATTAAAGCAGCTCATATGACTCATGCACTGTATATTCTTTTGCTGAAGTCACTGATTTTCTTCTCACCCCCTGTTAACCTGTGACTGGATCATTGAGCCAAGAACCAGATTTTTAAACAAGTCATTCAAAGCGGTTTTGTGAACTGGATCAACAGAATCAATAAAAACATGACTCAAAAGAATGATTCATTCAATGAAAAGCGAGCGGTCACGCATCTATTCTTAACCATCTCTCTGTTATATTACAGGAAGCCATTATCAGTGCATGGATTCAGTACAGCGATGGCTCTGTGACTCCTCTTGACATCTATGACCCTAAAGATTTCACTGTAACTATCACCTCACTGGATGAGAACGTAGTCTCCACCTATCAGGATCAGTCCCAGCGCTGGCCTGTGGTAGTGGCAGAAGGTGAAGGCCAGGGAGCGCTACTGCGTGTGGAAATGATGATCTCAGAAACCTGCCAGAAATCCAAGAGAAAGAGCATTTTGGCGATGGGGATAGGAAGTGTGCAGGTGAAGTTCGGACAGAACGACTTGGAGCAGAGGAGTGGAACTCAGGAGGAGAACAGTCTGGACAACAGCACAAATGAACAGAAACATAAGCTTCTAGAAGCGGATAAAACGAGTGGAGGAGATAGCTGGAAATACACAAACACCGCGGTGGAACGAGAAGAGTCGGTTCTAAAGAAGGTCAGTACGACTGCAAAGACTCCGCTAACCAGTCGATCCGGGGGCAGCAAGCAGGGTGGGGGGCAAAACAACAACCCTGTGGACTATACCAGTTTCCCAGCGCAGGTGGACCTACCCGGTGGCGCAGACAGTGACTTGACTCAGGCTCCGAGAGGTCTATCAGATCTGGAAATTGGCATGTATGCCCTGCTTGGGGTCTTCTGCCTTGCTATCCTCGTCTTCCTCATCAACTGTGTCAGCTTTGCTTTCCGCTACCGCCACAAACAGCTCCCTGTTCTGGAACAGGGCAACATGAACCATGCCCACGACTGGGTGTGGCTCGGTAACGAAGCGGACCTGATGGACAGTCATGGCGACCACGGGCCGCTGGCACACAACGATGAGTGCACGACCGCGATAGATCGCAACGAAGGGTGTGAGGAGAGCAAGTACCTCCTCAACGGCGGGATTCAGAAAAGCGAATCACACGGACGTGGCATCCCCCATGTGCACTCCGATCCACGGTCCTGTTCAGGAAACGACCCCAGTGGAAAAGTCGAACCCCTTAACAACTCTCCCAGCGCTGCCAAGCGCAAAAGGGTCAAGTTTACTTCCTTTGCCACCGTACTACCAGACGAAGGCGGGCCGTACACCAACTCCATCCTTATCGGGAATGAAGACGACATCAAGTGGGTCTGTCAGGACATGGACCTGGGACAGTCAGCCGAGCTCAGGAGCTACATGGAGAGACTGCAAGACAATCTGTAGGAGCCGAGAAGAGAATGAAAGAAAAGGAAAGTGAGAGGGCGGACACACAAAAACTCACCAGAAATGCCTTTGCACTGTGGGGGGAATGCAGGGAGACAGGGAGGGAGGAATTATTAAAAGAATCGAAAGTGGATGCAAGCAGGGAGCAGGAAGGAATAAAATCCTTTGGGAGTCTCGAGTTAAGTAGGAAATTCACAAAAAGGGGAAACGGGTGAAGAGAGACTGGCACGTTCATACTGGCTCCGCCGAGCGGTCCAGGTGGCGCAGAGTCAGCAGCTGCCAGTTGGCTAGCACAGGGACAGAACACCAGTTAACGACACCCCGAATAAACAAGCCCAAACAAGACCAGCGAGAGAAAGAAAGAAAGGAAACAAACTTGACAGCTGTACAGAAAATCACAGTCCGTGGAAGTCGATAAATGGGAGTTGTTATCGCTAATGTAACTTGTTTTGATTTATTTTGATTCAGATCATTGGGACGTATACAACAGATCTTATTTTTTTTTGTTTTTTAGATTAGTATGTAACTAGACCAAAACAGGCCCTCGAAGCACCCAGCCTGCCCCAGATCCAGGTGTGTGTTTGTTTTTTACCGCTCATTTTGTACTGTCTGTCCCTCCTGTGTGAATTCCAAGAGAGCTTGGGTGCAAGGGCGTGTGAGATTCCCCCTGGCTGGGGTCTGTACCAGCTGTATCTGCACACACACACACACTGTTTAAGGAGTCGAAAGACACCAAAACACAACAGTCCTCCCTCTCCATCTCTCCTCTGGGAGAAAACACAAGACATCAATGATGAAAAGCAACATGAGAATAAAAAGACTCCTCATGCACTGTTCATTTGATCAAGTGAATGTGGAAAAAAAGGACTGAGGACTTCTTTCGCCCATCGGGGTGTTGTTCATCTGCACAATAAGAATAAAACAGAAAGTGCATAGAGCGGCCCTCAGCTGATCTGAGACCGGCCGGTCTGACTGTCCTTACAGCAACTGATCCAGACAGATGTGATGATGAACATCGGACGGACCGTGTAGAAATACAAGCCCACAAAATTGAGTTGTGTTTGTTATAAAACCCTATGATTGCTGTGATAGAAAAATATACAAGAGTAGATATGGTCTATTACTCTCCAGTACGGTAAATGTATGAATGTTTCTCTTTTTATTGAGGCGAAATGTACATCGTTTACCCCCTTTTTACATGGCTGGAGCACCTGCCCATGGTTTTTACATGTCCTATAGGTTTTAAAGCAACTTTCTATTTCTGCCTCACTAACCCCAGCGTTTCCCCAGCTCCTTGAATCCGTGTTGTTTATATTACTGAAGAGTTGTAGGGAAGGACAGATGTGGAAACCTTCTCTTTGAAAGCTCAGGTGAAAACACGCTCACAGATGAACAGTGGTAGAATTCAAATGTAGATTGTAAGAATGCAATATTTATTTGTAAGTGTAATATGAGATAGGATGTAAATAAAATGATTCAAAATTTCTTGTGGACACTGCAAGAAGGCTGTTGCCTACATTTTCACAATCAACACCGAGTCATGAGGCTGTTTGAGTGTTTAATATTCTATGTTCAAATCTGATTTCCCCCAGAGGAATAAAAAGATAGGCTTTAATATGTGAAGACATGTCATGGGTTCTGTCAGAACATCAGATTCCCCAGGGTTCAGTCTTTTCCTTTGATATATTATTTCTGTTTTTTAAAAAGGTGTTTAATTTAGTTAAAGCTACTTTTTTTAAAATGTTTTATTTTTTGCGTTTTGGTGAAAGCTACATTAGAAGTAGGGTAGAGCAGATTTAATTGTAATTGGAAAGGATTTATATAAATATAAGGGAAAATTTCTTTTTTTAACCATTTTCCAATTACATTTTTGCCTTTTTAAAATATTTTTTAAAGTACAATTATTCCATGTAACATCTTAGTTGCTAAAAATATGTATTAAATTAATATTTATAATATTAATATTTAATTTATTAAAAACCAATCCATTATATATTTATTTTTTAGTTTTTATATTAAGTTTTGTCAGCTATTTTGATATCAGTTATATGAAATGCGAGAACAGACTTTAAACTTAAATATTTATATAAAAAATTATATAAAATATTTTACCTTTTATTTTTACCTTTATGCGTGTGATAAAACTATCCATTATTATTATTATTATTATTGGGAATTTATTATTACATTTAAACCTGCTCTCTCCTATTGAAATTGTTATGATTTGTCATAAGCAATGTATGAATGCATTAATTTGTCTGAAATGCTTAAAGATTTTGACAGTCGTTTTAAAGGACAACAGCAGTTTGCAACAAAAAAACAACTTCATTCGAGTAGCCACAAGTAAAAGGAGGCGATTTTGAATATTTTTTCTTTTATAAACATACATACCTTGTTTAGTCTGAGGTGGAGTGGCAGGATGTCTTGTTTTCCAGGTGTGCTTATGGGATTGGTTTGACTTTTACTGTATGAAGTTTCATTTCGTTCTGGCCTTGACTCTCGGTACAGCAGAACAACTGTTTTCTTATTAAGTTTCTTGGTTTAAGCACTATCCAGTTTATTGTCCGTTGTGACTGTAAATTATGGAGAAACCATATAATAGAATGTGAGAGAGAGAGATGTTGAGGTCATGTGTTTGCCAAGGCCATCGCTGACACCTCTTCAACCAGAATAATATACTAGATTGTAACAATAACGCTCTTCGTTCACCATCCACATGAGGCCTTAGATGCAGTGTCACAATGTCTCATGACTCAAGATGGAGAATATGAACTCATCTTTATTCCAGTCATTCGCTTATTGATATTCTGATGTGTTTTTCAGATAATCTATTCCTAAATCCTCATACTGTGCATTTTCTCATAAACCATGTCATATCCTGCTATACGATTCCATGTTTTCATATAAACATATTCGTCTGATAAAATTGCTTCGTGTCCATGTACACAAATCTATATTTTCATATAAATACGTTTCAGCACCTGAAGACGCCATGATTTTGTACAAATTTACAGACTGAAAAGCAGAAAGAATAACGTACGTTATGCTCTACGTTCTCATTTTACAGAAGTACCGACATCCGTTAACGTCCCTTTGCTGGTATTTGTTCAGTATGACCCTCATTGTGTACATGCTTTCTCATTAAAGATGTTGCCTACTGACATGGATTTTGTTTCTTTTGTTTCCCGTTGGTTTCAATGTATGCATCTTCGGATACGCGTTAACTTGTCTATTGTTAGCTAGCCAACTAGCTATTTTTGTCATATCATTTGTCAACCTGCACCAGATTTTAGAATTGTCCACCTCCAAAATACCTAAAATTACATTATTCTGTTGTTGCCGTAAAGCAATCCACATTTTGGCGGAATTTCATAGCCGCACATCAAACTAACATACTCCCAGAGCAAACGTTTGGCACAACGAGGGAAAGAAACAGAAGCCATTCGCCACATTAGAAGTCGGTGTACCATCGTAATGATTTTGATATTTCAAGGTATTAAAAAAACGGTTGCTTTAAGTAAAACACGTGATTAATCTTTCCTTTGATCACTAAAATGTCTGTAGCTGTATACCAGCTCCAATTACAAATACTGTTTCCAGGATTCAGTCCATTTTGTCATATATTTGCGTATGTATAGTCTGATGTTCGATGTCTTTTATATTTCAGTGCGAGGAGAGCAGCTTTGATGTACACCAGTGACTAAAGTTTTGGATGGTGCACACCAGACATACCATTAATCCCTGTAATAGCATCAGCACAAGGTACAAAAGTTTGTGTGCAGCAAATTTTGGTAAGATGTACACCACTGTACACATTTTATTTGGAGTGTTTCAAGAAAAGATGGCACAAAAATACTCTATAATGAACCCCACTATCTTCCACTTGGACTTCAAAGTCATTTTTTGAAATATGGACCCATTTTTCCCCTCAGAAAAGATGGAACTGTCATTATGCTGCTGTTTTTGAAGCACAGAGAAAAGGTAAATGGCTGTATTATGATTGTTTTACCAAATAGATGTAATTCATTTAGTCAAGGGGGCTTTCACTGAATATTACATTATTTCAGGTACAAAAAATGTTGTGTCATTCCCAAGTATAGAACGCACATAAAGTAGTATTTATAACATATAAATGAAAAACAATGATTAAATTAATAATATTGCATATTTTAATATCTGATAGGCTTTCAGAAAGAATACTAAAACAAGTTGTAAATATCCTTAAAACTCCACACACACACATACATATATATATATACAATATATGGTTGGTTGGTTAGTTGAGAGTCTTGGAATCACTGGCTCTGTAAAGATTGAAAACCCCCATTTTAATCAGTTGGACCATCCTGTTCATTTAAAGAGCTTTTTAAGTGATTCAAAATGGAAAATTAGCTTCCCCTCACACATCTCTTTTTCCTTTTAAATCATCTCATTTCCCAGTGACATAAAACAGATGGCTTAGTTTTCTTGCTGTCTCTTGCTCTCTTTCTCTCTCTTTTTGTTTTTTTTTTTTGCTCCCTAAACAAATTCTATTCCAATTTAGTGGCTTCCATTAACATGTGTTTCTGCACAGGGCATTGATTTACTGCTGGTATCAAATACATATTGCCAACCAAGTGAGACATGCAACCTTTCATTTTCACGCCGTCGCGTTACAAATTCGACATGCTACATTAACAAGAAAAATGGCTGTGTTTGGCAAAGCCAATGGGAAGTGGCCTGTGTCTTTAGATGACATTTCGTTTTCATTCCGCATTCATTACTGCGTGCTGTCACTGCCATGCTTTAAGTTGTAAGTGTGAGTGTTTTGGTTTATCGCTGAGAGTCATCACAAATGTGTGTGTGTGTTTGTCAGAAACGCATAAACGTGGCACTGCTGAAGTGGAACAGACCAAGCTGCCCCGAGTTAAACAAGCACCTTACCTGTGAATGACCACACTAGAGCCTTTGCCTGTAAATGATGCATCACAGAATATTAAAGCAATGCATCTCCATGAGAGGAAAGGCAGTTCCCAGAGCAATAACTTTAACAAATGTATTAAATAGAACTAAATAAATGCACTTTATTTAAGGTTCCAGCCCAGTTTTATGTCGGACATCAAGTGGTGACCCAGTAGAGTACCAGAATTCATTATCATACTACAGTAAACAAAAATCAGATCGATTTGTGCTATCCAAACTATGCATGATTATATGCTTAAATTTTATTATTAACATTTTGCATTGCTTTTCCCTGCTATATGCGACCCTGTTAGAACAGACCCACGACCCATTTTTGAGTTGCACCCTCAGCAGTTAAGAACCACTCATTTACAGTAAGCTTTTGTGTTGCGCTTTGAACAGTGTTGTTTCTCAGAACATCAGCTTGATCATTTGCAGTGCTGCAATTTCAAGCACCCTTGACATTCCAGTGTAAAAATGGAGTAAAATGCTTTTTGCTGCTTTCTCAAGAAGTGTTTACTGAACCATAAAATGGAGGAACATGGACCTTTTTTCATAATTATGAATTTTGTCCTATGTCCATGAACTGTATCGACAGTAGCATGCTGTTTCACATATGTTCAGGATTCTTTTAGGGTAGGCAAATGTTTTCTGATGCTATTTGGATGTAGTAAAACCCACATATATTGAAAACATCTGAATCATGTTTTCATTTTCTTCTGTCACTGGCCATAAACCTTGATATCAGGATCAGGCATAAAATAACGTCTTGGGAATCATTCATACAAGTGAAAACCGGCCGAGAATTGAACAAACAGTTGTAACGTGGTTCAAAGGAATACAGCAATCATGTCTCTATAGCAGCTTTTCTGGTGATTAAGGGATAATCGTGGGGGCAGTCGTGGCCTAATGGATAGAGAGTTGGACTTGTAACCTGAAGGTTGTGGGTTTGAGTCTCGGTCTGGCAGGGATTGTAGGTGGGGGAGTGAATAACCAACACTCTCTCCACCCTCAATACCACGACTGAGGTGAGACCCTTGAGCAAGGCACCAAACCCCCAACTGCTCCCCGGGCGCCGCAGCATTGGCTGCCCACTGCTCCGGGTGTATGTTCACTACTGTGTGTACACTTGGATGGGCCACACACCACTTCCCTTATAATAAAACACTTCTTCACCTTACAAATGGATCAAAAAGCAAAAATGCAGATCATATTGTGTGAAAAAGCAAAACAGGCAATAGATTTGGAATCAGCATCCCAAACTTAGAAAGAAACAAATATTGATTTCATTCAGCAAATATATATTATATTATATAATTGTAATGAAAAAAAAAGCCAAATATTATTTGTTTTTTACTGGTCTCAAACAGTTTGATCCCACTGTTTGTAGTTAGAAATCTTAAGAGTTTTGAATTCTGTCCTGCCTAATGACCCTTTCCGAATCCATAACTCACCCGAGACGTGGGTCATATTTCGCTCATGATGTTTAACCGAATGAAGAGCATATTATAAAAACTGAGACTCAGGTGCACTTACTCTCCTAGCAGAGAGCCGTTAGCAGACATCATAAAGTGCAGTGTTTCATGCTCTCTCATTCTCTGTCTGTCCCCTGTACCTCATGCTCCATTACCTCTCCTGTGAGCTGAACGCACAGAGCCCCGCTTATTCACTCTCTAATGTAGTGTGTGTGTGTGGAGATCTAATATGACGTTAAACGGAGAGCAGCCTTGCTAATTCAATCCTTGCTACAATAGAGTAAGACCTGGGAGAGTTTGCCTCCGATGGCTCACAATGCCTCAGAAAAGAGCTCTATTAAAATCTCATTTTGTTCTTCACAAGGAGCAGAACAAACTGAGACCTTGTGTCTTTTGAGAGTTACCAATCCTAGAAAGTGTGTTAAGCATCCCTTTATTTATTTAAAAGAATAAAATGTGATTTTATTTCTACTACTATGGTTCTAAAGAAAATGGTGCTTGCCTTGGCAGAACTCGCCTCCATGATGCTGGGATGTTGTGGGTGGTTGGCAGGGCATCGCTATGCAGTTGCTAAGGTGAGCAGTGAGTTCTGTAACATTGAGAAGTTACATCATTTTCCATCATTGATGCCATGATGAGAACGTGCGCAGCCTCAAACCCCTCACTAGCAACTATGTTTACATCAAAGGTAGCAGATGGAAAAAAACATAAGCCCATTTCACACTGTTAAAAGCCCTTGGGCACTGGTAAAATGTCTAATATAGTATAATGAAATATTTACATATTTTTACATTAAATGTTTATATGCTGCTTGCTGAAAACATATTTCAACAGACCACAGCAACTTTTAAATTGCTGTCAGTAAAGCAAGATGCTTTTCGATCCAGATGGTGTATTTACATGATCCACCAGCAGGAGGCTAACTAGGCCTAACCTTGACCCAACACTTGGTTCTGATTGTTTTAGCACTTTGTTATGCGGTTCTGGTTATTTCATTGTGGTTGTTTACTGGACCAAGTCAAAAGAGCCTATAAAATATATATGATATTCTATATCATATATATACAGGTGCTGGTCATAAAATTAGAATATCATGAAAAAGTTTATTTATTTCAGTAATACCATTCAAAAAGTGAAACTTGTATATTAGATTCATTCATTACACACAGACTGATATATTTCAAATGTTTATTTCCTTTAATTTTGATGATTATAACTGACAACTAATGAAAGTCCCAAATTCAGTATCTCAGAAAATTAGAATATCAATTAAGAGCAATGCAAAAAAAATGATCTTTAGAAATGTTGGCCAACTGAAAAGTATGAACATGAAAAGTATGAGCATGTACAGCACTCAATAATTAGTTAGGGCTCCTTTGGCCTGGATTACTGCAGTAATGCGGCGTGGCATGGAGTCGATCAGTCTGTGGCACTGCTCAGGTGTTATGAGAGCCCATGTTGCTCTGATAGTGGCCTTCAGCTCTTCTGAATTGTTGGGTCTGGCCTATTGCATCTTCCTCTTCACAATACCTCATAGGTTTTCTATGGGGTTAAGGTCAGGCGAGTTTGCTGGCCAATCAAGAACAGGGATACCATGGTCCTTAAACCAGGTACTGGTAGCTTTGGCAGTGTGTGCAGGTGCCAAGTCCTGTTGGAAAATTAAATCTGCATCTCCATAAAGTTGGTCAGCAGCAGGAAGCATGAAGTGCTCTAAAACTTCCTGGTAGACGGCTGCGTTGACCTTGGACCTCAGAAAACACAATGGACCAACACCAGCAGATGACATGGCACCCCAAACCATCAATGATTGTGGAAACTTTACACTGGACCTCAAGCAACGTGGATTATGTGCCTCTCCTCTCTTCCTCCAGACTCTGGGACCTTGATTTCCAAAGGAAATGCAAAATGTACTTTCATCAGAGAACATAACTTTGGACCACTCAGCAGCAGTCCAGTCAAGACGCTTCTGACGCTGTCTCTTGTTCAAGAGTGGCTTGACACAAGGAATGCGACAGCTGAAACCCATGTCTTGCATACGTCTGTGCGTGGTGGTTCTTGAAGCACTGACTCCAGCTGCAGTCCACTCTTTGTGAATCTCCCCCACATTTTTGAATGGGTTTTGTTTCACAATCCTGTCCAGGGTGCGGTTATCCCTATGCTTGTACACTTTTTTCTACCACATCTTGTCCTCACTTCGCCTCTCTATTAATGTGCTTGGACACAGAGCTCTGTAAACAGCCAGCCTCTTTAGCAATGGCCTTTTGTGTCTTGCCCTCCTTGTGCAAGGTGTCAATGGTCGTTTTTTGGACAACTGTCAAGTCAGCAGTCTTCCCCATGATTGTAGCCTACAGAACTAGACAGAGACCATTTAAAGGCTTTTGCAGGTGTTTTGAGTTAATTAGCTGATTAGAGTGTGGCACCAGGGGTCTTCAATATTGAACATTTTCACAATATTCTAATTTTCTGAGATACTGAATTTGGGACTTTCATTAGTTGTCAGTTATAATCATCAAAATGAAAGGAAATAAACATTTGAAATATATCAGTCTGTATGTAATGAATTAATCTAATATACAAGTTTCACTTTTTGAATGGTATTAGTGAAATAAATCAACTTTTTCATGATATTCTAATTTTATGACCAGCACCTGTATGTATATATATATATATATATATATATATATATATGTATGTGTGTGTGTGTGTGTGTGTGTGTGGTTTATGAGGACACAAATTTGTATAATGACATGGGTATGACAGAGGTATTACAATATGAAGGTGGTTTATGAGGACACTACCTATGTCCCCGTAATTCAGGCTTAAAAAACATACTAAATGGTGTTTTTTTTGAAAATCTAAAAATACACAAAGTCTCCTGTGAGGGCTAAATTTAGGTGTAGGGTTGGTGTAGGGCAATAGCACACACAGTTTGTTCAGTATGAAAACCATTACGCCTATGAAGAGTCCCAACATGTGTGTGTGTGTGTGTGTGTGTGTGTATCTCAAAAAATTTGAATATCGTGAATATATTCTTTCATATATTCTAGATTCATTACATGCAAAGTAAAACATTTCAAGTTTTTTATTTTTTTATTTTGATGATTAGAGCTTATAGCTCATGAAAGTCAAAAATCCAGTATCTCAAAATATTAGAATATTTCCTAAAATCAGTCAAAAAAGGATTTGCAAAACAGAAAAGTTCAAGTTAAAGTATGTTCATTTATGCACTCAATACTTGGTCGGGGCTCCTTTAACACAAACTCCAGCATCAGTGAGGAATGGCATGGAAGCGATCAGCCTGTGGCTCTGCTGAGGCCCTATTGAGTCTTCAGCTCGTCTGGATTGTTGGATCGACTGTTTCTCATCTTTCTCTTGAAAATATCCCATAGATTCCATATTTTAGTTTAATCTATGGGAAAATATCCCACAGATTCCATAGTTTACTTTAGGGTCCTGGCCTAATGGTTAGAGAGTCGGACTCGTAACCCAAAGGTTGAGGGTTCGAGTCTCAGGTCCAGCAGGAATTGTAGGTGGGGGGAGTGAATCTACAGCGCTCTCTTCCACCTTCATTACCACGACTGAGGTGCCCTTGAGCAAGGAAAGAGGATTTTGGACCACTGAGCAACAGTCCAGTTCTTTTTCTCCACAGCCCAGGTAAGATGCTTCTGACGTTGTTTCTGTTTCAGAAGTGGCTCGGTAAAACTTTTGAAATGTTTTACTGAACATGTAATGAAACTAGAATATTTTAAATATGATATTTTGAAATAAGGTACAAAAAATAATGAACTTTTTCACATTCTAGTGTTTTTAGATGCACCCGTGTGTGTGTGTGTGTGTGTGTATCTACAGTATATGTATATAATATATATATATATATATATCGTCGTGCAAATCATTTGAAGGAATCTACTGAAGATTTCAGTCATCAGTAGCATAAAACCGGATTCATTTTATTTTTCACTATTTTAAGATCATGTGATCAACTGTAAATACTACTCACTTGCAGCCTGATGTTTCTGGATACTTCCAAAAACATGGCTAAAAGAAAATGAAGAATTTCTACAGTGGCAGTGGTAACTGAAAATTGGTTTTGGATTGGTTTTGTATGACGCTAAATTCACATTTCAGTTTTTTTACTGCTAAAAACATTTAATTGCATATTTATTGAAATGTTGCACTTTGAAATCTAATGCGAGATTTGAGCTGTTTATGTCTGTTTGTGTGTGTTTTGCTGTATCTGTACTTTAAGAAACGGTGGTAAAACTTTACAATAAGGTCCCATTAGTTAACATTAGTTAGTCATCTCAGCTCAGTTCCATTAAATAACAGATTAACTATTTATATTTAAAATATCGAAATTAAATGTTGAAATTAACGTTAACATTAATACATGCTTGAGAACTATTTTTCATTCTTAGTTCATGTTAAGAAGTGGAACCTTCTTAAAGTGTTTTAAGAAGAAATAGTTTATACCTGTATGAGATGTTAATCCTCTTCACTCCTAATCTTCATCACGCCAGTCTTCATGCTGGTTTGATCTTAAAATGCAGGTTTAATGTAAGTGTAATGTTTGGTTTGTTTCATTTTTAACATTCTCACCCTTTTATCACGACTCTCTCCTTCTGCTAATGAATACTGTGTATTTATAGACCCATAGCTTGGGAAGCAGGGGACCCAGCTTGAAGAGAGATGAGTGAAAGATTGAGTTATTTGTGATTTTCTGAGGTATGTAACAATTAGCTCTCTGTGAATTTTATAGGTCCAGCAATAGAGTTCCTCTCTCTTCCCTCTCTTCTATTCAGAAGACATTGTGATTGAGCCATTAGCATGTTAATACATCCACACACCTCTTGATTAGTGTGCTAATAATGCGGCCTTGATATGGTTATTGCTTGCTTGCTGCTCTTGATAGAAGAGGCATGCTTGTCAGACTACTTTAGTGGCTTTTTAATGATATCTGCATTAATAGAAACTAGTGACAATCGCTTTAAAGGAAATGCAATTGCTGTTTTGTGGCCTGGTAGCTTTGAGAGTATGTACACTACCATTCAAAGTTTTGGGCCAGTAAGAAAATAATGCTTTTAATCAGCAAGCTTGTTTAAAATGATCAAATGAGACAAGAAAAACAGTTCTATTTAAAATATTTTTAAAACGTCATGTTTCTACAAAATATTAAGCAGTATATCTGTCATCACAGATAATAATAATAATAATAATAAATTATTCTTTAGTGCTAAATCAGCATATTAAAATGATTTCTTAAGAATCAATACTGGATTATGCTGCTGAAAAACCAGCTTTGCCATCACAAAATATTTTCACATTTTTTATTGTAATAATACTTTTTTTGATCAAATAAATGCAGCCTTGGTTAGTATAAGAGACTTTTTTCAAAACATTAAAAAAATGTTACTGACCTCAAACTTTAGAGAGGTTAGTGTATATGCTAGTTTACCCCAAACGATCAACTAGTCTTTTAGCTAATATATGCTTTTAACTCTTTATCTTTCATCAAACCATACCAAATTTGATGGTGTCAAACTTTCAAAAAGCAAATCAATCATTACGCATCCTACTACAGCTGTATATTAAACTTCAGATATGAACTGATTGGCTGGTATTATGTTTACCAATGTCCTGAGACTGGAAACGTATCGACTGGTTAAGACTTATATATCAGAATCAGAATCAGATTCAGGTAGACCGTGTTATCTTGAATGTCTGCTAAAGTTTTACTTCTTCCAAATTCACATTTGACTAAACTAGACCGCCTTCTCTTAGATTCTTAACATCATATGTTCTCCATATTCACAGGAGAGCTTCAGAGCCATTTAAATTCGAGCACTTCAGTGACATTTTAGCACTTGTAATTTAGGAAGTGTTGCCGCACATACAGTACAAGGCATTTGAAATGCAGGACACTGAATTCTGTCTCCACGTTCAGGCAATAAAATCCATAGTGAACTTTGTTCCACTGCGCACAGTTTATTTAAAAATCGGTCACCACTACATTCTCGACAGCAGCGTGGGGTTATGACACAGAATGTCACATTGCTGTGATTAATCACACAAATATTGTAATCACACATACGTGGAGATTCGGAGCAGCTGAGCTGGGTGCTTTGTGCAAAGATAGATGGTGTCCTACACAGGGGGCAGGACACCACATAACCACCCACACGCTTCTCCCTCATTATAACGGGCCAATAAAGTAAGACAAATGATGTCTTAATAAGCACAAGACTTTGTTTTTTTTTTCCAGGCCTGGGTAGTTTGTTCGACAGAAATAGAGCAAAGACTTTGGTATCCCATGGCAAAGAGATGAGAGGAAGCTAACGGTTACTTCTGCTCACCATCCGTGCCAGTTTTTTCTCTCTTCTCTCCCCTGCTTTCCCATCTGCGTGATGTATAGCTTGTTTCAAATGCGGATTACTCAGGTGCAGTGTTTTCCCTCGCTCGCTCCTTCTCTCTAAGATGCGGTTCTGTAAAGGATCTGAAACAGATTAACAGGCCCGATCCTCCCCGGCTGCGCAGCCAGTGTGGAAATGACTTTTACACGGCTTGCTGAATGCTCATGCGAGTGAGGCGTTTTTATTTTTTTGTTTTCGAGACTTTGGGAAACAGCCAAACTATTAGACGTTTTCTAATGCAAAGCCACGCAGCCGGTCTGATCCACTTCTGCCCTGCTACGCTGACTTGTCTGCACAAGTGTAATGATTTTAATGTCTGAGGTTGAATGTCTGTCATATGCTGAAGGACGAGTGGACGTGTAGTAGCTCTGAAGAAGTAACTATGAATGAAGTGCGGCGAACAGCTCACCTCAGCAGAATCCGATTGTTGGACTCTTACGTTGGCTTCCCTATTGTTTCACGTTTCTGCTTTTCTTTTCCCATTCAGTGAGGAAATCTAAACGTTTCTTATTGATAAACTCATAAATTGCTTCTTTATTGCTCCATAATAGCTTGCAGCAGGAAGCTTTTTTACTTAAACTAAAGGCAGGATAGATAAAGCGAGGAATAAAACCTGCATGGTGAGTTTTATCCCGGTGTAAGCTCTCTGCGAAAAAACAGTCAGAGATTCAATTTTAAAATGCGACAGTGCCTGTAAACGTAGCCGTGTGCTCTTGACCGGCTACAGAGATAAAATGAAATAGAACGAGGGACACGACTGAATCCCGTTCGTAAAAGTAGGGTTTGTTTTCGTCTTTCTGCCTCATTAGGGTTTTCATGTGGTTGTTTGTCAAATGGAGCGTTTCCTTTTTCCAATTCTTGTGCATTAAAGTTTCAAACTATCGGCCCGTGACATTGCTTCATGCAGCCCTCCAAGTGCTCATAATTAAATTTGGTCTGTTAATCAATTTTCACTGTTTGCAATTTATTTGTTTTGTCTTGAATATTGTCATGTCCTTCTCTTTATAGGGTTGTTAAACAATTGCTATATCCACAGACATTACAAGGTTTGGGCTTGGTAAGATTTATTCAATCAAACATACAGTAAAAACAGTAATACTGTGAAATATTACAATATAAAATTCTTTCTATTGTGATATTCCTTTATTTTAT